>NC_053038.3:489989763-490300026 GCF_002575655.3 Aegilops tauschii subsp. strangulata | reverse complement strand
GCGTCTGCATCGACATCCTAGGGCTCAACAGGGCCGCATCTCAGGAGCTCTTCTGGCCTTCGCGCGAGGGACCATTACAAAAAAATACACTTCCGTGATGATACGTGTTTGTCACAGTAGGTCGTGTTTTTTGTCATGCATGTACACCCATGACGATTTTATGACAGAATCAAGATAGTCATACCTGTGCTGTCGTAGAAGTGTTCCATGACATTACCAAAATTATCATCACGGAAGTGTCCACTTCCATGACGATAAATCGCGCGTCACAGAAGTGCTTTCGTCAAGGGTGACCGACACAAGGCATCCACCGTAACGGAACACCGTTAAGCTATCGGGTCGGGTTTTGGATCCGACAACCCGTTAACAGCCCCGACCAATGGGAAAGTTCCACGTGTAAAATTCTTATTGGCCGGACGAAACACGTGTCAGCTCGTCAGTGGGTCAGATAGGCGCCTATGATATGTCGACACGTGCCACGGCCCACCACTGGCCCATTTAGCTTACAAAGCCGACCCGTTTGACTTGGTCAAAAGTTAACGGGCTGGCCCATGAAAAGCCTGTTAACGGTCTCTTCGCAAATAGCCCATTTTAGGGCCCGTTAACTCACGGTCCGTTAGGCCCTAAAGGAAATCGGCCCAACAACGTCATGTGGGCCGTCGAATATAACACCAGCCCATTTCACTTTAGGCCCATGTATGGCCCACGACGTCTTTCGGCCCATATGAGGCCTTCGTATCTTTTGGCCCTTTACAGGCCCACGGTGACTCTAGCCCATAATGAACAGTAATTTTCTTTATACCCGTTAACGGCCCGTGATTTACATGGGCCGTTTCCAGCCCGTGTTAGCTTTCGGCCTATTGACGGCCCATACGTTCTTGGGCTCCTTTTCGGCCCTCGATTACTTCCGGCCCGTTACTGGCCTGTTCCCCTAATGGGCAAAATTCGGCCCATGGCGAGAGTCGGCCCGTTACTGGCCTGTTCCCCTAATGGGCCAAATTCGGTCCATGGCAAAAGTCGGCCCGTTACTGGCCTGTTACCCTAATGGGCCAAATTTGGCCCATGGCAAGAGTCGGCCCGTTTCTGGCCTGTTAACCCGTTGCGCCGTCTCCAGCCCGTCCTATATTCTAGCTCATTAACGACCCGTTATGCCTTTGACAGAATTAAGCCTTTGCTGTCCTACGGCCTGTTAACGGCCTGTTACCGTGTTGGGCCGATACCAATTACGCCCGATTACGACCCATGTAGACCCATTTATCCGACGGCCCGAGGCCCACCAATTACAGGCCCATTTATCGACGGCCCGGAGGAGACCCATGGATCCTACGGCCCGTATATGGCCCATGGTACTTGCGGCCACTAGCAAACCAGGGAAAAAGAAGACTAGGAAATAAATAAGGCCGAAACTAACGCTAGGCTATTAAGGCGATTGCACAGATTACATCCACTCGGCATCAAAGATCGCCACCAGTGCAAATATAGGGAACACCCTACACTATACAAAAATGGCTTGCTATTTTCTTCAGCCGGTGGCTGCACGTTAAGAATAAATTTTGTATCGCACCAAAACAAATTACAACTATATAACAAAAGGAAGGTTGGCATAAAACTTAACAGTCAGATAAATGCACCACCAGAAGTTCAGAAGCTCAGTTCATTTGACCTGACTGTTACGTTTTCATGCTGTATTGTCCGATGGAGCACCATAACCCTCGCCTTCATTTCCCCTAGGCTCCTGAACAACATAGAAAATGTCTAATAGTCTGGTTTCAAAACCATGCATATCTTGACGACATTGAGCAATGTTTCTCCTTTTTTCACAAAGGGTCTCTGTTAGGGAATGGACTTGTGTCTGGAGCGCAGATACAACATTGCTTTGAGCTTGCATATCTTGATCATGAGACAGTTTGGATGATATTGCCTTAACAACCAACCCAGTATTACGCAGGAACGTGCTTTTGGCACTATTAGTGGATAGGTACTGACCCACTGCAGCAAGAGCTGACATTGCGGTTATAGTTGCCTCGCCACCTTCAGAAGGTGGCGGTTCCACCATTTTTTCCATAGCTTGCTGAAAAGTTGAGGTTTTACATTAGTAGTACCAGAACAGAAGATATTAAGGAGGCAGCAAAACCAAACAAAATAGCTTTGGTCTATATACAGAACTTATTCTGGTGAACCCATGTAAAATATTAGTTATATTTTATTGCAAAGTACATAATAAAACCAGGTTCCAAACATATGACCATGTACCATCGCTAATGTATTGTTTATTTCTTCACATTGTATTGAGGGCTAAGGATAAAGAGATGAAGTTTATAATACGGTAAGCATAGTATGACATCATTCATATCACAAAACAACTGAGAACAGACAAACAGGCAATTGTAACGTTGTGTGGGCAAGTCCAGCACGGAACTGGATTACGGGTCAAGATCAAAGGAAAATCACTCCTCTCTTTTAAACCTTGTAAGGTGCAATGATACGCTAAGACAATTGTGTATAAAATTGAAAAGAGTAATAGACATTGGCTGCAAACCATTCAGTTCAGGGCACAAGTCAGAGTAAGTAGTAGTTAAAAGGCAAGAGGATTAAGGACTTACAACAGCGGCTTTGACTGGTGTAGTCATGCCCTTCTTCTTGCTAGTGTGACAGTCCTTGAAGATTTCCACAACATTTGGTTTAGGTACTTTTTGGTCCTTGCGGGTTTTCCTCTGCATTTCGAACAAGTCAATATAGATCTGATAATATGGTAGAGCGAAAAGAGTGAAACAACAGCTAATTACAAGAGCCTCGCAGTGTGCAATATAGCTACGAGATCCTGTCGTCTGTTGGAATTTCACTTTCGTACGGTTGGCCTTGTTCTTTGAACAGTTCACCTACAAGAAGATAGATTTGTGTGGCACATGCGTAAATAGGACTTCAACATGTGATCTGATCACATATATATAATGTACTTGATACTTCGGATCAGATCAGTGTTTAACAAGGCCCCTCCAGTCTTCATCCGATATATTTTCCACTGGAGATGTTTGGGAAAGTTCACTGTTAGCCTTGCCTTCAAAGTGAGTTTTCCTCAAGTTATACCGATACTGTCGCAGAGCAGACTTGAAAACATGGGTGCAAGCTTGTCTGGTTGCATCATCTTGGCTATCCAACTTGAACCTCATCTGTTGAAAATTATGGGAGTCTCATTATCAGCAACCTAGAAAGTATGGGACAGAGCAAGACGATATTACTAGTTTCCATACATAACCATACTTACAGATAAATGGTCGAGGAAGGTGTTGAACTGGGTTTTGTCTTTGTCATTCCTGTACTGAATCCATGTTGGGAGGATACGTACATGACACCTAACGGCAACCGCTGCCTCTGATACTAACTTGGCTGACTCTGTAGCATCACGTGGCCTTTTTAAACCTGCCTCAAAACGAATCTCCATTCTTCCTCCTCTAGATTTAGTTAACCTATCGAGCTTTATCCCTGATGTTTGTTTCCTCTTGCGCCTAGGTGCTAGTCCAACAACGAACATAGAAAGTGTTAGTGTACATCAAACTGTGAGACTACATATAAAGAAGCATGCAACTGTAACTTGACTCCAGCAACTACCTTCTTGCTGTTGAAGCTCACAAGTTTCATTTGATATTGCCAACTCGTCTTGTGTCAAGAGTTCTTGGGAAGTAGTGTCAGGTGGCAAGGGAGCTTGGGAACGTGCTGCTAGCTCAGTTGACGCATGAGTAAGTCGTGCAGCTGGTAGTACTATGGTAGGTGTTGCAAGAACTAGGGCTGTCTCTGCTTATTTGGTGGCAGCTATTTGTTTCTGTTTGGCTTTTTTTGCAACTCGTGTAGCATGGGATGCCGTGTTTGTAGAATTTTCCGCTGGACTTTGACCTTCTATTGCACCATCAGTACCAGCAGAATCTGCAGGATTTATCCGCTTCTCATTCCCTGCCATTCTGTGTTTCTTCCTCTTTCTCTGTGCCACATGTTAAGTCAAGCCGACAAGAAAAACGAATAACAATTTAGTTCTTTAGAACAAATTGATGCGTGATGCAGACGAACTGAGCTTTGATGTTAGACAACCACATGATAGGAGGATGTAATATGTATGAAAAACAGGATGGAAGAGATAACCAGAACTATGATGTGTAAACTAAGAAGAAGACATTTCACCAAATTAGAAGCAATGCAATGGAAGGTAGACACCATATGAAAGATGCTACAAATATCGCTCTGCCAAGTTAACAGTGTCTCATCATAAATGGCGTTTAAACAAATGTGAAGCAGTACAAGAAATAAATCATATGCAAGATGCAAACAACATCACACTACCATGTTAGAGGTCTCTCGTCATTAGTTCCATTGCATATTGACAGCATTGCATATTCACAGCTTATGATGTGTAAACTAAGGAGAAGGCATTTCAACAAATTAGAAGCAATGAAAGCTAGACACCATATGAAAGATGCAACGAATATCACTCTACCAAGTTAAAACTGTCTCGTCATAAGTGCCATTTCAACAAATTAGTAGTAGAAGCTTGAAAAGAATGTGAGATGTAACCTATATCACACTCCGAAGTGAAACGTGTCTTATGATAAGTGATTGTTGCAGGTTACACAATAGTAGTAATTTGATGTAAGAACATGGTGTGATAGACAGATATTGTATGTTCTAGAAACAGGAACACGTGTCTTATTCAAGTATAATGTGTAAAGTAAGCAGATGGAATTCAACAAAATTAGAAGCAATACAAGCTAGACATCACACATAACATGCAACCACATATAACAGTGCCAAGTTAGAGGGAGCACCGGTGATGCTGCACTAGGGGAGACGTGCTCATCATAAACACAGCTTTGTTGAGTGTCTATGCATGTGTTGTCTTGGAAATCATCTTGGGGGTGTGGAGGAGTAGAAACTGTAGAGGCCCTCCGTTCGGAAGGAGCACCTTTATCCGCTGCCTTGCTAACTTCCTTCCGCTTTATTGATTTTGAATTGTCAAGTAAAACCGACAAGAAAAAACAATAAAATTCTCTCTTCAGAACTCATTCATGCATGATACTGACAATCACTACTTTGATGTAAGGCAAACACATGATACCAGGATGGAATATGTACGAAAAACAGGACGACATGGCATGTTCACAACTGTTTGTGTAAACTAAGCAAAAACCATTCCAGCAAATAAGAAGCAATGCAAGCTAGACACCACATGAAAGATGCAACCAATATGACTCTGCCAAGTTAAAAGCATCCCATCATAAATGGAATTTCAACCAATTAGAAGCAGCGCATGCTATAAATCATATGAAAGATGCAACTAATATCGCACTGCATATACTAAAGGTGTCTCGTCATGTTGATTGATCCGGGATACAAAAAAAACAATAGTTTTATGTAAGGACATGCTTAATAGACAGATGTACTATGTACTAAATACAGGAAGGCATGTCACATTAACAGGTATAATGTATAAGCTAAGCAGACTAGCACATGGAGTTTAACCAGATTGGAAGAATTACAATCTAGACACCATATGCAACATGCAACCACATATCACGCTGCCAAGTTAGAGCAAGCACCTGCGATGCTAGTGTAGGGGAAATGCTGTAATCAACTACAGAGCTACGTTCACTATCTTCATCTAGCATTTATGTTTCTTGAGAATCATGTCGGGAGGCTGACGCTGCATTCTTTAAATGAGGAGTAGTCCCCTTGCCTGCCTGCCTCGTCATAAGTGATTGATGAGGGATACACAAGAACATTAGTTTGATGTAAGAACATGGTTAATACACAGATGTACTAGTATGTACCAAAAACAGAAAGGCATGTCATATTCAAAGGTATAATGTGTAAGCTAAGCAGATGCAATTTAACCAAATTGGAAGCAATACAAGCTAGACATCCGGCTGGAGTGGTGAGCATGATCATCTAGGACCTGAGAGCCTGGTGGGAGGCGGGCTGCTTCGCCACCATCGCAGCTTTTTAGTTGGCTTCCAGGTGATGCCTATCTTTGCTGGGCTTGTCACTGGCTCGGCCAGTGCCCTGACTAGCTATTTGTCTTCTGGTGCTCACGGGATGGTGGTTCATGTAAAAAATATCTTTCCTTATCTTACCGACTTCGGCCTTTCGAATACAAGCTAGACACCATATGGAACATGCAACCACATATGACACCGCGAAGTTAAAGCAAGCACTTGGGATGGTGGTTCATTGCGAGCTAGGTCATCAACTCCAGAGCTACGTTTACCGTCTCCATCTGCTGACACTGCACCCTTTATAGCGCTGTAACGTGTCTTGCCTACCCGCACACGAAGCTGGAGCGACTTCGCTCTTTTCTTTTTGGCTTCTCTCATGGCAGCAGAGTCTGAAATACCCTTGCATAAAAACACAATAGTGAGAGTAAGGGTGAAGTGTGTGTGCAGAACTAGTGCACTGTAAAAGTAGCAGATAGCAGGTGGCTGAAAAATAAATGACAGGAGACATATGATAGCTCTACAACATTGCATGGCAAACAAAATTAGATTCTACTCCGTATGATTTTGTAATATATGAGCACAAGAAATGCAGGTACTCCTCCAGCACACCACCACATGTGGTCATATCTAAGATAACAGTCGACTGAAAATAAATAGGTCAGTCGATTTTTTTAATGAACCGTCCGATCTATAAGGAACGGGCAGATGGCCTTCGTCTACCTCCCGCCAGTCACTGTTGACGATCTTTCTCGAACCGCCAGCGACCATCGGCCCAGACCCCTGCCTCCGCCGCCCCGCCCTCCCATCGACCTCACACCACCGCCGTGCTTGGCAGCGCCCCCAGGCCATCCCTTTAATCCCGGCCGACCTCCAGATCGGGCGCCAGTAGCTCTAAGTCGCACACGCCCCTAAGATAAACACCAAGGCGCTGCTTCCCCGACGTAATAGGCGTACTAGCGCCTGTTACGCCGGGGAATGCTTCCGTTAATTGGGAATCAACTGGCCAGAAATTGAAATTCAGGGGGGCGACAGACCTCTAGCTAAGGTGAAATAGTGTATGAGGAGAAACCTTGTGCATCGCGATTTACTAGGAACATCTAGTATCAAGAAGAAGTGGTCAACTAGTGTCTTCTATGGGATGAATACCGTGCAAGCGGAGACATAATATTTGCACGAATAAGGGAAGATGAGTACCTTTTTCGGTTGCCGGTGTGGTCACCTCCACATGTCGCGCCGATCTTCTTCTTTTTACCGGGGAAACCGATGTTCTGGAGGGTGCAGGCTTGGACGAACCCATGGCCAAATTGTTGACTGTGTTGCCGTGGCTGTATGTCGGCGGAGGGGAAGCAGATCCGAGGCGGCGAAGGACGACGTAGCAGGAACAGCTCCGGTGCGGTGGAGGGTGGCGAAGTTGGAGCGGCAGCGGTGAGGCGCAGGACAACGTGGTTGAATTGGCTCGGGTACGGACGGCTCGGCCTCGGCTTCAACTACTAGCCGTGGAGGGCGTTGCGGTTGAGGTTGCGGTGGACGTCGACGTCAGGGTACCGGCTCCGGCGTGATGGAGGAGGGCGGCGGTTGATGGGTGGGATGGGGTGGCGGACGGACGACGCCGGGGTTTTGCGGCTGGTGGAGAGGTAGTTTTGGCGCCCATGGAGTACGAATGGGGAATCGTACGGGTGGGGGGGGGGGGAACCATGTTTCGGTCTGGGACGCGCTTGTTTTTGGCTTTTTTGAACAGAAGATGGGACGCACTTGTTTGAAATTTGGGGAAAGTACAAACTTTGCCCCCTCTTAAATTTCGGACCTACTGCGAGTTGGGGGTAGGATGGTAATCCCAGGTGTCCCAAATAGTGGCGGGAGCGATTTCGGCCGCGCGCATGTGTGCTTAGGCGGCCATTGTGTATGAATGTTTTTCGGATGCGGTTGCGTGGCGTCTAGATGAAGCTACAAACCTACCCCGGTTTAAACCTTTGGACGTCGGGCCGGTAGGTTTCACGGGTCGGAGTTATTAGAAAAGTAATTTCCTTGCACTACCAAACATTGGTCTCATGCGGTTTCGGGTGAGTAAAGGCTCTTTTGGCGCTTCGTTCAAAATTTTCAAACACAAGCATTCACGTTTAGAGTACTCTTGAACTATGAGGATTGACCTAAATAGACAACGTTATATTTGACCTTGTATGTTTGAAAACCTCATTAAATTATCCGCTTGTTTTTGAAATTTTGACACTTGAAAATCCTATAACTACGATTATTTTGGAATGGAGGAGCTAAATTTGAATTTATTTTGTACACGTCTACATATGCTATTATGTACAAAATAAGAGCAAAGATTGGTGCCCCCATAATTTAGGTATGGTTTACAAATGCCATGATATCAAATTCAAATAATTGAATGGACTTCATGTTGAATTCGATTTTTTTAAACCACCTTAAGTTGAATTCAAATGTATGCTAGTTCATAGGTAGCTATTTATAATGTCCATTGTGTAACTTTCGTATGTATAATGTGCTTTACACACACAACATGAAATATACTCACGTTTATATTCGATTGCTAAAGCGATGCATTGTCTGGAGTTCAAAATACTAACTATGTGGATCAATTGTGTCGAGTAATAACATAGACATGCTCAAATTCAATAGAATCTAGATGTCTGATGGATCAATGACCTCTCCTTACGCGAATTGCAAATATTATGATCCCATCCTAATATTTGGATACAATTTATATCTTTAATCAATGTGTAGAGCAGTCTTTTACGTGTAGTTTCACTCTCCATCGGTGGTCTCTCACACATGCTCACACACTCTCTCCCGAGGTGTGTTTCTCGCACACATGCTCTAGATATAACCCTCCCTCCCTCTCGTAACCATTTACAACTGTTTTCACTAACCTTTATCACAAGCACTTTTCCTCTCGCAAACATACACACGCACAATCCTCATCGACCCTTTCTATATACATGGACCTGCCTACGTGTCTCATGTACGCACATTATCTTTACGCCTATCTCTCACGCATTGTCTCACACCTCTCTTCCTAATCGGCGAGTATGATTCTAGCAGAGCATTCTGTAGGATGCCCCTTAAAGTTAGGTTGGATGAATAGTAATATCAGAGATAAAGGGGTTACCTTAGTCCGAGAACCTAGGGTTACAAATCCTAGCCGGCTTTGTCAGTGGACATAGAGTCCTTCACAATTCTGCTATCTTTGTCTTGTACGACTAGTCATCCATGGGTCTTCCTAAATGCGTCACGGGCCGACCAATGTGGCGTAGGTCGGAACCGAACGAAGGGCCTCACCTCAACCCACCGGACCTCACGCGGTGACACACCCTGTGCCCCCATGTCTCATTATCTTCTCACACCCACACATACCAACACAAACACCACACACACAGAAAATTTCTCCTGGTGCCTCTATTCCCTCCCCCCTTGCATATACACATTCAAGGGAATGGAATCTCTTGTCGTGACGTCATATTCGTCTCTCTCTCTCTAGACCACTCTCATTTCTCGTGCTATCTCTCCCACGCCCCCCGTCGGCCCCTCTATCCATGCCTCTCTCGAATACGTAATACACACACATACCTCTCTAGGCCCCACCAAATGCATCAACTACACATTCACACATGTTACATCACGTACCCCATTGATCTAAAAAGCCCTCTCTTCACGTTTATTTCGCATACAACATTCCTTTTGAATAAAGTGTGGCCAAAAAATTATTTTAGAGTTTCTACATATATACAACATTACAAAGTTATATGGAGGAGTACGAACGCTAATTTGCATTGCATGGTGCCCACAATGATATTTATTCCGCACTGTGAATTTGTATATTTTTATACTATATACAAAGTTAGTCATAATAAAGAGAAACGAAGGGCATCTCTCTCTCCATCGCATACCCCCCTGTGCGCCCCTTTCACGTATGCACACAAACTATCTCCAGGTCCTCTAAAAGTAAGCCCCCAGAAAATTCACGCATGTTTCATCTTTCTCTCGCGATATATGCAATGACGATCATTGTATTTGAAGCCAAAGCACGATACATACATTGGACTTCAGAATCCACTCATTACGGTCACCATTTACGTTTAGTGGTTATTATACAGTCACAGGCTCACCGTACAACTCTGTATTTTCTCATGACATGACTAGTTGACCAGTTAAACGCTCCTCATGGCACCTCTAGTGTTGCATCACATTATCTCACTACCATCGTGCCCACCTGTCGACTTGTATCTACTCTACATCTACACTCTTATAAAATACATAAAATACACTCTTATAAAAAACAGAGTTGGTGATGATGGTGTGCCTGCCATCGTGCAATATAGGCCGTCCGATTTATATCCGACGGATAGGAAAGAAACTATGGCAATTTTGCAAAAAGGTACCCAGACACCTTTCCACATTTGCAAATAAGGCCTTCCCTTGTTCATCCTTTTCTCTCACAAGATAAACAAGTCATACAAATGCATCTTGATGTTACATGCAACGCACGGGCATCTTGCTAGTAAGAATGAAAACAAACGACAAAAAAATATTTGGACGGTGGTTCGAAGTCATGACCGCGGGCACAGCGGGCAAGGTGGCCTTGTATTGGTATGCTGAGCCGTCTGTTTTAACACACAGGAGCTGGTGTGGTGATTATACACACACGCACGCATGCACACGAACTGCATCCACGCAACACTCACACGAACACATGCACCCACGCACGCACATACCACTCACACGTACACACGCAGCCACGCACGCACGCAACACTCACACGCACGCACGCAACACTCACACGCACACCCGCACGCATGCATGCACACACCAGTACACCACACGACCAACACACACTCTCACACTCAAGTGCTCAACCTACACGTGCATGCGCACACATCAGGCCCTGACAGACACATACACAACCAGGTGATTCCCGCGCACGGGTTGGAGCCTTGTCGCGCCTGCGTAAATTTGTGTTTATCTGACCTTTTGCCTATGCGAACTGACAGGTGGGACCCACAAGAAACGTGGTCAATTTAACTAGTCAACATGGCGCCACGCAGACTATTTGGCCGGTCAACAGAGTGCAATCCGATGCTGAACTGTGAGCCAGTGACCGTATAATCACCGCAAAACGTATATAGTGACCGTAATCAGCTTATTCTGAAGTTCGGTGACCGTATTACGCTTTTCTCTCTGTAGGCCCTCCAAAACTACATCTCTACATGTTCTCACATGTTACATCTAACAACTATGCAATACAGCACTACTACTACACTCTAACACAATAAATCATATGTGTTTTTAGTTTTACTAGATATCATATTGTTACTTATAATTATTCAGTTTGCATACATTAAAATTTCCTTTGAAATGTATGGCCAGTATCATCTACCGCGCGGGAAAAATCCCGCCCTTTCCTGTTTAATCGGGTTTGTATCGCTGGATCGTGCGAAACAACAAAACTATAGTACTATACAGTACTACAAGTGACAGTTCACTGGGCCGTCGTGTCGTCTACTCCTCCGTCGTAAGAGTGGAGCGCTCGCTTTCATAAATCTTCTAGTCCCTTTCGCCGACATGTGGGACATCAAGCTACCGGGTCCACGTGCCATATCGGAATACAGTGCAGAGCAGCCGGGGTGAAGCACCCCAGTCATGGCGCCGGCGTAGTAATGAGCAATGAGGCATCAAATCACAAGCTGCACCTTTCCCGCAGTTAAGTTGGAGGGACAAAGCAACCATCATTTCACTCGTTGCTGAATCCGCTTCTCCCTCATCTTCTTCAACTTAACCACGTGTTGCTTCTGCCGTTGTTCTGCCTCATGTGGGACGCGGATCGGCTTGGTAAAGCACTAACACGTGGGACCGCATGTTAGCAAACCGCCAGGAGAACGTCCTCTGAAAATAAGAAGGCTAATCCTAGACTTACAAAGGGCTATGTAGCTGCTACGTATACTTTCCATCTAATCTATATATGCCCCCCCTGATTTTCAGGTGGGGTGGGCCTAATCCTCTCCTTTAATCCAATCAAATAGTCCCACATCACATCAGTTCGTAACTTTACGTAAACCTTTAGGTGGATGTAGCATTGCTCAAATAAGAAACCTCCCCCGCCATCCGCGCAGCAAAATCACCTCCTTTTTACTAATCTTGATTCTATAATTTTTTAGATTAATATAATTGAGATTTATATAGATAGCACACAGGAGCAAAACCAAGTGGTACGGTTAAGGGCATCCACAATGTGTATCCAAATGTGAAAATAGCTTTTGGCATTGTGGGAACCATTGTGGACGGTGTTGCCAAAGCCAAAAAGATGGAACCGAAGCTCCCTGTTTGATTGATTGAAGGAATAGAAAAATGCAACGTCTCTCCTCTTTCTCCCATGCTTGGACGCATGTAGTACAGTATAGAGCACAGAGTCTACTCCCCTGTCCCTTCTATCACAAATCACAAAGTAGTGAGGCGTCAAATCACAAAAGCACGGACGAAGCAACCATCATTTCACTCTTCGCTGACTCCGCTTCTCCATCGTCTTCTTCGAGAAACCATCTCACCACACTAGTACTCCTAGTAGTACTAGTAAAGGACTTCCTAGATGCAAATAAGGCGGTTGTCTCGGCTTGCAGGCGGCACTTGCGAATGACTTACCGTGGTCTCCCTCAATGGTGTTCTCTGTCGAACACACTTCGCCAAACCACCAAAAAAAAGATATCATCGATGTCACCACAATGGGGAAGGAAGTCAAATAT
Organism: Aegilops tauschii subsp. strangulata; assembly: GCF_002575655.3. Taxonomy (NCBI): domain Eukaryota; kingdom Viridiplantae; phylum Streptophyta; class Magnoliopsida; order Poales; family Poaceae; genus Aegilops; species Aegilops tauschii. The sequence goes on along the minus strand of NC_053038.3, from coordinate 490,287,287 downwards.
AGTTACTACCTCCATTTCTTTTGTACACAAGGCCAGTATATCAAAATTACAATTTGCAAAGGGCCACTAACACTAATCGAGGCAAAATTGATGGGGTTAGCAACCAAGGACATTAATATCCCCTGCATGCATGCGGAAGTGAGAAGGTTGGTTTGCATGGCGCTGCATTAATCAAGCGATGAGGAGTGAGATGGTTAGCTCTTTGGTCTTTGGAGAAAAAAATACGCATTAATTGACATGTGAAACGAGGATTTGTATCGATTAAATCCCGCGAAGGAAAAGCCCGCCTTTCTTTTTTAACACTAGTACTCCTAGTACGTACGTACTTATCCTGTTTGGGTCTAGGCCTTGCATTGCCAAACTTCGCCACACATTTTTGCCAAGCTTGCCTAAAGTTTTCAAAATGAGAAGGAGGTACACTTGCGCACGACTGTCGCGGTCGCACCGCACCCTCACACGGTCGCTCCTGCACGCCGCGGTCGCACCGCACCCTCAAACAGTCGCTCCTGCATGCCGCAAACCCAACCAAGGGAATGCACCCTCACTAACACGTGCTGTCGCATGTGAACAAACCAAACTCAGCCATCCTAGCGCTGACACATAATTTTCGTTCATAGAGTATGTTTATCCAACCGCATGTTGGGGAGTATCCATACGGCCCGTGTGGTGGTCTGTTGGGGAAGAAGAAGAGGTGAGGAAGAAGGAATGAAGGGTTAGGAGACGTAGGATATTCATCCAACCGCCTGAAATGGTAGACTGACCCAAGTCAGGTGACTTGCATAACAAATATACGTTTTTACACAGCAAAAGATCCATAAAAACAACAACATAAAGAAAAACTATCACTGCTCGCGGAAAGAGACGACCTCGTCGTCTTTGGCTGCCGACGCGAACCAGCTGTCGCTGCCGACGTGTGTCTCCGCACCGTGGTTGTCCTCGGCCTCCAGCTACTTGTTCAAGCGGAGCGTGCGGGCGCTCTGCACGGACGAGAGCACAGCCCGGTTCACGTCGAGGACGTCCGGTTCCGCCTGCAGGAGGGCCTCGATGGCAGCGGCATCCGCGCGCTCCGCGTCGAGTCGAGTCTCCGCCGCCTGGTTCAAGTCCAGGATGTCCGGTTCTGCCTGCAGGAGGGCGTCGATGAGAGCGGCATCCGCGCGCTCTCCGTCGAGTCGAGCCTCTGCCGCCCGGTTCAAGTCCAGGACGTCCGGTTCCACATGCAGGAGGGCCTCGATGGCAGCGGCATCGGCATGCTCCGCCTCAAGTTGAGCCTCCGCCGCCCGGTTCACATCCACGACATCCGGTTCCGCCTGCAGGAGAGCCTCGATGGCACCGGCATGCGCGCGCTCCGCGTCAAGTTGAGCCTCTGCCTCCCGGTCCTCCTTTAGTATGGCCATGTTGAACCGCTGGTCCACCTGCACCATGGGGGACTCGGACGCCGGCACGAAGTCGACGTCCTTCGTCTCATACCCATCGGGGGCCTTCTGCGCCGCGACCTCCGCCATGAACATTGGATCGGCTTCCTCCTCCTCGTAGCTTGGCTCCAGAGAACTCGGGGATTGGCCCGCCACAAAGCGAGCTTGGGAACGGAGGTCTGTGGCGCCGACCGCCGCCGCAATTTCTACGCGGCGCTCCGGCGTCAGCATCTTGTAGTAAGTGATCTTGCGGCGCACCATGGCTTTCCGGCGAACTAGGGGACTCTTGATGCGGGCTAGGGGATCGAAAGGTGGGGGAATGGGCTGGAGATTTGGTGTGGTTTTAGGGCAGTGGCTGGCGTAGGCCGAGCAGCGAAGGTTCTGGTGTGAATAGTGGTTCCGGTGACGACCGGTCAATCGGTTTTGACTGTACATCGCTCTTGTCGCGTTCGCGTTGTAGCACGGCACGTTGGACCCTCCACGTCGCTCACCGAATGGAATGCGCTTCGTCTTGCATTTTCACTCGCTTGTGGGACCGCAGTTGAGAGCAAACCGACGTCCCTCCCCCTCCCCCGCCCGCGTCATTTATTATACCACCACTCCCTCCGTTTTATGCGGAGTAAATAAAAACAGAGGGAGTATACTACGGATGAGGATCCCCTGACGTGGCCGAACCCATTGAGTAACTGACATGCGGGGCCTAGCAAGCATGGGGTCCGCCAGTAAGTGACCGAAAGGGAGGGTAAGGCAGGGATACCTACGTCAGAGGATCCACTTCCACTATACTACTTTGACCAAATGTTAGAGTAATAATATATGACATGCAACTTACACAAAGCATTCAGGGACTAATGCGTTTTTCGAGGCTAACTTTGACCAAATGTTAGAGTAATGATATATGACATGCAACTTACACAAAGCATACGGTCAAATTCGTATGTGAAAGGAGTTTCCAATGATATAATTTTCACATTATACATCTCATGTACTATTAATCTTGTCAATAGTCAAATTGGAAACCATCTCGAGTACAAATCTAGGAGTACGTACGAATCTAACAATATTGATTGGGCGTTGTTGAATGTTGATACCTTTTTGATCAAAGTAGAGATACTTTGACTACACATAAAACTTATATGTAAACTAGAAAGGATAGGGGGAGTATATTGTACGTTCAAAAACGAAACAAACATTGAATACCCTTTATATATGATTTGCGGATGCTATGATCACCGGTTCAAAATTTTGAATCCGCCTTAGGTATCACGTGCCACCACTCGTTCCCTCTCGATTTCATCTCGGGGTCCGGAGATCTATTGAAAGAGGACTAGGGTGGGTACATGCGAATGATACTCAGCGGAATGTTCAAATGAGGCATGCGGGAGGATGGACTCGACTGGAGGGCGACATGATCGATGGAGAAGAGGGTTGGAGAGGAATGAGAAATAAGCAAACGCCACATGATTATACTTGAACAACTCAAATAAACAATAAGTTGTCTCGCTTGGCCTACATAGTGAAAGGCCTAATGCACAACGCGGAGCACTGGCGCTCGAATATGGCCGGGAAAACAGGGAAACCGACATGTGGGGCACACCCGTCGGGACAACGTAGCGCAGACTAGTCCAATGGAGGAGCTGGCCCACGACCTCCTCACCACCGACAACCGTTCATGTGGGTCGTTGGGGCCAACAACGGGGCACAGCTCCAGCACCGCCTCTGGACACGGCGACCGCGGTGAGCGACACGCTCATATCGTCGCTAGACACGGTCGGTTTCAGTGTGCCGAGGGTGGCGTTAGTGCTGTGGCACGACTAACGGTATGTTTGGTTTGTGCCCAAGGTTGCCCCATCAAAGTATTGGGTAGCCAAAAGTTTGGTTGAGGTATTGGTTGCCCATGATTTGGCCGACATTGGCAAGAAAAATGAACTAGAGTTGGCTAGAGTTCATTGGCATGCCAAAGAAATGGCAACCATCCAAACAAAGACCAATCTTTGGGTCATGACCAAAATTTTGGTTGAGGTATTGGTTGCCCATGATTTGGCCGACATTGGCAAGTAAAATGAACTAGAGTTGGCTAGAGTTCATTGGCATGCCAAAAAAATGGCAACCATCCAAACAAAGACCAATCTTTGGGTCATCACCAAAATTTTGGTAAGGTGCACATTGGCCACAATCCAAACACACCCCAACACCCAGCTCGTCGAGGATGCACGGGGCGCCGCGACGCGTCCGCGGAGTTGTGTAGCGCGGCCAACTGCATCCTCTGGACCTGAGACCATGCCGGGTCGTCTTGCTTTTTCAATGACATGCGGGGATCGCATGTGAGCAAAGGGCATCTCCAACGTTGCCACGACCGCAGCTGATTACCCTGGCACACCAAAACCCTCGTCCCTCGCGCCGTCGCGCGGTGTGTTCCCAGCCGGCGCTAGCTGCCCGCATTCATGTCGTCCGTTCGTATGTCATCGTTAAGAGGCTCGGTGCCCGAGGAACCAACTCCGGCGACTTAATGACGCACCCGGACGCTTGGCCTCACCGGAATGCGCTACTTAAAGCGGCAACGCCCAGCTAACCTCCACACCATAGCGCATCGTCCTCCTACCTGGCACCACATCTGCCATGACCGCAAGTGCGAACGCTCTGCGGGAGAGCTTGTCTTCGGGGATGAAGCTCGAGGTCGCCGCCCTCGCTCAAGTCGCCTGTCGCGACGCAATAGCGGCGTAGCCGGACGCGGACGCGACCGCACAAGCGGTGGCCACGCTGGCGGCCGACGACAGGAGCACCGTCAGCCACGCGTCCTACTTGCCACCGTCCAACGTCCGGCACCGCCGAGGTTGGGGACTCCTCCGACGATGAGTAGGGCATGGGAGGCGGCAGGGCATGGTGTGCCAACTGGCCGGTCCGTATCCCGTGTTCTACTCTACCTCGCCGGAGACCGCACCTTCACTTCACGGGTCTTGAACCCCGCCCCCGTACATAGAGATCGCAGATGGAGGACGTCGGTCGCCGCCGTAGAATAGGTTTAGGGTCGGGTTTCTTTTATTTTTCTGTCCTATAAAAGTTCGAAATGTAATGAAAATCTGCCATGTTTGCATTAATCTCGGCCGGTGTATATGAACTTTCACAATAATATACATATTGTAGGAGTACTAGCAAGATGCCCATGCGTGCACGGAAGATCAAGATCTTGTAGGAGAAAAGGATGAACGAGGGAAAGCCTTATCTGCAAATGTGGAGAGGAGTGCGGGTAAATTGTCATAGTTTCCTTCCTATCCGTTAGATATAGATCGGACAGCCTATATTGCAGGATGACAGGCACACCATCATCACCAACTCTGCTTTTTATTGAACCGAGACAAATCTAACATGCGAAGTAAAATAAACACATAGGGTCTATACATACACAAATTATCTTAGGCACTCCAATAGTACGTCCACTACACATTCACGCATTTCACATCTTTCTACATCTACGGGAACCTACGAAAGGGTTAACATAAATTGCCTCTCTCTCTCCTCCCCTGATTTTCATGGTGGTGGGCCCCTCCCTCCCCCCAATCTACAATCAACAGCTCACGCGTTTCACATTATGTTAATTACGTAACTGGGATTACGTAGGTGTGTAGCATTACTCGTCCTAAAAAACCCAACTAAGCCAACCTCCCAGCATATCGCGCGGGAAAAGACCCGGCCGCGCCGTTTTAGTCGGGATTACCGGATTACTAGTAGTAGTATCGATGGATCGCGCGAAGCAACAATTTTTTTTGAGGGGGCGAAGCATCTAGTTTAAAAGGAAAAAGGCAGTACACTCACAGCACTCCTGTCGCGGTCGCATTGCACCCCACAGACGTTCGGTCCTGCACACGGCTCACGCAAACGGAACGCGCTTCGGCTTGCCTCTTCACTGACACGTGGGACTGCATTTGGAGAAACCGACCATGCGCCAAACTCCCCCCGCCCACTACGTGAAAATCCTCCCCCCCACACCCAAAAATTCCCCCCAAATCCAATTCAACCGCCCTTCGGTCAACTAGCCAATAATATTCCCCAAACCCCCCTCCCTCCTGTCCCCCTCCACTCCATTTGCTCCGCCAAAGCAGTCCTTCCCACCGCGCCGATACGTCGGCGCCGCGGTTCGGCGATCCTCTCGCTCCCACAGTACGCTCTCGTAGACTGCCGTCCTCTAGCCGCGCCGCCACCTCTGGCTACGTTCTTGTGGAGGCGCACGACGGTCAGCGCCACCACCGCTGGCGACGTTCATGTGGAGACGCACGGCGGTTAGCTTCTCCCACGGTACGCACATTCTAGACTGAGGCCCCATTCATGTCGGTGTAGCGCTGAATGTTAGCTGATAGACGCTGTTAATCTCACTGTTTTCTGAAGTAGTTTACTGTCAATATGCTCTGCTTAAGAAGCTTCCTTGCCCTGTTCTGCACTCAATCTGCTTAGCTGAGATGGCATGCCAAGGCCGATTAGTTGCTAAAATATCCTGCCATATATTTATTGTGACGTAGATTGCCATGGTCTAGTAGCCAATCTGTTAGGTGAAATAGCTCTACACCGTTTTATACTCGATCTTTGTTGCTGCGATGGCCTTCGATAGTTCGATGGCTGTGTGCTCGGCCTCATTGACTGCTGAAATAGCCTGCCATAATTTGGCACTCAAATCTGTTTGCTGAATTAGCTTTACATATATTTCGTTACTTAGATCTTCTCGTCCAAATATCTTGCCATAGCTTTCGACATTGACCTAGGTATTTTTTTCTGGACTTCATAAAAAAGCATATATGTTTTTCCTGTAATATCTAGTAGAAGAACTAATTTGTATGTCTAACAGATGGACATGACTTGGATAACTTCTGCTCGAAGATTCTCCGCTGCATATGTCGAGGGGGTTGAAAACTTCATGAACTTTATCAGAGCTGAGTACGGTGGTCCGAAATCAGATGTGCTCTGCCCGTGTAGCAGTTGTATGAATTCAGTTACAAGACCCCAGTCAACTGTGCAAAATCATCTACTTGTATGGGATGTCGGTGACATATACTAGGTGGGTTCATCATGGTGAAGCTGTGAACGTCAATTTTATTGACTACGTGGAAGCAGCAGATCACCATCTTGATCTGCCTGATGCTCTGGTGGAAGAGGAGGAGGAGGTGGTGCTGGCGGAGCCAGTGAGTTTGACCAACATTGAAACAATGCTACGAAATGCTCGCGCATTCCGTGAACTTTCACCTGTAGAAGAAAAACGGTGGGCCCGCATGTTGGAACAAAGCAACGTTGTTGTCACGCTAGGAAATAAGCTGTCAGTATTCTCAGCTATGGTCACCTTTCTTCAGGTGAAGACATCTGAGCGGATGACCAACAAATCATTCGATGCGATGTTGGCTGCTTTCCGCGAATCTTTCCCAGATGCATTTGAGCTGCCACACACCTACAGTAAAATGAAGAATTTACTTCGTGCAGTTGGAATTGGATATGATATGATCCATGTTTGTAAGAATAATTGCGTTCTGTTCCGGAAGGATTATGCCAACTTAAGTGAATGCCCGAAATGCAAATCATCAAGATGGAAAGATGGCGATGCTGTGAAGAGGATTCCTCATAATGTTCTGAGACATTTTCCAATTATACCAAGATTGCAGAGGTTGTTTCCTGATTCTGAAATAAGAGAGGATGTACTGTGGCATTCTAGGAACCAGGAGTACAGAGATCAGAATGTAATGTGCCATCCATCTCATGGTAGTGAGTGGAAAAGCTTCAATGATAAACACAAAGAGTTTGCTGCTGACCCGAGACACATTAGACTTGGCTTAGCTTCAGATGGATTTAACCCATTTGGCCACCAGAGCGCCACATATAGCATGTGGCCAGTGCTTGTTATCCCTTACAACATGCCTCCAAATGTCTGCACCAAAGAATCAAACTACATGATGGCCTTGCTCATCCCAGGTCCAAAAAGTCCTGGAAAGGATTTTGATTTGTTCATGGAGCCTCTTGTGGAGGAACTTCAACAGCTATGGAAGGGTGTTCTCACTCGAGACCTATATAGCAGCCCACCAGCTGATTTCTTTCTGCGTGCTATTATAATTTGGTGCATCCATGATTATCCGGCTTTGGGCACTATGTCAGGGCGAATGACACATGGTTACAATGCATGTGTTCGATGTGACAGGAATCCGCTGTCATACGCAATACTTAGCAAGATCTATTACATTGGACACTGCCGTTTCCTTGCCAAGGACAAGCCGCATCCTAGAAAATACGGAAGACATGTGTTCAATGCAAAGCATGAAAACCGTGATGCGCCAAAGAGGCTCACCGCCGATGAGTTGCAAGTGGAATTAGAGAAGGTCAGGCATATTACACCAGGAAACCATCCTGGTAAAGGTAGCGGGAAAAGGAAGCGTGGCAGGGTAGAAGAGAGATTATTGTTTACCCGCAGGTCCACTTTGTGGGACTTGGAGTATTGGAAAGATTTGGATCTGCGGCATAATCTTGATGTGATGCACATCGAGAAAAATATATGTGACAACATTATCGGCACACTTCTTAATATTGAAGGCAAGACGAAAGATACCTGAAAATCTAGGATTGATTTGACACACCTGGGTATCAGAAAGGATTTGCAGGTGCAAGATGAAGGTAAACCACGGGATATGGCACCAGCTGTGTACGTCTTGGACAAGGTAAAAAGAAAAGAATTCTGCGAGGTCCTGTCACGTGTGAGATTCCCACATGGATTTGCTTCCAACCCTGAAAGGAGAGTCATTGCAGATGGAAACAAGGTACAAGGGTTGAAAACTCATGACTGCCACGTCCTACTTCAAAGGGTTTTACCTGTTATCCTTAGAGGATTGGGCCGCCCTGACTTATACAGAGCAGTTGCAGAGTTGGGACAATTCTTTAGGGAACTCTGCAGTAGGAATATCAGGATAGATGCTTTGGAGCGTCTTAGAGACAAGATACCAACTATCCTATGCGACCTTGAGAAGATATATCCTCCAGCCTTCTTTGATGTGATGGTGCATTTGGCTGTTCATTTACCTGATGAGGCACTACTTAGAGGTCTAGTACAGTATGGCTGGATGTACCCTATTGAAAGGCGGCTAGGCACTTTCAAGGGCTATGTTAGGAACAGAGCTAGACCCGAGGGTTCCATTGCAGAGGCCTACATTGCTACAGATGCATTGACATTCTGCTCAAAATACATTGAAATAGCTGATCAGCATAGCAAAGAGGTGGGTGAAGACAATCCCGGGCTCAATGTTTTCGATTATTCTGTTCGAGTTACAGGGAAGAGTCAACAAGAGGACAAACCTAAAGATTTGGACAAAATGGTTTGGTATGTGTTGAATAACTGTCCTGAGATACTACCTTATATCAAGTAAGTGCAGTACTGCAGCTTATACATCATAATCTACTAAACTTGCAGCAAATTCTTATATATTTAGATGTTTGACGCGATCACTATGTTGTGCAGCATCTACAATGAGGAGTTACTGCCGCAAAAGCCAAGAAACATTGACCAACTGGTTATGGCAGGATTTGCGAAATGGTTCAAGAACCATGCAAGCTTTTGAAGTGCACTGTTAGTTTTTTTAATATATTGAGTACATAAGATGATCAGCTTGTCTATTTTCTAACCATAGGTTAAGAAGATGCGGGAGGATGGGCAGACAGTTGATGATGCCCTTTACTCACTAGCAATGGGTCCTGATACTCGGGTAAGACATTATGAATCTTGCGTTGTTGGAGATGTGCGCTACAACGCCCTTGCACGAGACGAAGGCAATAAGACACAAAACAGTGCCATCATGAGCATGGATACGTATGACAAAGAGACAACTGAAATGTATGCTAACATAACAGACATTGTTCGGTATAGTATATTTCCAGTTTCGAGGATCATCGGTGTGTGGTTCTGTTGTGCTGTCGTTGGTATAACCTGTTTTCCAGGATCGCAAAACCCAGAGCTGATGATTATTTCAAATCCATCAATGTCAAGGCGGCGTACCAGACCAACGAGCCTTTTATTTTGGCAAATCAAGCAACACATATATTTTTCTTGGAAGACACATTTGCACGTAGCGATGACTGGAGAGTATTGCAAAGGTTTGAGCAGAGGAATTCGTTTAATGAAGTTGCACAACAAGATGATGCTTACACTGCTCCTGATGTACAAGATAACACAGATGTTCCTAATATCTTTGAGAACCATCACGTCAATGACGCCGGCGAAAAGATTGCATGTCGTGCTGTGGACATACAAGAGTTGATCAAGAAGAAGCCAACGTTTGAGGACGTTGAGGACGAAGAAGAAGATGACACCGTGGGGAATTACGAGTCAGACTGATACACATGGCGAAGATGTTGACGCTGTTGCTGCGGATGATGATTACATTGCTTTTGTCGTATTTGCCTGTCAGAAGACGTTTTTTATCTACTATGTGAAATTGTGTTTGCTATGACAACTGAAACCTGATGAACATGTTGTTTAGTATTTTGCTGTGAGAACATCACTTGTTATGTATGCTGATTTGTGTTTGGTGATTGTATGACAACTATAACATGATGACATTGTTGTTTAGTTGTACTCATATTTGGGTGTGAAACTTGAATTTGATGACATAGTTTGCTGTTGGACTGCAATTTGCTCGACGTCTTCGAATGAGAACAAAGCTGACCCGACAGGGCCTTTGCTATTTATTTATTTATATGAGCAAAAGGGGATAGCCCCCGATTTCTGTTAATAGAAATCATTAGATGTTCACAACACTACGCCCAGCCTGCTACACAGGTTTCATTCATTACTAGTTTCAGCAAAGTGCTCATGTCGTAGCCACTGAATACATCACGAGTGCTACATACACTGCAAATAAAGAGACAATCATCCTATAGAGCACATCGATTTTGCCCATTATCTTCACAAGCTCTTTCATCTCCTCATTGCTGTCAAGGCCGTTCAGCAGCTGTTGCTTGGCCATGATCAGAGGAACTGCATCTTTAACCTTCTGCTCTGCATCTTCCTCTTCTACCGTTCCTTCAGTTACTTGTCCAACACCCCAACCTGCTGGTATTGGGATTCCTCGACTAACCAAATAATCAGCGTAGTTGCATTCCCCCACATCGGCAACTTCCCAGAAATACAAATCACACGAATCTTCCCTTTTCTGCACGAATCAAATTGGAAGATCATCAACCAAACTATTAAAAAAATCAGCAACTGAAAGCAGCAGAACAACACTTAAACATATTATTACCCCATGATTCGGGCATTTGTAGAAGACTCGGCCAGGGTTGCGGATTATGGTTGAGATGCGACGGATGACTCTGCGTGATTTGCAGCAGTGGCACCACACCAACGGCAGCGGGTTGCGATGAGCAATCGGCTGGGGTGCGCGTGCCGGCGGGGGTGTGATGAGACCCACAGGCGATGGTACGGGTGGCGACTTGGCGCATATCTGGTTGTTGCCTGCTGAAGAGGAGGTGGACGAGCAGCCATCGGACATGGTTGCTGCGGCCAGAGCTTCTGATGCTAGGCAGAGTAAGTAGAGAAGAGGAGAAGCGAATGTTGGATATGTCAGTTTCATTACTTGCAGAGTAGCATAGCACCATATATAGTCATAGTCTAGGTTTGGATTCGAACCAGCTACAGGAGGGACCTCCTTGTTTTGCGAAAAAATTATTTCTCCACCTGACAGCTGGGACCCACCGGCTGTATCTTCGCACGGAAGGAAGTGCCTCCTTGTTTTGCGAAAAAATTATTCATCCCGTTGACAGCTGGGACCCGTCAGATTTGGTGACTGACTTGTGGGCCTACTAAGCGGACGTGTACGCACGGCTTGTCAACTTAATCAACAAATGATTCTAGCAGCTGGACCGTTGGATGTTAATCCAACAGCCGTGCTCCTTCTTCAACCTCTGTTCTTGCTCCTGTCTCCCGTGGGCGGCACCGCGGCTGTGCTGCCGCGCACCTGAACCAGTGAAGTTTCCAACTCCTCTCCATCTGCGACTCCACTGCCCCGTCTTCCCCATCTCCGGGTCGTTCCAGTCTGGGTGCGCTCGGCACGGTTTGGTCAACGTGGTCAACAACCGAGAGTCATCGGAAGATGACTGTACATGAGAGGCTGACAGTGGGGACGCACCACGCCCATGGACGCATGCATGCAACGGAACACGGTGAGGTCAACGTGGTCAAGGAACGACTTCCATCGGAAGTATACTGTACGTGGAGAGTCTTAGCTGGGTCCACGGCCGCAGCAAGTAAGTGCCTCCTTATTACACGAAAAATAATGATTCCTCCAACTGACAGCAGGGACCCACTGGATGGGCCACCGTATTTTGCGAAAAAAACGTTCCCCCCGCTGTCAGCTCAGACCCACCGGAAGTGCCTCCTTATTACGCACAAAAAAATGAATACTCCCCCGGCTAGCTGGGACCCACCTTGGTGGGAGGCTGACTTGTGGGCCTACTAAGTTGATGGGGACGAAGGGCTTTGTCAACTTAGTCAATATGAACGATTCTAGCTCCAGTGACCGTACGATGTCCATCCAATGGTCGTAGTGCTTCTTCAACCTCTAGTCTTCTTGCTCCAGCCGCCTAAAGCAGCGCCGGTCGTGCCGCATGCTCCTGCCTCCCGTGGCCGACTATGCTACCACGGAGGCCTCACCGCCCCCTACTATTCCCACCGCTGGCCAGGCCTTGCGGCGACGGCAGCCTCACACCGCAGCCGAACCAGTGAACCCTCGTACTCCTCCCCGCGCGGGCTTCCACTGCCGCGTCTTCCCCGGCTCCGCGTCGTCCCCTTCCTAGGCCTCGCCGTCGTCCACCGCCGTGGTGCTCTCCGCGCGGCGTGGTCAACGTGGTCAAGGAACGACTTCCATCGGAAGAGTACTGTACGTGGAGAGGCTGACAGCTGGGTCCACGGCCACAGCCCAGTTTTTTTGTGATTTGCCAAGTAAGTCGCTTTGTCAGGCCTGTTGGGCTACAAATCTTTCAAGACGAGGAGAGCTTTCATTCGGCTGGCCGAGAAAATGGCCCATCAGTAATGAGAAATGGGCTGTACATTTTTAAAACACATCAAACCGGCAATTAGTTTCAAATATCTTTTTTTTCATTTCGAGATTTTAAATTACATTAATTTTTATGCGTGGAGAATTTGTTGGATTTTATAATGATATACATTTATTTTTAAAATCAGTTTGAATGTGAGTCGAAATTTCGGGATTAAAATTAGTTCGGACCGCACCGAAATATGCAAAATTTCATATAATTTTTTAACCGTGGCCAAAATATGGGTTGTAATGATAACAAAAAGAATATGGGCTCCAAAAAAAACCTTAATAATTAGCAAATGGGCTGTAAATTATTAGAAATAATGGCAGATGGGCTGTATGCTGTTTTTCACAGATTTGAGGCTTTCCTAAAAAGAAAGGTTGACGCACAGGCAGTGACTGTTGGATGGCCATCCAACGGCCGTCGTGCTTCTTCAATCTCTGCTCTTCCTGCTCCAGCCGCTCAAACAAGCGCCGGCGGGACTGCCTGCTCCCTCCTTCCCGTGGCCGGCTCTGCTGCCGCGCAGGCCTCACCGCTCCACCGTACTCCCATCGCTGGCCTAGCCATCCCTCTACTCACCCACACCTGCTGTTATTCTCCGGCGACGGTAGACGAACCAGTAAACCCTCATACAGTCGTACTCCCCTCCGCGTGGGAAACAACTGCCGAGTCTTCCCTGCCTCCATGTCGTTCCCTATCTAGGCCTCGCCGTCGTCCACCACCCTGGTGCTCTCGGCGCGGTCTGGTCAACGTGGTCAACGACCGACATGCATCTGAAGTGGACTGTACGTGGAGAGGCCGACAGCTGGGTCCACGGCCGCACGCAAGGAAATGCCTCCTTATTACGCGCTAAATAATGATTCCTCCACCTGACATCAGGGACCCACCGAAAGGGCCTCTGTATTTCGCGAAAAAAACGTTACCGCCGCTGACAGCTCGGACCCACCAGCTATATCTTCGCACGCAAGGAAGTGCCTCCTTATTACGCACAAAAAAAAAGAATACTCCCCCTGTTACCTGGGACCCAGTATAGTGGCAAGCTGACTTGTGGGCCTACTAAGTTGACGGGGACGGAGGGCTTTGTCAACTTAGTCAATATGCACGATTCTAGTTCCAGTGACCGTACGATGTCCATCCAACGGCCGTAGTGCTTCTTCAACCTCTAGTCTTCTTGCTCCAGCCGCCCAAACCAGCGCCGGTCGTGCCTCGTGCTCCTGCCTCCCGTTGCCGGCTGCGATGCGGCGGAGGCCTCACCGCCCCATATTACTCACACCGCTGGCCAGGCCATCCCTCTACTCACCCACACCCCTTGTTATTCTGCGGCGACGGCAGCCTCACACCGCAGCGAACCAGTGAACCCTCGTACTCCTCTACGCGTGGGCATCCACTACCGCGTCTTCCCCAGCTCCGCGTCGTCCCCTTCCTAGGCCTCGCCGTCGTCCACCGCCCTAGTGCTCTCGGTGCGGCGTGGTCAACGTGGTCAAGGAACGGCTTCCATTGGACATGGACTGTACGTGGAGAGGCTGGCAGCTGGGTCCACGGCCGCAGCAAGGAAGTGCCTCCTTATTACGTGCAAAATAATTATTCCTCCACCTGACAGCGGGGACCCACCGGACGGGCCACCGTATTTCGCGAAAAAAACGTTTGCCCCTGACTGCTGGGACCCACCAGCTACATCTTCGCACGCAAGGAAGTGCGTCCAGGTAAAAAAAATGATTCGCCCCCCTGACTGCTGGGACCCACCAGCTACAACTTCACAGGCAAGGAAGTGCCTGACAGTCGGGACCCACCTGGTCGAAGCGTACGTAGCGTTGTCATTCTGGTCGCAAACGTGTACGTACATATATACTGGTGGATGTAGAGGCATGCACGTGTCGTTGTAGAGGCGCGTACGTGTCGTAGTAGAGGCGCGCACGTAGCATGTACACGTACGTACAGCGGCCAGGGTGCAAGAAAGAAAATATGGCCACGTATGTGTACATACGGGCGGGGTCTCGAACGCCTACTCGCGCATACGTATGGCCATGGCTCGTGTACATGGCTAGGTCGGCACGGAGAAACATCATCGTCGTCGTGTTCATGGGGAGGCAACGGAATGCCTCGTATTCATGGGGAGGCAACAGAATGCGCCGTGTTCATGGGGAGGGGTGTGGCGTACCATAAAACGGAGGAAATAGACCTCCTATGGTCGAAACGGGGGTCCTGTTGATCGGGAGGAGTGTGGCGTACTGCAAAACGGAGGAAACGGACCTCCTACGGTCGAAACGGGGGTCCTGTTGATCGGGAGGGGTGTGGCGTACCGCAAAATGGAGGAAACAGACCTCCTACGGTCGAAACGGGGGTCCTGTTGATCGGGAGGGGTGTGGCGTACCGCAAAGAGGACGAAACGGACCTCCTACGGTCAAAACGGGGGTCCTGTTGATCGGGAGGGGTGTGGCGTACCGCAAAACGGACGAAACGGACCTCCTACGGTCGAAACGGGGGTCCTGTTCATCGGGAGGGGTGTGGCGTACCGCAAAACGGGACTCCACGGGATACTGTTCATCTCCACCGTCGACCTCCTCCAGCCTCCACGGGCTACCATCGACCTCCTCCAGCCTCCACGGGCTCCTGTTCATCCAGCCTCCACCGCGCGCTACTCCACCGGCTACTGTTCAACCACCCCTCCACCGTCTACTGTTCATCCAGCCCTGCACACCACGGGGTCCTGTTCAACCACCCCTCCACGGGCACCCCTCCACCGTCTACTGTTCATCCAGCCCTCCACCACACCACGGGGTCCTGTTCATCCAGAGGCAACGCCACCGCTCACTGTTCATCCAACCCCCCCCCCCCCCCCCCCCCCCCGCAACGCTCACTGTTCATCCCAGAGGCAGCATCGATCGGCTTCAGTTAGCAGCAGTAGCAAAGGAATCGCTCGGTCGGTTTCAGTTAACAGCCATCGATCGATCGCTCGGGTTCAGTAACGCGTAGCCTGCAGTGCAATCGCTCGGGTTCAGTTAGAGCCCAAGGCCTCGCTCGGGTTCAGTTAGAGCCAACGCCTCGTACACACGCGCCTACCTGTACGAGAGAAACGCGCATCGCTCGGCCCCCGACCTCCCACCGTAACCGGGAACTCCCCGAAATTTTCCTCGCCCTCGCTTCTACCACGGTTTTTTCCGTCGTGGACGGCCCAAAGAATGTCATGCAGCTGCGTCTCCGGCCCG
Source organism: Aegilops tauschii subsp. strangulata (assembly GCF_002575655.3). Lineage (NCBI taxonomy): Eukaryota > Viridiplantae > Streptophyta > Magnoliopsida > Poales > Poaceae > Aegilops > Aegilops tauschii. The sequence continues at coordinate 490,271,614 of NC_053038.3, read as the reverse complement.
CCCAGGACGAAAAGCCCATTTTCTGTCATGATTTTTTGTCATAGAAGTAGGAGCCCACCACATCTGTGATGATACCGGGTTTTGTCACAATTATCGTCATAGAAGTGTTATATGTATGACAGAAAAAATTTCGTTCGGCCCAAAATGTCACGGATGTGTCTTTTTTTAGTAGTGGACGTTGCATGGGCCCACCTCACAGCTATGTTCGCATGCCATTCGGCCTCCCGAGCATGGCTACCGCCTTCCAGCGCAACGTGCGGAGTGTCCTGGCGGCTCATCCACAAACGCCTCCCAACAGTCCATCATATCCACACACCATCTCGGGGGCACCTAAGTTTGGCAAAGAGAAATTGCAGCACTACGCCTACGAATGAAATCAAGGAAACTAAGTACAAGGCCTTAAGAATAGGTAATTACCTTCATGTACTTCTCCGTACTCAGATACTTGCGGCGGCACTTCTTCTTGGCCCTCCTAATGTTAGTCGAGGCGTAGTAGTCTCAAACAGTCTGCACCCTAGCCTCATGCCGTAAGTTCTAAAGTAGGCGTTTGCACTCGGCTTCGAGAACCCTAGCCGCCTCCACCTCGTGTTCCTCAGCAACCCTGTATAAGGTCTGCACTCGAACAAGACAACACTGATTAGTACAATCATTAGGTAATGTTGATTTTTAATTCTGTAAAGGAGAAATTACCCAAAACCGCCGCCTCACAATGTCGGCCACTGTCTCGCACAAGACACCGTCGACCCTCTCCTCTGGCGGGGCCGGGGCAGCCATGTACAGCTCCCAGCTCATTGCTAGCATTGGAGCCTGACCCTCACCGGGCAACGTGACCCACCCCGAGAAGTGTTGCCAGCAAATCACACCAAGGACCTGGTTTGGCCCGTGGACACCATCGGGGTGTATCCAACCCCTGCAGTATGACAATGCCAACACATTACATATTAATTTGAAGAAACATGAAGGACAAAGGTTAAAAAGAGTAAATGCACTTACTTCTCCCCGTTAGGCTGAATCAACCACATCTGATCGCGGGTCGCCGGCACGGCCGGGAGCTTCGTACCACCATGCTGGTAGACCCTCTTACCCTGCTCAACCAGCTCGCCGTCCCTAAAGCTATCGTCAGACCAGGTCTCCTCGCCATCAGCATGGCCACTAGTCTTCGTAGTCACGTGGGACGAAGACTCTGGGACCGGAGTCTCGTGGGACGAAGACTCTGGGCCCGAGTCTCCTAGGACGAAGGCTCGGCGACCCGAGGCTCGTCAGCCCGAGGCTCATGGACCGGAGTCCAAGACGGGTCCAAGTCTGACGGCTCCACCTGAGACGGAGCACTCCGGTGGTTCGGAGAATCAGTTGGGGGTGGCGGCGAGGAAGGCACAACAGCCTTCCTACCTCTCCCGCCGCCACGTCCACCTCTAGGTGCACCCCTCTTCATCTTCCCCCGAACTCTCCCGGCCGAAGAAGAAGCACCCGCCGGTGTCCCCATGCTGTCTACGAGCGCTCTCCGAAGCTGCTGGGGTGGAATATAGCCACCCCTCCCAGCATGCGCCGAGGAAGAAGGAGGCTCGGAGCGCTCTCGACCCGCGCCCACCATCTGTCAACACCTGCAATGACAAAGAGTAAACGAAATTCGTACAACATAAACATAAATAAAAAATTTGGTGGGTGAAAACAACACCTATAAAATTTAACTAAGTAATCAACCTAAAAAATAACTAACTAATTAAAGGCTTTTTATTAAGGCCACAAATGGTCTTTAATAGGTTAAAATTATTTTAGTGTTTAAAAAACATTTGAGAAAATTTAGGGAAGCTCATTGGACATATATTGTCCATATATAAGAGTTTCAACACACGGTCATGTTCAAAATATTGGTCAAATCCATCAAAAACCCTTTTCTGATATTTCAAGCTTTTGGAATATTTACATAGGAAATATTCTCTATAAATTCCAAGAAAATTCTAGCATGTAAAAAATGCCATATTTGGTTATCTTGCCAAGTATCATCTCTTGCAGAACAAGATGAGATCACCAAAACCCCTTAAAGTAATTAACCTAACTAACCTAGAAACTAACCTAACTAACCTAGTCTAAAGATAACTAACCTAGAAAATCAAACTAACCTAACTAACAGTACTAACTAACCTAATTAGTAGCAGTACAAAAAAGAAACTAATTCTTCTTCTTCTTCTTCTTCCTCTTCTTCTTCCTCTTCTTCTTCCTCTTCTTCTTCTTCTTCTTCTTCTTCTTCTTCTTCTTCCTCCTCTTCTTCCTCTTCTTCCTCTTCTTCTTCTTCTTCTTCTTCTTCTTCCCCCTTCTACTTATTCTACTTCTCTTCTTCTTTTTTCATCCTTTTCTCACTTCCTTAGTTATGACTATTTAACTAAAACCTAACACTAATCTAATCTAGCTAACTATATATCTAATATATCTATTATCTAAAACAGAACTCCTCCTCCTCTTCTTCTTATTCTTCTTTTTCTTCTTCTTCTTCTCCTCCTCCTCTTCTTCTTCTTCTTCTTCTTCTTCTTCTTCTTCTTCTTCTTTTTCCCCCTTCTACTTATTCTACTTTTCTTCTTCTTTCTTCATCTTTTTTATTTCCTTTAATTATGACTATTTAACTAAAACCTAACACTAATCTAATATAATATAATCTAATCTAGCTAACTATATAACCTAAACTAATTAAACCTAAACCTAAACTAAATAACCTAAACTAATTAAACTAAATAACCTAAACTAACTAAACCTAATAACTAAACTGAAAAAACTTAAACTAAATAACCTAAACTAAACAGAAAAAATAGGGGGGGGGGGCAGGGGCTCTTCGTGGGGGGCGGCGACGGGTTGTGGAGGGGGCGACGGCGAGGCGGGGTGGCGACGGGGCGGGGCGGCGACGGGCCGTGCTCATCGGGGGGCAGTCGACCTGCGGCTGCGGCAGGGAGGCTCGAGAGGGGGTGGGGAGGCAGGGAGGGGGCCGCCACGGGACGGGGTGGGGGCGGCGCCGACAACGCGGGGAGGGTGCGGCGGCGACAGCGCGGGGAGGGTGCGGCGGCGATGGCGCGGGGTGGCACGAGGGAGGAAGAAAGAGGAGAGGAGACAGAGAGAGAGAGGGCGACGGCTGGGGCGCGGCCGTTAAGTCAATTTTGAAGCTTTGCCTTCCGACTCACCTTTGCCACCAGCTAGCGGACGACAAAACATGAGCATGTTGCACAATCTTGGGAAAGGATGAAAATGATGCTAAGGAATTGCCCAACTCATGGGTTAAATCTATGGATGATCATACAAATTTTTTATTCGGGGTTCAATTTTGTTTCTCGTAATCTTTTAGATTCCGCCACAGGCGGTACTTTTATGGAAATTACTTTGGGTGAAGCCACCAAATTGCTTGATAATATCATGGCAAATTATTCACAATGGCATACCGAAAGGGCTCCTACTAGTAAAAAAGTAAATTCGGTTGAAGAAATTTCTTCTTTGAGTGAAAAAGTTGATGCTCTTATGAAATTTGTTGCTAGTAAAAGTGCTCCCATAGATTTCAATGATATGCCTTTGTCTACTTTGATTGAGCAAAATAGTGATGCCATAGATGTGAATTTTATCTCTCGAAATAATTTCAATAACAATGCTTATAGAGGTAATTTTAATCCTAGGCCTTTTCCTAGTAATACCTCTAATAATTATGGTAATTCCTATGGAAATCAATCTTACAATAATAATAGGAACACCTCTGATCTTGAGAATAATATTAAAGAATTTATCAACACGCAAAAATTTTTCAACACTACCATGGAAGAAAAGTTGAATAAGATTGGTGATTTGTCTAGAAGTGTTGATAAAATTTCGCATGACGTGGAAAATCTCAAGATGAAAATTTTTGTGCCTAAGGTTGATGAATCAATTAAAGCTCTTTATGTTTCTATGGATGAAAGAAAGAAAAGAACCGCTATGCTTAGAGTTAAAAGAGAATTTTTTGAAAAAAGCGTTTTCCCGTGATTACTTTCACAAAAGTGATGAATATCTTAAAATGATTTGTGTTTCTTATATTGATTAATTGTTTAGTAAAGTTAAGATTGATGAAAAAGGGACTGGAGAAGAGTCAACTTTAGTTAGATGGCGTCCCGATGATTCAGAGGGTGAAAATCTTGTTGAGAAAATTGATAAAAGTGGGTTTGGAGAGGTCAAAACTTTAACTAGTGATGTCCCCACTCTTTCGGGTTACGAGGACTTTAATTATGATAGTTGCTCTTTGATTGATTGTATTTCTTTGTTGCAATCCATGTTAAATTCACCTCATGCCTATGAACAAAATAAAGCTTTTACTAAACATATTTGTTGATGCTATGATGAAAGCTTTTGAAGAAAAATTGGAATTAGAAGTTTCAATTCCTAGAAAATTGCATGATGAATGGGAACCTACTATCAAAGTCAAGATTAAAAATTATGAGTGTTTTGCTTTATGTGACTTGGGTGCTAGTGTTTCTACAATTCCAAAATCTTTATGTGATGTGCTTGGTCTTACCGATATTGAATCGTGTTCTTTGAATTTGCACTTGGAGGATTCCACTATTAAAAAGCCTATGGGAAGAATTAATGATGTTCTTATTCCTGCAAATAGGAATTATGTGCCCATAGATTTTATTGTTCTTGATATTGATTGCAATCCGTCTTGTCCTATTATTCTTGGTAGACCGTTTTTACGCACTATTGGTGCCGTGATTGATATGAAAGAAGGCAATATTAAGTTCCAATTTCCTTTGAGGAAGGGTATGGAACACTTCCCTAGAACAAGAATTAGGCCACCATATGAATCAATCATGAGGGCATCTTATGAATCTCTAACCAAAGATGACAATACTTAGATCCTTGCTTTATGCCTAGCTAAGGGCCTAAAACTATAGCGCTTGTTGGGAGGCAACCCAATGAATTATTTTTTTTGCTTTTTGCTTTTTGTTCTTGTGTGTTTGCACAATTATGGTACTGTTATGATTGTGTTTTTTGTGTTTTCATTAGTGTTTGTGCCAAGTAAATCCTTTAGGATCTTCTTGGGTGATAGTTGTTTGATCTTGCTGAAAAACAGAAACTTATGCGCGCACGAAAACAATTGTTAAAAATCACCAGAGCGTGATAAAATGCCAATTCTTTTTGAATAAGATTAATATACAAATAACCCTGGTCGTCCTAATTTTTCAGAATGTTTGGAGTTACAGAAGTATTCGAAATAGTCAGATTGCTACAGACTGTTTTGTTTTGACAGATTCTGTTTTCTTTGCGTTGTGTGCTTATTTTGATGGCTATATGGTTTTATTTGATGAGTTTTTGCCATAGAAAAGTTGAAATACGATAGATATAATGCAAAAACAAAATATGAATTGGTTTGATACAGTACCTATAGTAGTGGTTTGCTTTCTTATACTAACGGATCTCACGAAGGTTTTGTTGAGTTTTGTGTGATTGATGTTTTCAAGTTTTGGGTTATCTTACATTGGATGAAGGAAGGATAGAAGAACCTGAGCTTGGGGATGCCCCGACATCCCAAGCTATTATTCAAAAATGACCAACCAACTAAGCTTGGGGATGCCCCCGAGTGGCATCCCCTCTTTCTTCTGACGACCATCAGTATTTTACTCGAAGCTATATTTTTATTCATCACATACTATGTGTTTTGCTTGGAGCATCTTGTATTATATGAGTCTTTGCTTGTTTTATTTTGTGTTTTAAGTCTTGATATATTGCTGGACACACCTATTTGAGAGAGCCAAAATTATTTCATGACTTGTTAGAATAGCTCTCTTTGCTTCACTTAAATTTTTATGAGCTATGGACTTGCTTTAGTGCTTCACTTATATCTTTCCGAGCATGGTGTGCTTTAGTATTTTTGAAGAAATGCTCTCTTGCTTCACTTAGATTTATTTGAGAGTTAGTGAAATTTTCAAGAAATTCTCTCTTGCTTCACTTAAATTATTTTGAGAGAAAGAAAAAAAATTATGCTCATGATCTTCACTTATATTTGGTTGAGCTTATGAAAAGCAACACATGAAAATTAGTCCCAAAGTGATAGATATCCAAGAAGGATATAATAAAAACTTTCATGAAGATCATTGGACTAAATAAACTTGATTCTCGGTAATAGTTTTGAGATATGATGATGTAATACGTGAGTTGTGTTGATGAGTAATTATGCTTTAGTAAAAATGTTGGTGTTAAGGTTTGTGATTCCCTATGCAAGCACGAAAGTCAATAGTCATGCAATGAAATTATATCCTACTTGTGGTGCATTACTCAGTGTTAATTATTCTTAATGCTTGCATATGAGATTATTCGTTTCTTGGTTGGCCGCTTCCCAATCTTTTGCTATCCTTCATTTTGCACCAAGTATGATCTCTACTTGTGCATCCAAAATCCTTTAAACAAGTTTTGCCACATGAGTCCACTATATCTACCTATATGCAGTATTCTTTTGCCGTTCTAAGCAAATTTGCATGTGCCATCTCTAATTTTCAAAATAAACTTCTCTTTTGTGTGTTCGTTTCGTTCGCGGAGCGGTGAGGGGTGGCTAATATTTACCATGCTGGATGTGTTATTCTCACGATGAGTGTTTATTCACTTGTAATTGCATGAGAGTAAGGCAAAGGTTTTAGGGATGCCCAGACCCGAAATGAAAAAAATGAATCTACTTTATGTTGTCAAATAATAAATTCCTTGGAAAGTGTTGGTATGGGGGGCAACCGTGGATACGGCTAGCCATGGAAAGTGAAAGTATGGTGGAAAAAGGAATAAACTTTATTTTCTGTTTGGGAACCCCTATGATATATGTGGCATGGAAAGTGTTGGGAACTCTAAGTCGTTTTCGTTGGTGGGATGGATGGACCTCCCAAGATATTTTTATCTCTAAGGTTTTCGCTTTGAGCTCTGGCACCTCTAAAAATCCCTACTTCCCTTTGCGAAGGGCCTTTCTTTTTTACTTTATGCAATTTGTATTTTGAATTTGAGTCTCCATCTTCTCTTATAAAAGCACCAACTAGGAGGCAATATGATCGTACTTAAGTATTGGGTGTGGCTAATATGCGAGTGAGTTTCATGAATGGATCAATGATTGAGCATGATGGGCTAGGGATAGCTTATTTTAGCCTTGATATTTTGAAAGACATGGTTGCTTGTTGATATGCTTGAGTATTTAAATTATTATATCAAAACTAGACTATTGCTTTGAATCACATAAAAGTCCAAATGCCCATGCTATAAAGAAAAGAATATGATATGACATGTTAGGCAACATTCCACATCAAAACTTTTGTTTTTATCACTTACCTACTCGAGGACGAGTAGGAGTTAAGCTTGGGGATGCTAATATGTCTCCAACGTATCTATAATTTTTGATTGTTCCATGCTGTTATATTATCAATCTTGGATGTTTTATAATCATTTTATAGTCATTTTATATCATTTTTTGGTACTAACCGATTGACATAGTGCCAAGTGACACTTGCTGTTTTCTACATGTTTTTTACATTGCAGGAAATCAATATCAGACGGAGTACAAATGCAACGAAACTTCACGGAGATTTTTGATGGACCAGAAGACAAATAATGGGCCCTGGCTGCGCCTGGGGGGCGCTCCGAGGATAGCACAACCCACCAGGGTGCGCCAGGAGGCCCAAGCGCGCCCTGGTGGGTTGTGCCCACCTCAGGTGCCCCCCGGACCGCCTCTTTGCTCTATAAATACCCCAATATTCCCAAAACCCTAGGGGAGTCGTCGAAATATTGATCCAGCCGCCGCAGAGTCCAGAACCACCAGATCCAATCTAGTCACCATCACAGATGGGGTTCACCACCTCCATTGGTGCCTCTCCGATGATGCGTGAGTAGTTCTTTGTAGACCTTTGGGTCCGTAGTTAGTAGCTAGATGGCTTCCTCTCTCTCGCTGAATTCTCAATACAGTGGTCTCTTGGAGATCCATATGATGTAACTCTTTTGCGGTGTGTTTGTTGGGATCTGATGAACTTTGAGTTTATGATCAGTTATATCTTTTTATATCCATGAAAGTATTTGAGTTTCTTTGATCTCTTTTACGCATGATATCTTATAGCCTCGTATTTCTTCTCCAATATTTGGGTTTTGTCTGGCCAACTTGATCTATTTATCTTGCAATGGGAAGAGGTTCTTTGTAGTGGGTTCGATCTTACGATGCTTGATCCCAGTGACAAGGGGAACCAACACGTATGTATCGTTGCTACTAGGGATAAAACGATGGGGTCTATCTCGACATAGATAGATGTTGTCTACATCATGTCATCATTCTTATTGCATTACTCCGTTTCTCCATGAACTTAATACACTAGATGCAAGCTGGATAGCGGTCGATGTGTGGAGTAATAGTAGTAGATGCACGCAGGAGTCGGTCTACTAATCTTGGAAGTGATGCCTATGTAATGAATATTGCCTAGATATCGTCATGATTATTTGAAGTTCTATCAATTGCCCAACAGTAATTTGTTTACCCACCGTTTGCTATTTTTCTCGAGAGAAGCCACTAGTGAAACCTACGCCCCGCGGGTCTCTTTCTGATATATTTGCCTTTGCGATCTACTTTTCCTTTGCATTTATTTTCAGATCTATTAAACCATAAACACAAAAATACCTCGCCGCATTTTATTCTTATTTATTTTATTTGGTGTTCGATCTATCAATCTACTACAATTTTATCCCACGTCCGTTTGCCTATCTTGAGGCGCCGCTACCCGAAAGGGTTTGACAACCCCTTTTACACGTCGGGTTGCGAGGATTTGTTATCTATGTGCAGGGGCTATTTATGTTGTGTTGCTTGGTTCTCCTACTGTTTACATTACATTGTGTCACTAAGGGAAATACCTACCGTCGCTGTGCTGCATCATCCCTTCCTCTTTGGGGAAGTACGGACATAGTCCTAGCCGACATCAACGTCCGGACCGCGCGTTATGTCATCCAACACGGGCCTGTGTCGGTCCGCCGGGTGGTCCGGATGTAATGTCTCCTACAGACTAGAGAAAAACGGGGGGAGGGGGGAGGGGGAGGGCTTTGCGGGCATCTGGACAACACCCACGACCGTTTCTGACCACCCTAGCCCACCCAAATCCTTGAACGAAATATGCCCTAGAGGCAATAATAAAGTTGTTATTTATATTTCCTTATATCATGATAAATGTTTATTATTTATGCTAGAATTGTATTAACCAGAAACTTAGTACTTGTGTGAATACATAGACAAGCAGAGTGTCCCTAGTATGCCTCTACTTGACTAGCTCGTTAATCAAAGATGGTTAAGTTTCCTAACCATAGACATGTGTTGTCATTTGATGAATGGGATCACATCATTAGAGAATGATGTGATGGACAAGACCCATCCGTTAGCTTAGCATTATGATCGTTTAGTTTTAGTGCTATTGCTTTCTTCATGACTTATACATGTTCCTCTGACTATGAGATTATGCAACTCCGGAATACCGGAGGGACACCTTGTGTGCTATCAAACGTCACAACGTAACTGGGTGATTATAAAGATGCTCTACAGGTGTCTCCGAAGGTGTTTGTTGAGTTGGCATAGATCGAGATTAGGATTTATCACTCCGTGTATCGGAGAGGTATCTCTGGGTCCTCTCGGTAATACACATCACTATAAGCCTTGCAACACTACAAAAAAAAGACACATCCGTGAAATTTTGGGCCGAACGATTTTTTTTCTTTCATACATATGACACTTCTATGATGATAATTGTGACAAAACCCGGTATCATCATAGATGTGGTGGGCTCCTACTTCTATGACAAAAAATCATGACAGAAAATGGGCTTTTCATCCTGGGCGGGCCAGAGACGCAGCTGCATGACATTCTTTGGGCCGTCCATGACGGAAAAAACCGTGGTAGAAGCGAGGGGGAGGAAAATTTCGGGGAGTTCCCGGTTACGGTGGGAGGTCGGGGGCCGAGCAATGCACGTTTCTCTCATACACGTACGTGCGTGTGTGCGAGGCGTTGGCTCTAACTGAACCCGAGCGAGGCGTTGGGCTCTAACTGAACTCGAGCGATTGCACTGCAGGCTACGCGTTACTGAACCCGAGCGATTGATCGATGGCTGTTAACTGAACCCGATCAAGCGATTCCTTCGCTACTGCTGCTAACTGAAGCCGATCGATTGGATGAACAGTGAGCGTTGCCGGGGGGGGGGTGGATGAACAGTGAGCGGTGGCGTTGCCTCTGGATGAACAGGACCCCGTGGTGTGGTGGAGGGCTGGATGAACAGTAGACGGTGGAGGGGTGGTTGAATAGGACCCCATGGTGTGGAGGGCTGGATGAACAGTAGACGGTGGAGGGGTGCCCGTGGAGGGGTGGTTGAACTGTAGCCGGTGGAGTAGCGCGCGGTGGAGGCTGGATGGACAGGAGCCCGTGGAGGCTGGAAGAGGTCAACGGTGGAGATGAACAGTATCCCGTGGAGTCCTGTTTTCCGGTACTTCACACCCCTCCCGATGAACAGGACCCCCGTTTCGACCGTAGGAGGTCCGTTTCGTCCGTTTTGCGGTACGCCACACCCCTCCCGATCAACAAGACCCCCGTTTCGACCGTAGGAGGTCCGTTTCGTCCGTTTTGCGGCACGCCACACCCCTCCCGATCAACAGGACCCCCGTTTCGACCGTAGGAGGTCCGTTTCGTCCGTTTTGCGGTACGCCACACCCCTCCCGATCAACAGGACCCCCGTTTCGACCGTAGGATGTCCGTTTCCTCTGTTTTGCAGTACGCCACACCCCTCCCGATCAACAGGACCCCGTTCCGAACGTAGGAGGTCCGTTTCCTCCGCTCTGCGGTACGCCAAGCCTCGTTTCCATTGCCTGTTCCGTCCAAGCCCTCCTGATGAACACGACCACGCATTCCGTTCCGACCCAGCCGGTTGGCTCCCACGCATTCCGTTGCCTCCCGATGAACACGACGCATTCCGTTGCCTCCAGATGAACACGACGCATTCCGTTGCCTCCGCATGAACACGACGCATTCCGTTGCCTCCCCATGAACATGACGCATTCCGTTGCCTCCCCATGAACATGACGCATTCCGTTGCCTCCCCATGAACACGACGACGACACTGTTTCTCCGTTCCGACCCAGCCAAGTACACGAGCCCTGGCCATACGTATGTGCGAGTAGGCCTTCGAGACCCTGCCCGTATGTACACATACGTGTTCGTATTTTCTTTCTTGCACCCTGGCCGCTGTACGTACGTGTACATGCTACGTGCGCGCCTCTACTACGACACGTGCGCACCTCTACTACGACATGTGCGCGCCTCTACATCGACCAGTATGTACGTACACGTTCGCGACCAGAATGACGACGCTACGTACGCTTTGACCAAGTGGGTCCCGACTGTCAGGCACTTCCTTGCCTGCGAAGATGTAGCTGGTGGGTCCCAGCAGTCAGGGGGGCGAATCGTTTTTTTTGCCCGGACGCACTTCCTTGTGTGCGAAGGTGTAGCTGCTGGGTCCCAGCAGTAAGGGGGGCGAATCGTTTTTTTTGCCCGGACGCACTTCCTTGCGTGCGAAGGTGTAGCTCGTGGGTCCCAGCACTCGGGGGGCGAATCGTTTTTTCGGGGTGCACTTCCTTGCGTGCGAAGATGTAGCTGGTGGGTCCCAGCAGTTAGGGGGGCGAATCGTTTTTTTCCGGACGCACTTCCTTGCGTGCGAAGATGTAGCTCGTGGGTCCCAGCAGTCAGGGGCGAATCATTTTTTTCACGAAATACGATGGCCCGTCCGGTGGGACTCCGCTGTCAGGTGGAGGAATAATTATTTTGCGCGTAATAAGGAGGCACTTCCTTGCGGCTGCCGTGGACCCAGCTGTCAGCCTCTCCACGTAGAGTCCACGTCCGATGGAAGTCGTTCCTTGACCACGTTGAGCACGCCGCGCGGAGAGCACCAGGGCGGTGGACGACGGCGAGGCCTAGGAAGGGGACGACGCGGAGCCGGGGAAGACGCGGCAGTGGATGCCCACGCGGAGAGGAGTACGAGGTTTCACTGGTTCGGCTGCGCTGCCGTCGCCGCAGAATAACAGGGGGTGTGGGTGAGTGGAGGGATGGCCTGGCCAGCGGTGGGAGTAGTAGGGGGCGGTGAGGCCTTCGCGGCAGCACAACCGGCCACGGGAGGCAGGAGCAGGCGGCATGACCGGCGCTGCTTTGGGCGGCTGGAGCAAGAAGACCAGAGGTTGAAGAAGCACGACGACCGTTGGATGGACATCGTACGGTCACTGCAGCTAGAATCGTTTATATGGACTAAGTTGACAAAGCCCTTGGTACGTCAACTTAGTAGGCCCACAGGTTAGCTTCCGAAACGGTGCGCCCCAGATGTCAGGGGGAGGAATCATTTTTTGGGCGGGTGAAGCTAGAATATCCGAGATTGAAGAAGAAGCACGGCATCCGTTGGATGGACATCCAACGGCCACTGCTGCTAGAACCGTGTGTTGACTATAAGTTGACAAAGCCTTGCATACGCGTCAACTCTGTTTTTTTGGGGACGCGTCAACTTAGTAAGGCCAGAAGTGTGAGGCAGAGAACTTATAGCCCAGTTGAGATTTGTAAGAATGTGTAACCCATTTTTGAATTCTAATGGAATTTACTACAACCCATTTACAGTTTGTTAAAAGTACAGCCCATTTCAACCGACCGTTCAAAACATAATTCAATAAAATTTCCCACATTTTGATGGGATCCGAAATATTTTTATCCCGAAATTTCTAGTCAGATTAAATACAATTTCAAGATAAATTTATATTACGTAAAAATCCAACGAAACATTGCGCTCGCAACAATTAATGAAATTAAAATTTTCAATATCCAAAAATAATATTTTATAAAGTAATCACATGTTTGGTGCATTTTTTATAGTTACTGCTCAGTTTTTATAATTACATCCCATTTATTATTTCTTAAAGCCCATTTTCTTGTTAAGCCTAATGCATCCCTCCTAGGAAAGATTTGCAGCCCAGCGGGGCAGAGAATAACAACTTGACCTTGCCTGGGTATTCCTAAAAAAAGCATAGCTGGGCTAGCCATTTTCAGCTTGAAAAAATTAATATCTGGGCTGGATATCTGGCCTGGGCTAGACGGGCCACAGCCCGCCCAGTTAATACCTGCAACTATGTTTTCGTTGTTGTTCAGAGGAGAAAAATTAATATCTGGGCTAAACATCGAAAAACTCTGCAGTGCTCACACCTCAAAAACACAAATACTGCTCGAGCTGCTTGGTCCCAGCTGTCGGCCGCTTCTTGTGCAATTCTCTCGTTTATTGACTACTACATAGGTTGACAATGGTGTGGGACCGTGATGTCAGGAAACCAGGAGGAAGCAAAATAAATTATAGTTATATATATATATATATATATATATATATATATAATAAGGAGGCACTTGCGTACGTGAGGCTATGGACCTGGTGGGTCCCCATTGTCATCCTCTCCAAGTAAAGTCATCTCCTCGTCCGCGCGCGCTTTCCGCCCGAAACAGTCCGCGCCGCCCGCCCCGCTTCCCGATGCAGGCGATTGCTCCGCCTTCAAATGACACAAGTGCTGTCCGTCCGTCCATCTGCCGCCCACATTAATGATACGCGATTGTCGAGGCCGCTACTCCGGCACCACACGTCCATCCCTCCGCCCGCCCACCATTGCTGAATAAACTGCTGCGCCGGCCATAGCCGCAGTCATCCGCATCCGTTCCCTTTCTCCTGTCCACACCACTACTGCCCACCATGGCTTCCTCGCGGTCCAGCGCTCTTCGGGACGGGCGGACGGCGGATCACAAGGAGATGGCAGCCATTGCTGCCGACCGGCTGGCCGGCAGGCAGCCGGAGGACGACGACGTCCCAATGGAGAACATGGTGGTCGACGATCCGGCGCCAACCCCCTCCTCTGCGCCATCCTCGCCGGTGCATTGCACCATGACCATCGGCGAGGCCCGTGCCCAATATATGGACAGGGTGAGGCAGATGCGTGAGGAGCAGTTCCGGGAGGCACAGGCCGACGCCGCCTACAACCACCATCTCCTCCAGGAGCACCTGCAGGCGGAGGAGCAGATCACCGCGGAGCGGGCGGAGCAGGAGGCGCTGCTCGACTCGTACCGCTCCGCCCGCAAGGGCCGCCTCGAGCGCTGGCGGTACCGCATGCGGGTGGCGGAGGCTTCGGCCGCCTACAAAGAGGCTAGCAAAGAGGGCGATGAAGCGGGAGAGGCACTGTTTGGCAAGACCGAGGACGAGGCAGAGGACAATGCCAGCTCCGACGAGTCCCCGCTCCACTGGCGTCGACGAGGCCCGGCTCCGCCAAGGCCCCGCGGCACCAACAACGAGGCAGAGGACACCGCCGGCTCCGCCGAGGCCCCGCCCTGCCAACAACGAGGCAGAGGACATCACCGGCTCAGCCAAGGCCCCACCCTGCCGACAATGTGGGGGAGGATTTCCACCGCTCCGCTGAGGCGCCGCCCGCCGGCAACGAGACAGAGGACATCGCCGGCTCCGCCGAGGCCCCGCCCCGCTGCCAATGAGGCCGCGCCACACAGAAAATGAGGAAGAGTAGAACACGGTAGGTCGCCGCCGCTCGGGTCAAAGTAAGGCCACCGCTGCTACCCTCCGGTTGAAGCCAAGCTAGGCGGGTTGACCATTGACGGCCGGTTAGCTTCTTGGTGGCGAAGTGGAGTCGAAGAGCTGCGCTGGAGAAGAACGCTGCTTCTACTTAACTGCTGGTGCAGTTGGCTGACTGACACGTGGGCCCAACAGGCCACATGTCAGTTACGCAACTGCACCTGCAGTTAAGTCACTGAAGCTTCTGTTCGGCTCAGCGGGACACAGGTGGGTAGCTTCGGTTAATTAATTATACCTCCAGCGCACCCCTTTTTTTTGAAGAATGTATGACATGTATTGAAATCCGACCGTGTATGAATGAATTTATTTCGATTAGTTCGAATTCCTGTATCACTGGCATTGGATGAACATGCAAAACAATACGTACTAGCATTATTCCTAGGGTGATCACCTCGTTTGCAGCAGTTTCACATGTACTCCCTCCGGTCCTTTCTAGTCGTGCATACAAGTTTTGTCTGCAGTCAAAGTATCTCTACTTTGACCAATCTTATACAAAAAAGTATGCACTTTCATAATGTGCGAAGTAAAAAGGAACAGAAGGAGTACAAAGAGTTTGAGCAGCTTTTTAGCGTTTCTGTACATTGCAATCAAACACACAGGCCTGGCAATTCATAGAGAACATTCGAAACAATCGATGATTATGCATCTCAGCGACTCACATGTCGACCCAAATTCGCGCGTAGCTTGTATGATTTCGCCCTTATATGTTGCAACGCCTTGAACTTATCAGCACCTCCTTTCTTGTGGTGGAAATGAATGATTCGATGTATTCATGAACATTTTGTGCAGTTCCCATTGAAATCATGCTGAGCACCCCTGTTTGCACAAATACAAAAAAGTGATTAGTATAAAGCAAACTGTACTATGAATTGACAGTTTCAACGGGAACATACATGGTCCATGTAGAGCACACTTTTAGAAAAATGGAACTCACCAGAACGAATCCTAGAACAACATTGTACTCGCGCATCACAGCAAAAAAATGGAGATTTGTCAGTCCTTCTGAGCTGAAGTTAGTTTGGTCTTGTGGGGAGTAATGTAACCATCCTTCAACTGCTCCTTCTGATGAGAAGATAGACATGGCTTCTTCATCCTGGCATAATCGGAACTAGTCACTTCACGTACTCCATATTCTTCTTCAGAGGAAGATGATCCTGTTGTGCAAAGACAAGAGGACTAATAAATGCTAGCATCCCTGTTTCCTCGAAAAAAGGAAAGGAAATATTTAAAACAGCACAGATGAAGCACTTCTCAAGGACAATACCACTTTTTCATGACAGTATCTAAACAGTAGCACAACACCAATAGAGATGACAGAGCTCAATAATATGGATGAAATCAGTGGGCGAGTACCAACCTTTGTCAGGAGGCTTATTGTGTAGAGCATACAGATGAAGCACTTCTCCGGAACCATCTGTTGCTATCTACTGTAGTGGCCATGCTTACTATATACTCCTCGATTAGTTTAATGTTTCCAATATCTTCTTGTGCAGTTCCACTAAAATATATGGTATCTTCAAAGAAGATCCCTGTTTGCACAAGTAGAGATAATTACATATTACATTAAGAGTGGCATTAAATCAGTGGCAAAACAATTGCTCATTCCAGCCATAGCAATAAATTAAGATGCAAAACTATATCATTACTTGTGTCATCACAGTTCTAGTGCTTCATTACTGCACCGGGAGTTGATTTTTGTTTTTCGTCCGCTTGTTCTTCCCCTTCATCACTTGGTTCAATAACAGACAAGCTTTGCCTTCAATGTAAGATTTGGCATGTCAATTAGGGAGCACAAGTATAGTACTAAACTTAATTTTCTGATGAAAGTGGCAAAATACAGGCCAGCAGTTGTGAAATATCCTTATCTTACCTCAATGGGATATTACGGTGCACATACATATTGGAAGTCTTGTCTCCATTTGTGCAGTTCACTAAAATCAAGCAACATTATCGTACAAGTAGCACAACATATGAAAGCACACTGCAGAATCATGTGAAAGAAGGCTAGTACTGACCTCTCATGATGCGGAATTCAAACAACTCACAAGAAGAAGATCTGAACCAAATTCGCCTTAACGGATAGGAAGTAAGATCTCCTCTTGTGCAGTTCCACTAAGATCAAGCAATCAAGCAACATTGTCGGTGTGACATTTTGGTTGAACTGCACAAAACACTCTTAAAACAAAAGTGTTTTGTGCAGTGCAACAAAAGGTCACAATGGCAACGAGGTGAAGTAGATAACCCTGTTTACACAGAGGTGCAAAGGAAACAATTAGTGGTTAATAACGGTGGATGACACAGAAGCCAACAAAAAGAAGCATATACCTTATCTAAATGGGAAAGAAAGCAAGACAGTAGCATTTCTCAAACGGTGGCATTGATTAATATTAACATAGAGATCATATTAACAATAAAATTCGTTAAACATGTAATTTGCTTTTAACTGTGGCATTGCATCAATTTTCCAGCGGCATTATTAGAGGGTGTTTGTTTAGAGGGACATTTTGGTGTAGGGACTAAAAAAACTCCGTGTCAGTCCCATCTAAACCAAACAGGAGGGGCTTTTAGGGACTAAAGGTGGGAATTTGGGACTAAAGAAAGAAGACCCCGAGGGAGTCTTTTTGGGACTTTTTCCAACAGTTGCCCCTGCCATGCATCGCACCTTGTCTCTATTAGTTCATTACTAGGGGTAACATGGTCTTTTAGCATGTCATTTAATAACCTCTAGTCCATGTTTAGTCCCTAGAACCAAGCAGGTAGGGACTAGGGAGTTTTTAACCAAACAGGGCCTTAGATTAACAACAGCTAATGAGTTGCACGGGATAGTGGACGCACCAGCACCATGTGCATCTACCGATGTACTGTGGTCATGCACAGTCTGTTGCAACAAGGAACAAACAACCAAGGAGCATATTTGTGTTGGTCCCAGTTTTGTTATCTTTAGACACCTTTCCCTATGTGATCGCAGCAAATCTAGTCCTGCTCAAACTCTACAGCCTTGTCCCTTCCTTTCCTTTTTGAACTAGTACTTTCGCCCCTTCCTTTCCTCTTTGAACCACGTCCTAGATTTATGCGATACAACTTTCCCCACTACTTTCCCCCATTCCTTTCCTCTTTGAACCACGTCCTAGATTCATGCTATACAACTTTCCCCTTCATTTCCTCTTTGAACCACGTCCTAGATTCATGCTATATACAACTTTTCCCACTACTTTCCCCCACTCCTTTTCTCTTTGAACGACGTCCTAGATTCATGGTATACATGCAGCTAGAGCAATGCATGTGGAGTAAGTAAATTATACCTTAAGGTTCTTGGGGCGTGGTTCGGTGGGCGACGGGACGGCGGCGAAGAAGAAGGGGTCGGAGGCCCTCCCGTGCTGCCGCTGGGTGGAAAGTGAACAGCTGCGCCGGTAGTCCCTCGTCGACGGCGACACTGTTAAGCCTCCTTCCCTTCCCGGCGGACGGATCCTGCCAGCTCTTTGAGCAGCAGTGAGGGGAGAGAGAGGCCAACGAAGTCTTGTTTAGATCTCGGGAGGGCGAGAGAGTGTGAAGAGAGCAACTACAAGCGCTGAGGCTCCAGCGGGAGAGGGCGAGAGAGTGTGAAGAGAGCAACTACAAGCGCTGAGGCTCCAGCGTGTATATATATACTAGAGAGAGAGAGTGAAGCATGCAAACCGTAGAAAACATTTTGACCAGTCAAAGAATCCTCCTGGCACAAATTATGCTCAAGTGTAGTTATCGAACCCGAGACCTCAAGTTTGATGAGCGAACAGGCTAACCAACTACACAACCCTCCCGTTATGTTCAACGAGAGGGAGATAACCTTTTATACATTCCCGCATTCGTGTGACAAGCATGCCGTGTTTTTTTGTGTGTGTGGGAGTCATTGGGATTTCAATCATAATCGTGTCATGTGGCTTTGGTGGTAAGACTATCCACAGTGGTGCAGAAATAATGCAGCCTTAGTCACCTTACCTCTCTTCACGTAGTACATTGGGTCCCACCAGTCAGAGGGTGAAAGAAACAAATTAATAAAAATAAATAAAAGCGCCAGCGGTGTATCTTACCTCGCACATCTCGCTACTGCTCGGGAACACTGTCCAATTGATCCCTCTGTTCGCTCACGTACTATTTTAAGTGAATCCTTATTATAACATGCACACAAATTTTGGGCACTTGTATTCGAATTAAGTCAGTGTGCCACCGTATCTCGTATACTTACTACTCCCTCCGTCTAGGTGTAATAAGTCACGTTAGAAGGTGCAACGGGACCAAGGTGCGTGCGTGTGCGTGTGTGTGTGTGTGTGTTTAACAACAAGTATGTGTTAGAGAGAGCGACAGATCGACCTAATCCTACAGAGAGATGTTGTGTAGTGTACGATTTTAGCCGCGAGAGTCGGTGCATCCTCTCGTTTCCAGGCGTGTCCGGCAGGGACATGCGGACAGCTGCCATGCCCGCTCCTGACCAGCCTGGCCCACCCAAAGCCCCTCCATCGCCCGCGCGCGCTTCCCGCCCGAAACGGTCAGCGCCGCTCCAAAGAATCGGTGCCGCATTCATGCCCGGGCAGAGCGGATGTGACCTCTCACTGGCGCAAGAGTGATGGTTGCTTCGTCCGTCCAACTTACTGCTGGGTCTATGTGATTTGACGGCTCATTGGTCTTTATTACTTAGGTGGTAGGACTGCTGGATGTCCCACGCTTTCGGCGAAAGGAGGTACTACTACTAGATTACAATTTTCTCCATTCTTACAGCGGAGGCGTGCAAGAGCAGTGAAAACACGCAGGCTCAGTGATTACATGGCCCACCTCACACTATCACCGTTCGACACCTAACTCTTTACATAGTACTCCCTCCGTTCCTAAATATTACTAGATGAGTCCCCGCGCGTTGCCGCGGAACAGCGGTATATCTCTCTGCGCAAAATTATCGATTTCATAGAACTAAAAAAAATCTATAACCGCATGAGAAATGTGGTAGCCAAACTAAATAATCTCCCATCATCATTTAGATCATCCCACGTAAGGAAAAAAGATCAGTCAACTCCTACTGCATAATGGGATTATATGTTTCTTTTTGACATGTTAATGGGACTTAAAAGCTCACTTACATGCATGCTACCGGTGCATGCTTGCATGCAGACATGTTGATGTGATTTAAAACCCACTCACATGCATGTGCCACGGTATTTCTGCATGCTCGCATGTGGCTTAGTGCGGAGCCTCTCAACGTCTAGATCAAACAGCTATTATGGACTGATTTACTTCATCTAACGGCTACATCAATTTTGATGATGTGGCTCAAGGAGAGGATAGAGAATTCCTTGTAGTGGGGGCTAGCTATTACTAGTAGATAAGTCTTTGTAGAGATTCCACTACATACGGAACAAAATGAATGAATCTACACTTAAAGTGCATCTATATACATCCGCATGTGGTTCATGGTGAAATCTCTACAAAGACTTATATTTAGGAACGGAGGAAGTACTAGTATAGTACGTACTGTAATTTATCAGCGAGATAAATTTGTACAATGCTATGAAGCTTCCAGCTTCTGTTACATGTATCTTGCGTCCAAGGTTGCCCGTTGCAACATTTCATCAAATACAAGGGAGACTAACATGCATGCTATTGCATCTCAATGATTGACAGATCATAGCAAATATGTACTCCCTCCGTTCCAAAATAAGTGTCTCAACTTTGTGCAAACTTTAGTACAAAGTTGTACTACTACTAAAGTTGACACTTATTTTGGAACAGAGGCAGCTAAAGAAAAAAACGATCCATGCAGTCCCTAGCCCTTGAACCGTGAACCCTGACCAGGCTTCAATTTGCTGGCAACGTTTGAGCTTCCTAATAAATGAAGTTTGCAACCTTTTGACCATCGGATCATTTTGTGCAGTTTCACCAAAATTGAGATGAGCATCCCTGTGGCAAAGAAATTGAAGAAGCGTGATTAGAATAAGATTACTGGGACTAGTTGATGAGACATAAACTCATCACAAATACAGTACGTAGAAGCCAGTAGAGGTATGTGCGGGGCAAAGAAGTAGAGAAATATCCATAGGGAGTGATGTGGGTAGCTGGAGCAGTGGTGCAAGCCGGCTGTAAAGGGAGTTGTACCTGAGGGACGTAGCTCAACCTTGAGGAGGGCGGCGGGAGGCGGCAACTGACCACGTCGCGGCAGTGAGCAAGGGACGAAGGTAACCTCACCGGCTTTGTGAGAGAGAACGGCGGGGACCCCTGATCGGGACGTGCCGACATTGGGTTTTCGCCGTCGGCGACGGCCACCACAACTACACTAAGCATCCAACCCTTCCCCAAGCGGACGTGATCCGCCAGGATGTTAGAGATGTGGCCACAGTCATTTTGTGCGAGAGAGTGTGAAGAGAGCAACCCCAGCAAGCAACCGTGTAGGCTGGCCCGTCCTGACTATGTATATAGTCAGCAGTTTCCTTTTCTCTCCATATGAACCTATCATATTGCGTACGTGCCACTGAAGAAAAAAAACTATATTTATAAATGACGCGGCACCTACTACTCATTCTCCTATAACCTTGCGCTTGGCATATCCAAAATATTAACCTTGCGATTGGCTCTTCGCCTCTTCGGGAAGTCGAGCAATAATGGTAGTGCAGAATATATCGTTCTGGCTATATGAGACCGAATGAATTGCTGCACGTCCACCACGTGGGCGAGGGTCGAGGGGCGAGGGAGAGTGCTACATACGGAGCAAAATGAGTGAATCTACACTCTAAAATACGTCTATATACATCAGTGTTTGGAGTATGTACTAGTAGTTCATATTGAAATCTACTAAAGGACATATATATTCCAAACAATATGATATAATCTCGATAACCAAGGTAGTAGGGACGAGGAGTAAACGGAGGGAGTAGTAAATTTTTCTCCTCGTCCTGCGAGCCACCGCGCGCATGGGCGAGGGAGCGGGCGTAAGGCGGAGCAAGCTTCACCTCATCCTGCGAGCCACCGCGCCCGTGGGCGGGGGAGACGGCATACTAAGCAAGCTTCTCCTCATTCTGCGAGTTGACGGGACACATCAAAAGTACTCCAGTGTATAGAGCCTTGCCTCTAAGGTAGGCCCCACATGGTTTGCCTCTTTTTTTAACATAACACGTCAAGTCGTAATTTGTTTGTTCACCCGTGGTAGATGATCCTCCCTCCACCAAGTGGACAACCAGTACACGTGCCAAATTACCACGTGGGCTGCCTTTTTGTACAGAAATGAGCTCCACCGTGTACCCGCGCGGGTGTGGTTGGGAAAGAGACGGGAGTACGTGCGCCGTGCATGCACCTCTTCTCTTCGTGCACGTCCCCCACCTACGTGGGTGTGTGTGAGAGATACAAACCGCGCTCGTGAGTGTTTTTTGTTTTGGGTGGGGGTGGGGTGGGGGGTTGATTTCGTGAATTATTTGTGAGAATATGTGTCGATGACATCTCAAACAAAATTTTGCATGCAATGTGTGTGAAATGGAGGCCTATCCATATCATACATAGAGGGTCGGGCAATCCACAAGAAGAGAGGGAGCGGTCATAGCTATCGATAGAGTCGAAGAGAGGATCAAGTGGGTGGGTGCGAGATCGATGAAGAGAGCCATCAAAATTGTGTGTGTGTGCAAGTCAAAGATATAGGGCGACTGGCCTACCGGAACGTTAGAGGGCACATGTCAAGTTTGTGTGTGGCAGGGAGACATGACTAGAGCGCTCGATGTATCGGTGTGTGTGGGGGGGGGAGGGGGTGGGGGGAGGGGTAGGCAGAGGCCTAACTATAGAGGTAGAACGACTCGTATATGTGTTGAGAAGGAGAGACCCAGCTATGTCTTGAGGGAGATCGGTCGACATCCATACATAACTGAAGGACGGGAAATATGATGGGACAGAGAAAGAGAGGAGAGAGAGAGGGAGGGAGAGGGAGGGAGAGGGGTAGAGTGCTGGATGGGTGATGGAGTTGCTTCTCGAAGATGGTGGGAGAGGCCTACTAGACAAACTGAGGGTGGAACTACATTGTTATCAATAAGAGTGGGGATGTGTTTTTGTGTGTGCCTGTGCGTGATAGATCTGTCGGGACGCATCCATGGATGATGAAGGGGAACCATGTGTTTGGTAAGCAAACCTAACTAGATCGGTAGATCAATTGTTGTTTGTCGGAGGAAGGGAGAGACACAACTAATGAGGTAGATCGATTGACGTGTGGGTAAAAATGAGTTATAAGGACCTAGCTAGCTATATGTATAGCGAGAGATCGGTCTGTGTACGTCCATTTGTTAGAGGCAAGTAAGGCCCAGCGAGACGGATAGACAGAGAGAATGGAGCTAGGAGGTGGTGCGAGAGGCCCAACTACTAGCTAGATAGGGGGAGGAGTGTGCGGTTGTGAGATCGATGAAAAGAGGGGCGAGAATTTACACCTGTGTCTGACCGTATGAGAGACACAAGGCAAGGACACATAAAGTAGGAGATTGAAGGTGTGTGTGTATGTTGTAGGGAGGCATCGCTGGATAGGTTTATCGATCGGTGTGTGTCGGAAAGGAGTTGTGGAGACTCTGGGAGAATGACCTAAAGGAAAAAATGAATGTGCCCAGTGGATAGTGCCGAGGGAGGGGAGGGCGAGGAGGGCGTGTGCATGCACGAGAGAAAGTTAGTGGTAGCTACAAAGGTTAGAGGATTGTGTGGGTGTAAGAGACTAACAAAGATCATAATTTGATATGAAAGCGGATTCATATATTTGAATAGGAGATCATAGTGTTTTAAACATTGCATGCATGAATATAGCAGTGATACACGTGCTGTGCACAGGCTATACCATAATGTGATAATGCATGGCATTTGCAACTCACAGCTAAATGCCGAACAATCTAAACCATACTATACATCAAACAATCTCACATTTTATTTTAATTTGTGATAATGTGTGGCGTTTGCAGCTTACAACTAAATATCGAACAATCTAAACAATACTATATATCAAACATTCTCACATTTTATTTGAATTTGTGGTAATGTGTGGTGTTTGCAACTCACATCTAAATACTTGTAGGCATAGGGGGCGGGGCACCATACATAATGTGATAAACACATTATACATATGAGACATGGTTTAGATTATCAAGATCTAGCTAGAGCTAGAAATGTAATGTGATTTGAAATCAAAATAAAGTGGATTCAAAAAATCTAGTTCGAGTTCATATAGTACACATAGTTCATATGTAACTCGAGACTAATCATGTGGTGTGCTGTGAAGATAATACACAAACGATGGTTTAACTTGACAATAATGATGATTGTAGATCGTATTAAAACAGAGAAACGAATTCAAATTCTTTGACTTCACAACAATCATTACTGTAGATCTTATTCAAATAGAGAAATGAATTCAAATTTAGTTCATATTGAAGCGGTAGTATATACGTTTGGAATGCACTAAAACGTTCGTTTGAGTAGTAGGTTGCATCCATTATACACGTAGCGAAATATTTTAATTGAACATAACATGCATTCAAAGTTTTGAATGACATTTGTAGTGCGCATTGATTTGGTACAGTACACGTTAGGCTTGTCCGGAAATTTCAACCCGCGCCTTGTTAGCCCGAAATATTTAAGATATATCTTTGTCTCGTTGTGTTCCGACAAATCCCTCCATCTCAACCCGTGCCTTGCTATTTCGAAATTACAACGCGCGCGAAAACTCCCACCTCCTGTGAAATCCCGACACGCGAAATGCCCGTGGTACCCCTGAACGAAAAGAACCGCCTCAAATCGGTGGGGGTACTTTGGTAACTTACCCCACATTTCGGACAAGCGCGTCTCTAAGCCATGGTTCCCCACTGCCATCCCATCCGCCCACCCATTCGTACACCGAGGTCGCGAAAACCCGCGACGAAACCCCACACCCTGCTCCGGCCGCCACCCAGCCGGAGCCTCTTCCCCGACGATGTCGTCCACAGCAACACCTCGACGTCCCTCATCCACCGTACCGGATGAGGATCCGTCGTCGATCTCATCATCCCGCCGGTTCAGGCACCCCGTCCTCCACTTGCAAGGAGCTGCCCCGACGTTCCCCTCGTCTTTCGCGCCACATCCATTCCCACACCGCCTTCTTCACCTGCACCACCAGAAGAGCATCATCATCACCGTTTCCTCGGATGAAGCTGCGGCCTAATCGGTGCCACCAAAGAGGTTGTACACTAATCGCCGCATTTTCTTCTTGACTCGATCTCACGGTGCTGCCGGCGCTCGGTCCCGAGCCGACACAGCGCGGCTCCATCCACGGCGGCGTCGCCGGCCACTTCCTCCACGGCGCCGCTCCCTCGGCGGCAACGTCCACATCAGTAGGAGCTGCTGCTGCTTTAGCTCCCGCTCGCGCTGCTGCTCTGCTCTTACTCTCGGTCCCCTGCCTGGTCTGCTCTTGCTACTGCTCTTGCTCACGCTGCTGCTCTCGCTCTTGCTCTTGCTTGCGATGCTGCTCCGATTTAGCTACACTTCAGTCGACTGAATCAACTTTTGGGTCAGTCGATTTTCAGGGGGTGGGCTGGGGGGGGGGGGGGGGCTCGCCGGGGTGAAGGAAGAACCAGCCGCAGTGGGGAGGGGGGCTCGCCGGAGTGGTACCCAACTATCTATCTTAGGGTTCAGGATGGGGGCGATGGTCGCCGACGGTGGCAGGGCGTTGGCGGGGCGGTGGCGTGGGGATCGCCGGAGAAAAAGCTCGGCACGGGGGGGGCCTGGAGGGATGGCCGGGGCGGCGGCGGACTGGCGGTGGGGAGTGTTTTCGGGGCGGGCGGGGCGGCGCACCGCCGGCCGCGAGCGGCGGGGGGCTGCTGTTTGGCCGGTGGTGGCTGGCGGCTCAGGGGGGTGGAGGTTGAAGATGAACCGCAGGCCCTTGATTTCGTATCCAACGGCTGCAAAATCGACTGACCAGAGATGAAAAAGTCAGTCGACCGACGTGTAGCCTCACCTTGCTAGTGCGTTCTGTTTCGACAGCAAAATTCAGTTTCGACAGTTAAGTTCAGTTTCGACAGTTAAGTTCAGTTTCGACAGTTAAGTTCAGTTTCGACAGTTAAGTTCAGAGATGAGCGGCTGATGTATTTTACATCTAGCACTTTGTGGTTATGTATTTTACGTCATGTATTGGAGATGCTATTAGAATTCCACTCAGGTTAACGTTGTTCGTTGTCTCTCTTGTCCTGCTTCAGCCTCGGCGTCGTACAACTCACCGGAGCTGCTCCAACGACGAAACCCTCCATCACAGCGGTGCAGTACCTCGGGCTCCATCTCCAGACGCCTAAGATCTTCTTCCCCTCCTCCGACAGCAAAGTCAGCCGGAGCATCCTCACCGGCCAACCCAATCACGCTGAGATCGACATGGCTTCGCCAAAGAGGTTGTACACTTGTTGCATCTCTTTTTTACTCTACATGTTATATATATTGTCCACTGAGCACACGGATTTGTTCCTTTAGTGTCTCCTTGAAAGAAAAAACGTAGGAATTTTAATTTTCACTTGTCCTCCTTTTCAAATTCCTATTCATGAAGCACAAGACTAAGAGATAGTAGCATAATAGCATTATAACAGTACATTTTCTTGTGGTTTGACTTAATCTCACCATGCTTCTTTGCATCCTGTGATCTTCCAATTGTTGTGAATCAAACACCCAGATTGGTAGAAATCCTGTGTTTTTAAATTCTCTGTTTTGCACGTGCATTCCTATCTATTTCCTATCCCTGCATTGTTGGAATCCTCCAATTCAAACGAGCCCTTACAGAATTACTTCTCTTACAGATAGTTGTCAAAGAAAACCTTGCGTGGTTTGTCCCGCTCCTGCTGCGCCGTCGTCCACCCTAGCTCAGCTGCTCCAACGACAGAAGGGACTAGCACAGCAGGGATCCGGCCTCCAGACTGTCTTTCGCCGCCACAGATCTTCTTCCCCGCCGCTGGCAGCCATGAAAACTGCATTACCATCATCAACTGAGCAGATGACCTCGAGGACTACACGGGTCCGCAAGAGAGGTCACACTCTTTCGTGTCTGCTTACGTTATGCATCACTTAATATTACATGCTACTTTATCATCCTGTTCGCCGATTAGACTCTGAGTCAGCTCCAAACTAATGGTCAAACTTGAGTTTTTAAATGGTTGTGGGGTACATATCGGGGCCGCTATCAATAGTATCTATCTACTATCTAGTTAATCTCCGGTGTCTACTATGAGTTTCATGTTGGGTGGGAAACAAATAGTAAAGAAGCCATTATCTGTATTTTTTAACTGAAGCCATTATCTGCCTGCTATTATTGGTTTTGGGTCTATCCACAGGTTGCTACCATCACTCTGGATTTCTGCATGCACTCCTTACATAATCTCACTATGTTTTATTCCTATGCATGACAGTTATTGTAAACAATGGAACTGAACATGTAGAGCAAAAGAGACGAGCCTTGCGTGGCAATAAAATTTCATGCAGACGTCGCTCCATGGCAGGCACAAAGGCAGCCCCCCTCCACGCATTTCGGATTGTAACCGAGAGGAAGATATCTGTTCTGAGGGGGATTCAGAAGGAGAAGACAACTCCTATTTAGCCCCTGAGGTCTTCGCTCTAACTTGACATGCTGATGTTGGTTATATCATGCATATGGTGTCTTGCATTGCTTACTTTATACATCAAATATGTCATCTTCTTAGTTTAGACATCCTTTGTGCGAATGCCATCTGTTTAGTTTATTCATCGTTTATGTGAATTATGCAACGCCATCTTGTTTAGCCAGGCATCATATATGAGAATTTTGCAATGCCATCCTGCTTAGCCAGTCATCTTATATGTAAATTATATCAGGCCATCCTTTTTTTCGTTACATATTACATTTGTCAACAATGTTAGTACATTCAACTTCTCTTCGTGTGCATCAGCCATTTGACATGGTGATGGCAAATTCTGGAGTGAAAACAAGGTCTTCAGAGCAGACTATGCTATCTGACGAAGCACATATCTCGCTGGTTACGGATAGCTCCTCAGAGGAGGATTCAGAGACAGATGACCAGTCCTATTCCCCCCCGAGGTGTATGCTCTAACTTGGCAGGGTTATGTTGCTCATATCGTGCGTATGGTGTCTCGCATTGCTATGTCATTTGATTAGTTTAGACATGCTTTGTGTGAATGCCACCTGTTCAGTGTCTAATTACCATATATGTGAATTATGCATTGCCATCTTGTTACAAGACATTATATATGTGAATTATACAATGCTATCTTGTTGCAAAGGCATTATATATGTGAATTATGCAATGCCATGCTCTTTAGCCAATCATCATGTATGTCAATTATATCATGCTATCATTTTTTTGTATTACGTGTTCCATTTGTCAACAACATTTGTATATTCAACTACTCTTCCAGTGCATCAGCCATTTGAAGCGGTGATGGAAGTATCTGGAGTGAAAACAAGGTATTTAGACCAGACAAAGCTACCTGCTGAAGCAGACATCTTGCTGGTTACAGAGAGCTCCTCAGAGGAGGATTCAGAGACTCATGACCAGTCCTATTTCCCCCTGAGGTCTATGCTCAAACTTGGCAGGGTTATATTATCCATGTCATCCATGTTGTCTTGCATTGCTTAGTTTTTACATCATATATGGATTGCCATCTGCTTACTTGCTTACTATATAAATCATATATTTGAATTATATCATGCCATCATGTTTACATAGTACATACACATCATCTATCTGAATTATGGCATGGCAACCCATTTAATAAAGACATCATATAGTTATATCATCTCATCTTGTTTAGTGTTTACAGTCATCATATTTTGAATTATGGCATTCTATCCGTGAATGTATGTGAATTATGGCATGCCAACCTATTTAATAAACACATTATATTGTTATGTCATGTCATCCTATTTACATAGTCTCATATTTTGACCTATGTCTTTCCATCTTTTTTAGTTAGCCATCATAATGTGAAATTGTGTCATGCTATCCTGTTTAGTTAGCCATCATATATGTGAAATTGTGTCATGCTATCCTGTTTGGTTAGACAACATAAATATGAATTATTTCATGCCCTCTTTTATTCCCCACAATCCATTGCACCTGTCTATCATATAATGTCTATACTTTCAAGTACTTTTCTTGTTTATCAGCCATTTGAATTGGAGAGCGTGATGGCAGTATCTAAGGGAGTAACAACACAGTCTTTAGAAAAGATAGTGCTACCAGTTGATGCAGATAGAACCACGGTTGTACTTGCCCAAGGACCAGATCCACCACACATAACCCAGACTCTCGCAGATTGTACCCCTACCCAGTTGGACAGAGAACCAACTACACCCCTTCTAACCCCAACCCCGGCAGATAGTAACCCAGTTCCAGTTGACACAACACCGTCTCCACCACAGAGCACCCAAACACGAGCAGTTAGTAAGGTAACTGCAGTGCCCAAAGCACGAGGACCACCACTCCGAATCCCAACTCAACGCTTAAAGGAGAAGAAGATTTGTTCTCAGGTCAGGTTCTGTAGCTATGGTTCATACTCCTTTGCTATTGCATTACTGTATTTACTCATACCAACTATTTTCAAATTTGAAGGATGGAATTGAAACTCCAATGGCGCATCAGGTATGTTCTAAACCTGTTTCTTTAACTGGTTTGCTGTTGTAACCTGCTCTATGTTGATTTCAGTTTCAATTGAATAAACAGTTATGTTCTCATGTCATGCACATTACAAGTGTTGTTATTGCTCTATAGTTACCCAGACTTATATTCTGTCTATTCTGCTTTTTCTTGAACAAATATTATTTGAACTGTGTCTCTATCTTGATTTGGCAACAAACACTAGAATGATATAGACCATAAAGTGACCATGGTACATAGATATATGTTTGTTTCATGCTGTTATCCTGTCCACTTTACTACTGAACTCATTTACCAAAATGAGTTTCATATACAACATGGTAAACATGTGATGTGTCTGCTTGTTTCTCTTTTAGAGTGCTGACAAATATTGGAGAACAGTACCGCGTTATCCAATGGTAAAGAAAGTAATGCAGATAAGGTTCAAGATAGTGAGACATCCCTGTTGGTCTCCAAGAAAGCTGATAAAAACTATCTTGACGATAGTGAGGGAACCCAAAAGTCCTGTCTTGATGTAGTGTTCGAGTTACTGGCCACTACTGCTGGCACAAGCTATTCGAACTTGCTGCCTGAATCAGTTCGTCTTCTTGAGTCTCAACTTCAAGTTGGAAGACATCGATCAGATGTGCTGCGACAGGAAGCTGAAGGACTGAGGAAGTCCCTGCAGAATTCAGATGCATATTTTCTGGTGCAACAACAAGCGCTGGAGGATTTAAGCGCCAAACAAGAGAAAGTTAATAAGCTTGCTAAGCATCTTGCCAGCATTATGGGTACCCAGGATATTGTTTCTTGAGATCTTCTGAAGTGGTTTCAGTTCTGGATTTGTTTTGCTGCGGCGTTTATTTGCGTTGGTCGCCAACTTTGACAACCAATGTATATGATATGCTGCTTTGTTCCCTATATTTGCACTGGTGGCGAACTTTGATGCCCAGTGGATGTAATATGTGTAATAGCCGTGATAGCCTAGCGTTAGTTGCTTGCTTATTTATTTCCTTGTTGTCTTGTTTATTTGTTTGCTTGTAGTCATTGCAGTTCTTTTTCCGCTGTTAGCTAGTGGCTACAATAACCTATTTTTTAAAACTAGGCCACAATAACCATGGGCTAATATTTACTGTAGTGACACTGGGCCTCCTACTGGCCGTAGAAACAGTGGGCCTTCTATGGGCCATAGAAACAATGGGCCTTCTACAGGCCGTAGAAACAATGGGCCTTCTGCGGGCCCTATCATCAATGGGCCTTATACGGGCCGTATGATCGATTGGCCAAACATGGGCCAAATAGACCGCATTATGGCCGTAAACGGGCTAGAGTTGGAATCGTCCGTTCATGGGCCGACCATAATGGGCCATCGTTAATAGGCCGTATTTGGTGATGCTATGAAAATGGCCCAATAGACTAACGGTCCACAAATGGGCCGACTGTAACGACAGGCTGAATTTGTCCCACAAGCAGAAAATGATAGTAACGGGCCGTAAGTAACTGAATGCTGCAAATGAGCCCAAGAATAAATGGGCCCTCAGAAGGCCGAAAGTTAATTTGGGCTGGAAACGGCCCAACGGAATAACGGGCCGTTAATGGGTATAAAGTGATACACTGTTCATTACGGGCCAGTTTCACCACGGGCCGTTAATGGGTGTAAAGTAATACACTGTTCATTACGGGCCAGTTTCAGCACGGGCCGCTAATGGGCCAAGAGTTACAAAGGGCATCATATGGGCTGAAAGACGTCATGGGATATACATGGGCCAGAAGTGAAAACGGGCTGGAATCATATTGGATGGCCCAGATGACGCTACTGGGCCTAATTCGGATAGGGCGTAACGGGCCTTGGGTTAGCGGGCTGTAAATGGGCTATATGCGAACAGGCTGTTAACAGGCTTTCCATGGGCCGGCCCGCTAGCTTTTGAGCAAGTCAAACGGGCCGGCCTTTTCACAGGAATGGGCCACTGTTGGGCTGTGCCACGTGTCGACGTATCATAGG
Organism: Aegilops tauschii subsp. strangulata; assembly: GCF_002575655.3. Lineage (NCBI taxonomy): Eukaryota > Viridiplantae > Streptophyta > Magnoliopsida > Poales > Poaceae > Aegilops > Aegilops tauschii. Next base: position 490,240,352 of record NC_053038.3, on the reverse strand, counting down.
CGCCTTCTGTCCTTTGAGTGGATGACATCTGTCCCAACGATGAGCCGACACGTGTTTCCTCTAGCCAATGATGATTTTACACGTGGAAAATCCCCATTGGTCGGGGCTGTTAACGGGTTATCAGATCCAAAACCCAACCCGATAGCTTAACAGCGTTCCGTTATGGTGGATGCCACGTGTCGGTCACCCTTAACGAAAGCACTTCTGTGACGCGCGATTTATCCTCATGGAAGTGGACACTTCCGTGATGATAATTTTGGTAATGTCATGCAACACTTCTACGACAGCACAGGTATGACTATCTTGATTCTGTCATAAATTTGTCATGGATGTACATGCATGGCAAAAAACGCGACCTACTGTGACAAACACGTATCATCACGGAAGTGTATTTTTTTTGTAGTGCAAGCAATGTGACTAATGAGTTAGTTACGAGATGATGCATTGCGGAACGAGTAAAGAGACTTGCCGGTAACGAGATTGAACTAGGTATGATGATACCGATGATCGAATCTCGGGCAAGTAACATACCGATGACAAAGGGAATAACGTATGTTGTTATGCGGTTTGACGGATAAAGATCTTCGTAGAATATGTAGGAGCTAATATGAGCATCCAGGTTCCGCTATTGGTTATTGACCGGAGATGTGTCTCTGTCATGTCTATGATGACCCACAAGTATAGGGGATCTATTGTAGCTCTTTTCGATAAGTAAGAGTGTCGAACCCAACGAGGAGCTGAAGGAAATGACCAGTAGTTTTCAGTAAGGTAATGTCTACAAGTGCTGAAATTGTAAGTAGCAGAGTACTTTGATAGCAAGATAATTTGTGACGAGCAAGTAACGATAGTAGTAACAAAATTGTAGCAAGGTAGCCGAATCCTTTTGAGGCAAAGGAAAGGCCAAAACGGTCTCTTATGATAAGCAAAGCGTTCTTGAGGGTACACGGGAATTTCATCCAGTCACTTTCATCATGTTGGTTTAATTCGTGTTTGCTACTTTGATAATTTGATATGTGGGTGGACCGGTGCTTAGGTGCTGTTCTTACTTGAACAAACCTCCTACTTATGATTAACGCTCCCGAAAGCATCCACAACTACGAGAAAAGTATTAATAATAAATTCTAACCATAGCATTAAACTTTTGGATCCAATCGGTCCCTTACGAAATAGCGCATAAACTGGGGTTTAAGCTTCCGTCATTCTCGCAACCCATCATCTAATTGCTACTCCACAATGCATTCCCTTAGGCCCAAATATGGTGAAGTGTCATGTAGTCGACGTTCACATGACACCACTAAGGGAATAACAACATACATACTATCAAAATATCGAACACATATCAAATTCACATGATTACTTGCAACATGATTTCTCCTGTGACCTCAAGAACAAAAGTAACTAATCACAAATAATAATCATGCTCATGATCAGAGGAGTATTAAATAGCATAATGGATCTGAACATATAATCTTACACCTAATAAACCATATAGTAATCAACTACAAGATGTAATCAACACTACTAGTCACCCACAAGCAGCAATCTATAATTTCGGTAACAAGATTGAACACAAGAGATTAACTAGGGTTTGAGATGAGATGGTGCTGTTGAAGGTTGATGGAGATAGCCCTCCCCAAGATGGGAGAGTTGTTGGTGATGATGATGACGATGATTTCCCCCTCCGGGAGGGAAGTTCCGCCGGCGGAATCGCTCCTCCGGAGGGCAAAAGTGCTCCTGCCCAAGTTCCGCCTCGAGACGGCGGCGCTCTGTCCCGAAAGTGCTCCTCTTATTTTTTCTAGGTCAAAATGACATATATACCAGAAGATGGGAACCGGAGGTGGGCCTGGGTGAGCACAACCCACCAGGGCGCGCCTGCGCTCCCTGGCGTGCCCAGGTGGGTTGTGTCCACCTGGTGGCCCCTCTCTGGTAGTTATTTGCTCCAATAATTCTTAAATATTCCATAAAAAATGTCGATGAAGTTTCAGCTTGTTTGGAGTTGTGCAGAATAGGTAGCCTGACGTAGCTTTTCCAGGTCCAGATTTCCATCTGCCAGAATTCTCCCTCTTGGTGTGTACCTTGCAAATTATGAGAGAAAAGACATTAGAATTACTCCAAAAAACATTATTAAGGATAAAAACATCATAAATAACAGTAAGAAAACATGATGCAAAATGGACGTATCAAGTCCCCCAAGCTTAGACCTCGCTTGTCCTCAAGCGAAAACCGAAATCGAAAAACATGTCCACATGCTTTGAGACAGAGGTGTTGATAAAAACAAAATACAGACATAGAAGCATCATGTTGATTATTATAACAGCAACAAATTTAAACATAAGACATTTATCATAGAACTTTTCTCATACGCTTCTCACGAATAAGTAACAGTTCATCACACAATCGAAGTATAAAGCAAAAACTCTATTAAAAACCAACAAACTATGTTCTCAGTCAACTTTGTAACTATAATTCATCATCTTTTCAGGAAGGGTCACGTATCGGAGCCTTTAGGCAAGTCCACATACTCAGCCATCATATAGTCTTCTATGATTGCTAACACTCACTGCGTACACATGAGCAAAACGTTTCAACCGGACACATAGAAAGATAGGGGCTTATAGTTTCGCCTCCCAACATATTCACCTCAAGGGTGGTGTCAACAATAATAACTCATGCTATCTATATTCAAATGGACATATGTTCCTAGATCTTTCCTCACCACATGATGCTTGCGAAAGGAGAAATATAAAAAGGAAAAGAAGGAAAACTTTGACTCTTTGCATAAAAGTAAATACATAAAAGTAAAAGATAGGCCCTTCGCAGAGGGAAGCAGAGGCTGCCATGCGCTTATTTGTTTGTATGCTCAACCGATTAGTGCAAAAGAACATCACGTTGCATTTCCCCTTGTGATAGCGACCTTTATTATGTAGTCTGTCGCTTTTATTCTTTACCATCACAAGTTCGTGCAACGCTCAATTTTCTCTTACACTAAATGATCTCACACGTTTAGAAGCAATTTTATTGCCCTTTTTCACTGATGACAACTTACTTGAGGGTCTTGCTCAATCCCTAGGTAGGTATGGTGGACACTCTAAAATAAGATTTGGGTTTAAGGGTTTTTGGATGCACAAGTAGTATCTCTACTAAGTGCGGAATTTTTGGCTAGCAAAGATAGGGGGCAAGCATCACATGTTAAAGGATCTATGACAATATGAATTCTATGTGAATATAAACAAACATAAACAATTAAGTTGTCTTCCTTGTCCAACGTCAACAATTTTGGCATATAATACTTCGATGAGGGCTCACAATCACAAAAGCTTTCTAGGATATTTTATTTATATGTGAATCTTCTCTTCCCTTATTAATTCTTTCATGTGCTGCATCATTGACTAATGCTACGTTTGTCAATCTCTAATAAAATTTTCTACTTATACTTTTCCTTATGTGGTGCCATCACCTACCATAAGATTAGTATATGGTCTTATTGATTTATTTCCTTTCTTTATTTACTTCCTTTCTGATGTGTCCACTACTACATTAGCAAAGATTGATCAAGCTACAAATTATAATATTTTAATGGTGGGTACAATTGCGCTTAAAATACTATCACCAGAAGCAGAACCAGATGAAGTCAGGCCAACGTTCAGAACTCCGTGTGTTGCACAGGAACCCTGCCGAATATTTGTTCCATCTAGCACTAGTACGTAGTCCAAGTTTGTTTCTATATGTTTAGTTGGCCGAATAATTAATTAGGTGAGATTAATTAGTTGAGGTAAGAGAGAGTCCTAGTAGTACTTGGGTTCTGATTTGACTAGGAAAAGAGATCTGGTTTGTTACGTGGAGTCGGGAAGGTTTGAGTCGGTTTAGGAAATAGAGCCTGCCTGCTCGTTAAATATTGGCCGATCTGGCCGTGTAGAGGGTCAAGTTTTGTTTTCGCGTGAGTTGAATAAAAGTCAGAAAACGTCCCATGTCGGGGGACAACAAATATCATGTTTGCCTTTGCTGATCCGTGACAGATTTTGTCGCTGCTACACGTGCAGTTGATTCATCTACTCGACGCCAGTTTTTTATATTAGGGTCTTGTATCTTTGCTCGACCGAAATTTCTTGTTGCTGCTGTTAGTACCGTGAAAGTTCGGGCCGACGAACTACTCACATCTAGTCGAGCCTTATCAAGTGGTATCAGAGCTAAAGTTGTTCACGGTATTGTGTTGATCAAGATGTCAACTTCGGTTAACAAGGGTGATGAGGTTTGATAACCCACAAGTATAGGGGATCGCAACAGTTTTCGAGGGTAGAGTATTCAACCCAAATTTATAGATTCAACAAAGAGGAGCCAAAGAATATTTGAAGGTATTAGCAGCTGAGTTGTCAATTACACCACACCTGGAGATTAGTTATCTGCAGCAAAGTGGTCCATAGGAAAGTAGTATGATAGTTTTGATAGTAGTGACAGCAGCAACGGTAACGGTAACAGTGATAACAGTAATTTTGTAGCAAGTGTAACAGTAACGATGGCAGTAGTAACTTAGCAGAAACAATATAAGATAAATTCGTAGGCATTGGATCGATGACTTGTTGGATGATATTCATCATGTGACAGTTATAACCTAGGGCGATACGACACTAGCTCCAGTTCGTCAATATAATGTAGGCATATATTCCATAAATAGTCATACGTGCCTATGGAAAGAACATGCATGACATCTTTTGTCCTACCTCCCGTGGCAGCGGGATCCATATTGGAAACTAAGGGATATTAAGGCCTCCTTTTAATAGAGAACCGGAACAAAGCATTAACACATAGTGAATACATGAACTCCTCAAACTACGGTCATCACCGGGAGTGGGCCCGGCTATTGACACTCCGGGGTTGCCGGATCATAACACGTAGTAGGTGACTATAACTTGCAAGATCGGATCAAAAACATGGATATAATGATGAATTCATAAACAGTTCAGATCTGAGTTCATGGCACCCGGGCCCAAAGTGACAAGCATTAAGCATAGCAACATCAATCTTAGAACATAGTGGATACTAGGGATCAAGCCCTAACAATGTAACTCGATTACATGATGAATCTCATCCAACTCCTCACCGACCAGCGAGCCTACGAAGGAATTACTCACTCCCGGTGGGGAGCATCATGGAATTGGCGATGGAGAAGGGTTGGTGATGATGAAGAACGAAGACCCCCCTCTCCAGAGCCCCAAACGGACTCCAGATCTGGCCTCCCGATGAAGAACAGGAGGTGACGACGGCTCCGTCTCGTGGAATGCGATAATTCTTTCTCCCTGATTTTTTCTGGAAATATGTGATTTTATACCGTCAGAATCAGGGTCTGCGGGGCCACCAGGTGGGGACAACCTACCTGGGCGCGCCAGGAGAGGGGGCGCGCCCTGGTGCGTTGTGCCCACACAGGGGCCCCTCTCCGGTAGGTCTTGGCTCTAGAAATTCTCTTTTGTTCCATAAAAATTCCTCGCAAAGTTTCGTTTCATTCCGAGAAATTTTATTTCTGCACAAAAACAACACCATGGTAGTTCTGCTGAAAACAGCGTCAGTCCGGGGTTAGTTTCATTCAAATCATGCAAATTAGAGTCGAAAACCAGAGGAAAAGCGTGAGGAAAAGTAGATACGTTGGAGACGTATCAACTCCCCCAAGCTTAAACCTTTGCTTGTCCTCAAGCAATTCAGTTGATAAACTAAAAGTGAGAAAGAAAAACTTTTACGAACTCTTCTGCTCTTGTTTGCATAAATAGGCTTAAATAGCACCCAGGTTTTCAGCCAACATTATAACTAACCATGTCGACAATAACTCTTAAAGATTATATTAACTCATATCAATGACATAATCAGCTAGCAAGCAATAATAAGATATCTCAAACGGCAACACATTGTCAAAAAACCATGATATAATATGAGAATAGTGGTATCTCGCTAGCCCTTTCTGAGACCGCAAAAGATAAATGCAAAGCATCTCCAAAGTTGAAGCAGCGACTAAACATTGTAATTCATGGTAGAAAAGATCGAGTCATGATGCACCCAACATTAGCTATACACAATGCATTAATCATGTGTAAGTGCATCTAGTGCCCCTTAGTGATTTTGGTGTATTGAAGACTTATAGGTTAAGGGACTAATGTGTTTATGAGTGTACACATGTCTATAAGTCTATGAGGAGTTTGATATTTATAGAGAAAGTCGACCCCTAAAAATGAAGTTCTTCAACTAAATTGGTGTGACCTTGAAGAATAGGTATCATTCGAGGAACATGAAGCGTGAAGGCTTTTGTTTTCATAGTTTCACTTTCTCTTTCTTGAGTCATAGGAAACACCGTACTGTTAAAGGGGGTCAAGGAAATACTAAGGAAAAATTTCCATGTGATGCTCAACTCAAAATCCTACACCTACCAATCCCTTCGAGTGAAGCCATTGGAAATCTCATACAGTTCAGTCATATTCTTCAGTGACAGAGGCGAAGTTCTTCTAGTCTCTGAGGAATTTGTTCTGACTGAGGAGTTAGGAATTCGCCAGTGCGGATTGCCTACACAGTGAGGAACATGATAGCCCTGAGGAATTTGAGCCTCAAAATTCTGACCGTTGCTGTGCTATGCGCCAGCTGCCCCAAAATATCTACCCACCTAACGGTCATATCATTGAAGGGAATTTATGTCTTATCATGTCGGGCTGCTCCCTAGGCTATAAATAGCTGCCCCCTACAACCACTAGCTGGTTGGCTGCTCCGAGAGAAACTGACACTTGTCATTTGAGAGCATCCCATCCTCCGGGGACTTTGAGCGAAAATCATCAAGTGAGGAAAACCCAAACCCAAACACCTACAAACCCAAAGTGATTGAGCATCACTGAAGAGACTGATCCTGCGTGGATCCGACGGTTGTTACCTTTGAAGACTGTGCTTCTTCCAGACGGTTAGGCGTCATGGTCTAGAGCATCGAAGAGGAATTGTGGATCGCCGAGTGACCGAATTTGTGAAGGTTTGGAAGTCACCTGAAGACTTACCACGAGTGATTGGGCGAGGTCTGTGTGACCCTAGCTCAAGGAGAATATGGTGAGGACTGTGTGTCCGGGACTGTGTGTGCTCAGGTTTAAATACCTAGCCGCTCCAACCAGACGTACAACTGAGACAGCAGTTGGAACTGGTCTACCAAATCATTGTCTTCACCAAGCTTCCTGGTTCTATTTCCTCAACTCTTTCATTTCATCATAACTGTGTTGTGCACTTGTTCATATTTGTGTTTGAAGACTTTGACTAAAGACTTTATCAATTTCCTCAGTTCAATTTCTTCAGTCTATTTGTCTTCATCCTGTGCTATCATGTGTTTACGCTTTCTGTACTCTGTGCTCGTCTTCATTTCATCATGATGACCATGTTTGTGTTCTATTATGCTTACTTCTGAGTACTTATTCCGCTGCAAGTAGTTCTTCACTAAGGAATTTCCTCACCCGCAAATTCCTCAGTGAAGAATTCATAAAAATCGCCTATTCACCCCCCCTCTAGTCGATATAACGCACTTTCAATTGGTATCATAGCAAGGTACTCCCTTGTTCTGTGTGATTTTGGTTTAATCTCCTGGAGTTTTAGTTATGTCGGCTGCAGGTTTGATCAAGGTCTCTGCTGGGTGTCCTACCTTCGATGGGACAGACTATCCTTACTGGAAGAATAAGATGCGGATGCATCTTGAGGCAATTGATAATGATCTCTGGTATGTTGTGGAAAATGGTGTTCCCTCAGTCACACCTTCTCTGAATGCTACTGATGTGAAGAGATTCAAGCAACTCGATTCTCAAGCGAAGAACATCATATGTGGTCATCTGAGCAAAGGGCAGTATGGAAGAGTGACTGCTTTGGAAACTGCTAAGCTTATCTGGGATAGGCTGTCCAAAGTCAATGAAGGAGTCTCAACACAGCGTGACTCTCGACTTGACGTTCTTCGCAATCTCTTCAACCGCTTCAAAAGACTCGACAATGAAAATGTTCAGCAAACCTTCGATCGCCTCACTGACATCTCAAATGAGCTTCAAGCACTTGGTGCCACTGACATCACCAACCATGAGGTGGTGAAGAAATTGCTGAGATTGCTTGATTCCTCATTTGATACTCTGGCATTGATGATACAAGAACGTGCTGATTACAAGTCACTTGATCCCGCTGATATCCTCGAGAGCTAAACACTCATGAGTTTCAGCTTGCTGAGAAGAGAGATCTCTATGGTTCGAGCTATGGCAGATCACGTGCCCTGAAGGCCAAGGCTGTCTCTGAATCTGAAGGTGAAGATTCTGGTAGTAGCCTTGGTGATCCTGAAGAACTGAGCCAGGAGCTAGCACTGCTCGTGAAGAAATTCCAGAGGTTCTCAAGACGTGGTCGCTTTGGAAAATCCTCAAGGAGCAACGATTCCTCATCCAGTGACTCCAAGAAGAGGCTATGCCACAAGTGCAAGAAACCTGGTCACTACATTCAAGATTGTCCTCAGTGGGAAAAGGAATCAAAGAAGAAGAAATACAAGGATTACAGTTCTGATGATGTGAAGAAGAAGAAGAAATCTTCAAATTCTTCATCATCAAAATCCTCGAAGTCTTCGTCACACAAGAAGAGCAGCTCCAAGAAAGCTCGGGCATTCATTGGCAAGGAAATGGACTTTGAGGCTGAATCTGAGGAACATGAGGAAGAGGAGGCATCTGAGGAGTCCGAGTCTGGTGTGGCGAGTCTAGCTCTCGCTACTGTATTCGTCAGCATGTCTATCTTCAACTCTGAAGAAAATGGCTTCACCAACAAGGCTGATTAAGGCAATGATGACTACGCTCCCGCCTATTGCTTCATGGAAAAGGGTGCCAAGGTACTCAAATATACCTCCTCTGAATCAAGTGAGAATGAATCTGATGGAAACCTCAAGCCCAGCTACTCTAAACTTGCTAAGATTACTGTGAAACAACAAAAGGCTTTTGAAAAGGTTCAAAACATGCTAGACAAAAGTGATGATATGTTGGGTGAAGAAATGGATCGCACTAAAGCCTTGACTGAAAATTTTCCGAGACTTCAGACTAGGTTTGACAACCTTCAAGGTCATCATAGCACTCTCTTGTCTGATCATGAGAAGCTTTCTTATGAATTTCTTCAAAGAAAGCAAGATCTTGAAAGGCTAAGAGTGAGTTATGAAGATCTTCAGAAGGAGCGTGATTCATTACTTGCTCAACAAATCAGCGCTTCTCAGGAAGAATTTGTTCCTCCATGTTTGAAATGCATTGAACGTGAATCTGCTAATTATTCACCTGAATGTTCAAATGCTTCTAATGCTACAAATTCTTCAACTGTCTCTGCTATCACTAATTCCTCATCTGAGGACATTGCTAGTATCACTGATGATGCAGGGCTGAAGGAATTGTACATGACAGGCATGTATAAAAGCCTCAAAGGGCATCAAACTCTTTGTGATGTGCTTAAAAAGAAGATTCTGAACAGGAACCCTAGGAAAGAGGGTATTGCATTTGAGAGGAAACTCAATGCTGATGGTACTTATTGGAAGCCTGAGCAGTACCCCAAAACCTCATGGGTTGCTGCAAAGGGACCTCCAGTAGATCCATCTAATCTATCTAGCTTTACATGTGAATCTCCTCATTCTTCTGATGAGTCATTTGACTCCAACTATAATCTGTTCAAAAATCAGAATGGTGAAGTATTTGCTAGATATGTTGGCACTAACTGCAGGAACGGTTCCCCTATGAAGAAAATCAGGGTTCCCTAAAGATGCCTTGAAAGTCTTCAGGTGAATGTCCTCATGACACCACCTGTGAAGAATACGAACCCCAGATCAAACTCTTCATATGGACCAAATTCTTCATATGGATCCAAGTCCTCATACGGACCAAATTCCTCACGTGGATCATATTCCTCAAAAGGATCAAAGTCCTCATATGATTATCATCGTGCTAACACCTCCGTTTCGCAGGGAAGAGCTAAGGGCTATGAATATTATCATTACTCTTCTAACCATTATGTTCATAAGTCCTCAAAGAATTTCTCTGCTTATTCATATGCTTATCCTAACCCCTCTTATGTGAAACAAAGTGGATTGGCTTCTATGCCACCGTTCTCATATGGAGCTCGCAGAGTGATGAACTCTTTGCCACCCCTTCAGATGTGGGTGGTGAAGAAAAATAACTAATTTCTTCTGCAGGATCAGGTTTCCAGACGTGCTAAAACGTCTGAAGAATTTGCTGGAGACCTGAAAATGCCTGAAAGGACGCAGGCTAATCATGAAGAAATGAACTTTCATTTCTCACGTCCTCATACTGCTTTATCTGTTCTATTGCTTGATGGAATTGATCTGATGAATTGATGTCATATTCTTCGTTGATGAAGTATATGAGTTCGTAAGTTGCACTAATTCATCAGCAGGATGATCAACCCCAAGCCAATGAGTGGGTCCTCGATAGTGGATGTACAAATCACATGACTGGTGACAAGAATCTATCGATTGATGCTCCCTTATCTCCATTGCATCTGAAGCATATCATCTTCGCTGACAAAGGCAAAAGTCAGGTATTGGGTCTAGGTAAGGTTGCAATCTCAAAGGATCGACACATGGACAAAGTCATGCTTGTCGAGTCCTTAGGATACAACCTCATGTATGTCTCAATGCTTTGTGATCTTGATATGGTTTTTGTCTTTGGCAAGTATCGTTGTGTTGTGATCATGGAAGCTGACAATTCCAAAGTCTTCGAAGGCTTTAGGAGAGGAGACTTGTACATTGTTGATTTCTCTACAGGACCACAACTAGCCGTATGTCTACTTGCAAAAGCTTTAGAAGGCTGGCTTTGGCATCGAAGACTTGGTCATGCAGGCATGAGGAATTTGCACACGCTTGCGAAGAAGAAGCATGTCATTGGCATTGAGAATATCAAATTCCTCAAGGATCACTTATGCGGAGCCTGTGAAGCTGGAAAGATTTCCAAGGCCAAGCATCCAGCGAAGACTATCATGACCACTGCGACCATTTGAATTGCTTCACATGGATCTTTTTGGTCCTAATCATTATTCTGCAGTTTCAAATGATGCATCTCAATATGGCTTTGTTATTGTTGATGATTACTCTCGTTACACATGGGTACACATTGTTACTTACAAACATGAAGTGCAGGAAGTCTTCAAACGATTTTCTTTGAGAGCTTCAACCAACTTTGGTGTGAAGATCAAGCACATCAGAAGTGACAATGGAACTGAGTTCAAGAACTCTGGTCTTGATGACTATCTTGATGAACTTGGTATTACTCATGAGTTATCTGCTCCTTATACTCCTCAGCAGAATGGCGTCGTGGAGTGCAAGAACATGACTCTTTATGAGATGGCTCGCACTATGCTTGATGAATACAAGATGCCTCGTCGTTTCTGGATTGAGGCAATTGATACTGCGTGCCACATCATCAATAGAGTATATCTTCACAAATTCTTCAAGAAGACTGCATATGAACTCCACACTGACAAGAAACCCAATGTGAGTTATTTCAAAGTCTTCGGTGCTAAATGTTGGATTAGAGATCCTCATCACAACTCTAAATTTGCACCGAAAGCACATGAAGGTTTCATGCTTGGTTACGGAAAGGACTCGCACACCTACAGAGTCTTCAACAACGTTCTTCGCAAGGTTGTTGAAATTGTAGATGTGCGGTTCGATGAAACTAATGGCTCGCAAAGAGAGCACCTACCTCCTATGCTAGATGAATAGTCTCCTGAGGAAACTATCAAGTTCAAGGCTACTGAGGATGTCATTCCTACTGAAGAATCTGTTGAAGAAATCATTCCAGATCATGAAGAACGTCGTGCTGATGCACCTGAGGAAAATGATGCTGAAGAAAATGCTGATCAAATTCCTCAACGGCAACCAGCTCATCCTCGTGTCGCAAATGAAGTGCAGATTTAGAAAATCATCAGCGACATCAACATTCCAGGTCCTCTCACACGCTCAAGAGCTTCTCATTTGTCTAACTTTTGTGGGCACTTTGCTTTTGTCTCTATCACAGAGCCCACTAAGGTAGATGAAGCATTTCTGGCGCCTGAGTGGATTCAAGCTATGCAAGAAGAATTACATCAGTTCGAGCTCAACAACGTCTGGGAACTGGTCAAACGTCCAGATCCTCGCAAGCACAATATCATTGGCACAAAGTGGATCTACCGCAACAAGCAAGATGAAAATGGCCTTGTGGTGAGGAATAAGGCACCGCTTGTAGCTCAAGGCTACACACAGGTTGAAGGAATTGATTTCGATGAAACTTTTGCACCTGTTGCTAGACTTGAGGCTACTCGCATATTACTTGCTTATGCTAACCATCATGATATCACCTTATATCAAATGGATGTGAAAAATGCATTCCTCAATGGTAAGCTTGAGGAAGAAGTATATGTTGCTGAACCCCCAGGTTTTGAAGATCCAAAGCATCCTGACAAAGTCTTCAGACTCAATAAGGCCCTCTATGGCCTCAAGCAGGCCCCTCGGGTGTGGTATGATACTTTGAAGGAATTCCTCATGAAGAAAGGCATCAAACCGGGTTCACTTGACCCAAGTCTTTTCACTAAATCTTATGATGGTGAATTGTTTGTGTGCCAAATATATGTTGATGATAGTATCTTTGGCTGTACTAACCAACATTATAGTGATGAATTTGCCTATATGATGAGTGAAGGATATCAAATGTCTCTGATGGGAGAATTGAAATTCTTTTTAGGACTTCAAATTCGTCAACAGTGCAATGGCATATTCATATCTCAGGAGAAATACCTCAGGGACATATTGAGGAAATTCGGCATGCAGGATTGCAAAGGGGTCAAAATTCCAATGCCCACAAATGGCCATCTATGCACTGAAAAATGGTATTGACTTCGATCAAAAGGTATACCGCTCCATGATTGGTTCTCTATTGTATTTATGTGCATCTAGGCCAGATATTATGCTTAGTGTTTTCATGTGTGCCCGATATCAAGCTACACCGAAGGAATCACACCATAAGGCTGTGAAGCATATTCTTCGGTATCTAGCTCACACACCAACATTTGGACTATGGTACCCCAAGGGCTCGGCTTTTGATCTCATTGGATATTCAGACTCTGACTATGCTGGTGATCGTGTGGACCGCAAGTCAACATCCGGCACATGCCATTTCCTCGGACGATCTTTGGTTTGTTGGTCCTCGAAGAAACAGAACTGCGTATCACTGTCTACTGCTGAAGCTGAGTACATTGCTGCTGGTTCTTGCTGTGCTCAATTGCTATGGATGAAGCAAACTCTCTAGGACTACGGCGTCAACATGAAGAATGTGCCTCTCTACTGTGACAATGAGAGTGCCATCAAGATTGCTCATAACCCAGTTCAGCACTCGAAGACCAAGCACATTCAGATTCGTCATCATTTTCTTCGTGATCATGTGTTGAAGGGCGACATGTCTATTGAGCATGTGAAGACTGAAGAACTGCCAGCCGATATCTTCATAAAGCCCTTGGATGAGAAGAGATTTAGCAAGTTGCGGTGTGAGCTAAATATCTTAGAATCTTTGAATGTTCTTTGAAAAGGACACTCATCCTAAAACTTATGCAAAATTGATGACTTAGATGTGCAACACATGAAGAAACGTTTTTCTTCAATAAATGAAGAATAACACTCTAAGCGTGAAGAAATTAACGAAGAATTTGATTCTCAGAGCCCTACGACAATTGTACGCGGTGTCTGAAATCATGATTCGTATACGGTGGGTCACGCCACCACCAAAAGGTGAAAATCTTCAATTTGAGTTTTTCCTCAGTTTTGAAATTCCTCAATTGTTAAATTTCTTCAACTTTACATTGTCTTCACTGTTTCCGTCGTTTTTCTTCATTGGCTATATATATATATATATATATATATATATATATATATATATATATATATATATGATATATATATATATATGAGTTTATGTCCTCTACAGCATTCACTTATTGCTAATTCTTCATGTTGCTTTTTCTGCTAAGTGAATGTGATCGGACCCTTCCCCCTCTATGCTAAACTCAACCCAATCTATTCACAAATTCTTCATGTGCGTTCTATTTGAAACTCATTCAAAATCTTCACTTTATCCTTGTCAGCTGAAGAATTTACGAACGGAACTTTTAACTTATCTTATCTAAATTTTCGGCTTTGCCACTCAAACCGTTCCGCATTCCACGAAACACTTATCTATTCACCCACGATCTCACGCGATCTCCACTTCTCAGTACGTGGGTGACACATGTCAAGCGAATGAGAAGGGTCAGGGGCACGTTCGTCCAATTTCTTCGGGCGAACAGTTTTTCACCGTGGCTATAAATACCCCTCCCCTTCCTCACTTCTCTTTTACTCCACTCGACCTCACGCCAGCTCGAGCTTCTCAAACCCTAGCGCCGCCGCTACTTTATCGTCACCGGTGAGGAAGAGCTTCACTGCCTCGACCTCGTCGCCGTCATACTCGCGCCGGCTGCAGATTTCTTCACTCCGCTGCCGCCGTAGCTGTCTTCCTCAGCCGAGTTAGGGCGTGGAAGATCTGAACTGACGAACTTCACATCTACACCTCTTAGTTCGTCACGTTCTTCGTCCAGGGTAATTAAAAGTTACTTTTACTACCCTCTTTGATTCGACTAATTTCTACAAAATCTTCAAAGGTGTTTATTCTTCAAATTCTTCACACACTAAACACCTCACATGTCATCAGTTCTTGGTTCATTTCTCTAAGCTATATTTTTCTTCAAGATTCCTCAATTGTGTGGATTTCTGATCTGTACAACTCTGGAACCTAAGACAAAGAATGCTTAGTGAAATTCTTCAAGACTCATCTGGTCAAATTCCTCAAACTTGTTCCTTTTTGAAAAACCTCTGAGAACGCATATGACCTCTCCAAATTCCTCGCAACTATACTCTGTTCACAGGTACTCATGTCAGCTGCTGAATCACTAGGTTCTCATTAACTTAACTCATTTGCAGCATTCCTCGAAGAAAAGTTGCATACATCTTTAGAGAATTCAATTGTCCAAATTCCTCAGCTGAAGAAAATGGCTGATGGAAAGAAGCCACAGAAGGGAGGAAAGAAGCCTGAGGTCAACACTGCTTTTGAGATCCCTGATGACATTTACAAGGACTATTGCACTCCTGATGAGGCCAAGTTTGGCAACGAGGACAAAACTCAGCGCAAGGTGCGCATCCAAAGGATAGAGAGGAGATGGGCAAGGGAGTGGAGGGAGTACAGGTACATCACTCCCAAGTATATGAAGAAATTTGCTCTAAATCCTCCATGCCCAAGACCTCCATTGGCACCTGGCCAAGAAGCAGATCTCACCAGCCTCAAGCGCGGTGAGGATTATCCTGATGAATGGGCCAAGCGCCTGGCCAAATTGGCCAGACAAGCAAGAGAAGTAGTGAGGAAATTTAATGAAGACTCTGCTGCTGCTGCCACTGCTGAGGCCTTTGCTAGCAAGCCGAAGAAGGCCATGACAAAGAAGCCTGCTCATAAGCCAAGTGCTTCACCCTCAATACCCTCACGGCCCAGTTCCTGAGCAATGCCCTCACGGCCAGAATCTTGAAAGGTCTCACGACCAACTCCTCATGCTGCTCCCGCTCCAAAGTCCTCAGCTCCTCCGCCAAAGTCCTCAGCTACTCCGACCAAATCCTCTGCACCTGTGCACCTTGCCACGTGCCAAAGGACGACAGACATCTCTATTACCTCAGGAGCTTCTGCTAGTTCTTCAGCTGCACCAAATTCTTCAACGGGACCCTCTCTGCTGAAGACAAAGTCCACTGCTGGACGTGGCTCTCGCCCAAGTACTCACAAGAATCAGGTCGCCTTCCATGTGCCGTCTGATGAAGACGAAGCTGATAATGATGAACTTGCAGAAATCATCAGAGATAGGCAGGTCAAGGCCGCTAGAGCTAAAGGCAGCATTGTGCCTCTTCTTCTGGATCCGAAGCTGATCCTAGACTTCATTGATCTATGGCACAAGGATCCCAACACGCCTTTCCCAGAGATGAACCTCACTCCTAGTCAAAGTCATGTTTTGACTGCCTTCATCGAAGAAGAAAAATGGAAATTTGAACAAGGAAGAAGAGTGAAGAAAGCGCAGTACAAGAAACAGCATTTTCTGAAGCAAAATGTTCTGAAGCTTTCCCCTGAAGAACTCGTTGCCTTGCAAGCTGAGATCAAGCAACTGAGTGATGAATTTGATCATTACTATGCTGACTGGCTTGGAGCCAAAGTCAGGTTTGTGAAATTGACTGAAAATTTCACTTCCAATGTTGCAGCCCCAACGCAACAAGAAAATCCTCAGGCTGAAGCATCTACTCAGCCGACTGAAGAAAATGCCAGCACAGCTGATGACAATCAGGCTGGTGAAGAAACTCAAAGCACCAGGGCTGATGACTGCATTCCAGCCGCTAAAGAAATTGCCAGGGCATCCACTACTGGTGCGCCTAAAGAAAATGAAGAAGTCAGGGCAACTGCATCAGTTGTGCCTGAAGAAATTCAACCAAATTCCTCTGCTCCTCCTGCGCCTACCCCAACTCCGATCATACCATCTGCATCAGATGTGAAGAAGACCAAGGCTGCAGAGCGTGCACAGTGAAGAAAAGGAAGGCATCAACTTCATCACATTCTTCAGCCCCGAATAAGATGAAGCCATTGACCAGCTCATTTGACAACCCAATTGATGATGTTCCTATTTCAACCATGCCATCAAAGGACCTTGTTCCTTTTGATGAAGATTATGTGATTCCAAGTGAATCCGATGAAGGGTGTCCTTCTGCTGCTTCGTCAGAGCAGTTGGATGAAGAAATTGAAGTGGATGCAATCCCTTCAACACCAATTGTCTCCTCGCCTATGCCTCAGTTCACTGCTGAAGAGGCCAACGTTGAAGAAATGGAAGAAGAAGGTGTGGACATTGGAAGCACTACTCCAGTGATGAATAATGACTTTTGTGAAAGTCAGCACCCCAACTCTCCTCTGTTCACACCACTCCAACAAATTCCTCAGTCCCCTGTTGCTACTGAAGTACAAATGGGATCTGAAGAACCTCGCAAGACTCCATCTGTCCATGAAGAAATTCCAGCCACTAGTGCTGATGAAAATGTAAATGAAGAATTGAAGACCCAGGCTGTCACTGAAAAGAAGCTGAAATTCCTCAGCCTGTGGAACCTGAGATTGCGATTCCTGAGGTGATAATGCAATTGACTGACACGCCTCAGCCCAAGCCCATGGATCCATTTTCAAAAAAGCAGAAATTCAAGGCTGATGACTTCTTCGGCGAGCACGTGTTCTTCACTGACTATAATCCCTATGATTCTGCTCATCTTAGAAGGAAGCGCTTCTGGACCGCCAGCCAGGCCAACTTCTATTCTTCACTGCTCTTCAACAAGGACAAAGTCTTCGGCCACGAGCATATTCCTCATGTGGTCATGGAATCACTTCCATGCTTCTCACCTGTCCTCAGTGTGCTTCATGACGCAGTGTAACGCCCCGGATCCGATCTGCCAGGTGTCTTCTGTTTATTCGTCGTCGTTGCCATGTCATTCGCTTGCGTGTTGCATCTTTGCCATGTCATCACGTGCATTGCATACTCATGTTTTAAAACTTGCATCCGTTTGGGTTCCCCCAGATCTCTCCGTTGTCCGTTCTGAGTTCAAACACACTCGCACGCGCCCGCGGCACCTCCGAAATATTATTTTATAAGTGGCATAAAAATGTTGTCGGAATGGGATGAAACTTGGTGTGCGGTCTAGTTATAGTGTAGATAGACAACCTGTCAAATTTCATCATATTCAGAGTTCGTTTGATAGCCCAACCGTTATACATACAACCGCAATATAATCAGTTTAATCGTCGGGCGTTTTTGGTCTCCGGAAACCGTTGCCGGGCTACCTTCTCTTCTCTCCTCTCAGCCCAACCCACTCTCCACAACCCACCTAGGCCTGCCTAACCCCCCTCTTGATCGGATCGCGATCGAAGGCTCCGAAACAGCCTCAAACCCCCAACCCTAACCCCTCTTTCTATAAATAGCATCCCCCTTGCCATTTTTGACACCCATAACCTCCCTCCTTGATTTCCGCGCCGTCCCAATCATCAGCCGCCGCCACCTCCCACCTTCTCCTTCGATTTCGGCGCCCTCCACCTCCACCGCGACACTTGGCACGCCCCGATTGGCCCAGCCACCCCATTCGGCGCCCCTGGCCACTCCCAGGCCTCCTCGTCGCCTCCCCAAGGCCCCACTTCGCCGCCAGCCCGCCAAGCCCAGACCGGGGCCCGCTGAGCCCATCTGGGCTCGGGCGAGCCCGCACCTCCGCACGCAGCGTAGGAGCGCTCGCTCCCCGCACCTCGCGCGCCTCCTCCTGCCGACCGGCTCATCGGAGCCTCGCTGCTCCCGCGCCGCAGGCCGGAGCCGCCGCCGGCGACCTCTCAGGCCAGGACCCCTCGCGCTTTCTCCTCCCTACCCCTTCTTTCTTCTCACCCTCTCTCTCTAATCTCTCGTTTCACAGGAGGTTCTCCCGTTGGCCATGGTGCCCGCAGCCCCAAGTTTGTCGTCCATCGCCGTTCTCCGCTGTATCCGGCCACTCCTCGCCAGATCCATCCAGCCTTACGCCGATCTGCTCCATTCCCGATGGCTCCCGCCCTCCTTGCCGTTGCCCGCGCCGCCGCGGCTCTGCTTCCTGTCAAGCAGAGGACGCCCGCTCGTCCCAGCCGCGTTGACCGCGTCCTGCCTCATCCCAGCGCCCTGGCCCGGCTCCAGATTGGGCCTCCAGGCCCATGGTGAGCCCCTCAATTCCTCGCCCGTGCACACTTTTGCTATATCCCGCTCACCTGTTTTTTTTTACTGAAATCGGCCAAGTCCCTGAAAAATCTTATTATGTGTGCATATTTGACCTGCCATAACTCCATGCCCGTAGCTCCGTTTTGAGTGTGCTCTACATGAAACTTGCTTAGTTTTGCATGTAGTTTCATGTTACCTTGTTGCATCCATATTTTGAGTGTGTTTGCTTTATGTTTGAATGCATTTTGCATCAATGCCATGTTTAACTTGTTTTGCTCATATCTTGTAGGCCGTAGCTCCAAATTAAATGAACTTTATATTTAACTTGACTAGAATTTTGTGTAGATCATTTTGGCGCATCTTAACTTGCTGTTTAACAACTTGAACCTAAAGTTTATTCAGATCTGGACCAATTTCGAAATTTGCATATGAGGACTTTCCGAAATTGTTATATGTCGTTTCCGGCCTCATTTAAACTTGCTTTGATGTGTTGCTCTTGTATGCATCATCTCTTGCCATGAGTAGCTTCATGTAGCCTTGTCATGCATCATACTTGGTTGAGCATCATGCCTTGTTCATGTGTGGTGTGTTTACCATGTTGTGTGCTTCTTCTCGATAGTTCCCGTTTCGTTCCGATCGTGAGGATTCGTTCGTCTACGCTTGGTTCGTCTTCGTGGCTTCATCTTCTTCATGGAGTCGTTCTTCTTCCTAGCGGGATTTCAGGCAAGATGACCGTCACCTTGGATCTCATTACTATCATTGCTATTCTAGTTGCCTCGATGCTATCGCTGTGCCGTGTTACCTACCACTTGCTTATCAAGCCTCCCAAATTGCCATGAACCTCTAACCTTTGTCACCCTTCCTAGCAAACCGTTGTTCGGCTATGTTACCACTTTTGCTCAGCCCCTCTTATAGCGTTGCTAGTTGCAGGTGAAGATGAAGATTGCTCCATGTTGGATTATGTTTATGTTGGGATATCACAATATCTCTTATATTATTAATGCATCTATATACTTGGTAAAGGGTGGAAGGCTCGGCCTTATGCCTGGTGTTTTGTTCCACTCTTGCCGCCCTAGTTTCCGTCATATCGGTATTATGTTCCCGGATTTTGCGTCCCTAACGCGGTTGGGTGTTATGGGAACCCCTTGACAGTTCGCCTTGAATAAAACTCCTCCAGCAAGGCCCAACATTGGTTTTACCATTTGCCTACCTACCACCTATGCCTTTCCCTTGGGAGTAATTAACCCGAGGGTCATCTTTATTTTAGCCCCCCCCCCCCCGGGACAATGCTTCTCTAAGTGTTGGTCCGAACTAGAGCCGCTTGCGGCGCCACCTCGGGGAAACTTGAGGGCTGGTTTTAGTTGTACGTACTGCTCATCCGGTCGTGGCCTGAGACGAGATACGCGACTATCAGGGTGTCGGCACGCCGGGAGGTCTTGCTGGTCTTGTTTTACCATTGTCAAAATGTCTTGTAACCGGGATTCCGAGACTGATCGGGTCTTCCCGAGAGACGGAATATCCTTCGTTGATCGTGAGAGCTTATAATGGGCTAAGTTGGGACACCCCAGCAGGGTTTAAACTTTCGAAAGCCGTGCCCGCGGTTATGTGGCAGATGGGAATTTGTTAATATCCGGTTGTAGTAAACTTGAAGTAAACTCTTCTAAAATACACCAACCGCGTGCGTAACCGTGATTGTCTCTTTTCGGGGTTGTTCGAGAGGAGAACACGGTTTTTGGGTTATGTTTGACGTAAGTAGGAGTTCAGGATCACTTCTTGATCATTACTAGTTGACGTCCGCTTGTTCAGCTCCTCTTCTCGCTCTTGTATTCGTAAGTTAGCCACCATACATGCCTTTAGTTGCCATGATAATTTCTTGTAGCATGTTGTTTTATAGCTCTAAACTTTGCAACCTGATGTTATTTCTGTCATGTCTAGTGAAATTCTGCAAAGTCTGTGAAACTGTTATTATTTGCAATCTTGCCATGTCCTTTTGAGCATGTTCTAGTGATTTCTGGAGATAGCTCAGTGTTCATGTTTTGTAATTGTTTACCTGTACATCACGACCGTGCCATTTGTTTTCATGTTGGGGTGTTGTAGCATATTATTTTGATGCTTGCAATTTGCCTAGTTGCTGTTTTGGACAGCTTGTCCTTTAAACTTCTTTCATGTGTGTGTTGAACCGTTGCTCCGTTTTGAGTGTGCTCTACATGAAACTTGCTTAGTTTTGCATGTAGTTTAATGTTACCTTGTTGCATCCATGTTTTGAGTGTGTTTGCTTGATGTTTGAATGCATTTTGCATCAATGCCATGTTTAACTTGTTTTGCTCATATCTTGTAGGCCGTAGCTCCAAATTAAATGAACTTTATATGTAACTTGACTAGAATTTCGTGTAGATCATTTTGGTGCATCTTTACTTGCTGTTTATTAACTTGAACCTAAAGTTTATTCAGATCTGGAACAATTTCGAAATTTGCATATGAGGACTTACCGGAATTGTTATATGTTGTTTCCGGCCTCATTTAAACTTGCTTTGATGTGTTGCTCTTGTATGCATCATCTCTTGCCATGAGTAGCTTCATGTAGCCTTGTCATGCATCATACTTGGTTGAGCATCATGCCTTGTTCATGTGTGGTGTGTTTACCATGTTGTGTGCTTCTTGTCGATAGTTCCCGTTTCGTTGCGATCGTCAGGATTCGTTCGTATACGCTTGGTTCGTCTTCGTGGGTTCATCTTCTTCATGGACTCGTTCTTCTTCCTAGCGGGATTTCAGGCAAGATGACCGTCACCTTGGATCTCATTACTATCATTGCTATGCTAGTTGCCTCGATGCTATCACTGTGCCACGTTACCTACCACTTGCTTATCAAGCCTCCCAAATTGCCATGAACCTCTAACCTTTGTCACCCTTCCTAGCAAACCGTTGTTTGGCTATGTTACCACTTTTGCTCAGCCCCTCTTATAGCGTTGCTAGTTGCAGGTGAAGATGAAGATTGCTCCATGTTGGATTATGTTTATGTTGGGATATCACAATATCTCTTATATTATTAATGCATCTATATACTTGGTAAAGGGTGGAAGGCTCGGCCTTATGCCTGGTGTTTTGTTCCACTCTTGCCTCCCTAGTTTCCGTCATATCGGTATTATGTTCCCGGATTTTGCGTCCCTAACGCGGTTGGGTGTTATGGGAACCCCTTGACAGGTCACCTTGAATAAAACTCCTCAAGTAAGGCCCAACATTGGTTTTACCATTTGCCTACCTACCACCTATACCTTTCCCTTGGGAGTAATTAACCCAAGGGTCATCTTTATTTTAGGCCCCCCCCGGGCCAATGCTTCTCTAAGTGTTGGTCCGAACTAGAGCCCCTTGCAGCGCCACCTTGGGGAAACTTGAGGGCTGGTTTTAGTTGTACGTACTTCTCATCCGGTCGTGGCCTGAGACGAGATACGCGCGGCTACTATCAGGGTGTCGGCACGCCGGGAGGTCTTGCTGGTATTGTTTTACCATTGTCAAAATGTCTTGTAACCGGGATTCCGGGACTGATCGGGTCTTCCCGGGAGAAGGAATATCCTTCGTTGATCGTGAGAGCTTATAATGGGCTAAGTTGGGACACCCCTGCAGGGTTTGAACTTTCGAAAGCTGTGCCCACGGTTATGTGGCAGATGGGAATTTGTTAATATTCGGTTGTAGTAAACTTGAAGTAAACTCTTCTAAAATACACCAACCGCGTGCGTAACCGTGATTGTCTCTTTTCGGGGTTGTTCGAGAGGAGAACACGGTTTTTGGGTTATGTTTGACACAAGTAGGAGTTCAGGATCACTTCTTGATCATTACTAGTTGACTTCCGCTTGTTCAGCTCCTCTTCTCGCTCTTGTATTCATAAGTTAGCCACCATACATGCTTAGTCGCTGCTGCAACCTGACCAGTTTACCCCTTCCTTACCCATTAAGCTTTGCTAGTCTTGATACCCATGGTAATGGGATTGCTAAGTCCTCGTGGCTCACAGATTACTACAACAACAGTTGCAGGTACAGGTTATGCGATGCTCATGACGCGAGAGCGATGTTTATTTGTGTTGGAGTTCTTCTTCTTCTTCGTCGATCTTGGGTTAGGTTCCTGGTCGGCAGCCTGGGCAGCATGGTGGATGTCGTTTGAGTCCTTGTTTGTGTCTCATCCGTAGTCGTATCTTGATCTTGTGTATGATGTATTGATGTATTCTTGCGGCATTTGTATGCCTTGTATGTATCCCCATATATTATGTAATGTTGATGTAATATCCACCTTGCAAAAGGGTCTTCAAGATGTGCTTCTATCCTTGGTGGGACCTTCGAGTTCCTTTAGGATAGGGCCGCATCTTGGGCGTGACAAGTTGGTATCAGAGCCTTGACCGACCATAGGAGCCCCCTTGATTGATCGTACAGTTTGGCAGATGTCGAGTCTAGAAGAATAACTTTTTCGGAGTCTAGTTATATTGGAGAGTAGGAATTCTTTTTACTCCTCAGCCCCCTTCGTCGCTCTGGTGAGGAATCTTGACGTAGGTGTTTCGACTTACTTCTCTTGCCCTTCAAATTTTTCTTTAGGATCACGCGATTAGTTTTCGTTCGTTGCGATGTCTGCTCTTTTCATCCGGTGCATTTCTCGCCAAGTCGATTCGACCCTCTTTGTGCTTTGCAAGATCAATCCACAACTCTTTTTCAATCGATGTTATTTCCCTGTCCGAAGTTGTCCTTGTTTTTCCCACCCGCCCACCCCTTCTTCTTCTTGGAACCGGAGTCCGAAATCGAGTATCCTTCCTACTCGTGCGAAGCCTTTGCATTCTATCCTCAATCATTTCAACCGGCGCTTTTCTATTCAATTATTCGTCGTCCCAGTTGCTTTTGTTTTTCCCGCCCTCCCACCCGTTTTTGCTTCCCGGAGTCTGAGCCTCTATTCAAGCATCCATTTCATTCATGCGAAGCCCCTTCAGTCTTTCCTCAATTGTCTCAACCGGTGAATTCTCGCCTAGTTAATCATTGCTCGTCTCATTTCCTTTTCCGGTGGATCCAATTCAAGTTTTCGGTGTTGATCGTATTCTTTTCCTTGACCGAAGTGTTTTCCCCTTGCTCGTTCCTCCTCTCGCCATTCTATTATCCCGGAGTGATGAAGACATCTCAGAAGATTCGTGTTTGCATCCAATTAATTCGAGGTTGTCACCTCATTCAAGTCTTTCAGTTGTTCCGGTGCATCATCTCTCTCTCCAACGATCCTTTTCCAACGGTGTTTCTTTTTAGTGGGCCCTAACCCACAGGGCTTTTCCCAGGATCTTACCTGACTCTTCTGATTTTCACGGAGGTATTCTCTAGTTCTTTTGAAATTTGACGTAAGTATGAATTTCATCAGTCAGATGCCTTCTCCAAGATAGCTTCCAAATTCTTTTATGATTCGGTTCAATCTTTCCTCTTTTTATTCTTTCGGAGTGTTTCAACAAATTTCTTCAAGGTGTTTCTCGTCGTCATTCTCATCTTTTGAAGAGTGAAGTAGAGTTTCTCTTAAATCTTGGCCGTTCTCCCGGAGATTCATGTTGCTAGCTTGATGTTATCCTCTTAAATTATTTCAAATTGTGCAATTCTTTTCATCCATCTAGAGTATTTCAGGAGTTGTTATTTTTCCATTTCGATCATCCAGAGGCCATCTTTTCGGAATATCTCTTTGTTATAAGTTTTCAAATTCGTTCTTCAATTATTCTATATCCGTGCCCTGTCGTTCGTCCCAATATTCTTCCGGTGCCTCGTTCAAGTATTCTTCAACCAGCTCGCGATCTCTTTGTTCTTTTGTCTCTAAATTCCCTCAAGTATCTTCATCCGTTTCAATTCTTGTCGGTGATTCATTCTCCTTTGTCATGCAATTTTGAATTCTTACGGTGGTTCATTCAAGATTCCTTTTCCATTGATTATCGTATCTATTCATTCGGTTCTTTCCAATCTTACCGGTGGTTCATGAAGACCTTCCCAAATTTTCGAGCCATATCCCCCCTTAATCCTTTCCAACGCGAATAAGTTGTATGCAAATCCATTGCTTCTCATCAATATAATTGATGGAGGATACGCATAACATAATTCTTATTCTTGTTTCATCCAAGTGTTTAATTCTTTTCTACCGGAGTTTGTTCGCGTTATCAATTTCTCAGTTATATGTTGTTCATCTTTATTTCCGGAGTTCCAAGTTTTCTCGGTGATCTCGTCGCAAAGTGCCATCTTAATCATCGCAAGGCTTTAATCTTATCCCTTTCATCCTTCAATTTTATCTCGTCATCCTTCTGTTACCGGAGTTCTTCATGGCGGTTCTTCATGAGTTAATTCATTCTCCAAGTGTTCATCAAGATTCTTGTTGGAGGAGCTCAAGTATTCTTCTTCTTGCTTCGCGAGGTGCAATTAATTCTCCGTATTCTTTTGAAGTGGAGTTTTGCATTTCTTCGTTATTCTCAGCTATTTTCAACCATTTCCGGTTGTGGTCGGTCGTCACCTCGTAATTTTGAGATGTTTTCCATAAGTCCACAACAAGCAATTCTTTTGTTATTGAATTTCCAACAACTCCATTCAATGCTTCCTTCTATGGATGCTTTCTATTTCATTCATGGTAGAAGTTGTTATCTTCTTCCCCGTTCTTCTCACTCCACTCTTTCAATTTTTCCGGAGGCATTGTGCTGTTCCTCTCGTCAACTATCATTCCATTTTGTCAATCTCAGTTCCAACTCTTTCCATGTTCAGTCAGAGTTCTGCCTAAATTCTTTCAGACTTATTCCATTCTTATCTTGTTCTAACCAGAGTGGTTTCAGAATCCATCGCGTTCTTTGAGCTTTTGATTCTCGTCATACTCGTCGTTCCTTTTTCCTACCCAGTGCTCTCAACTTTTTTCATCCTCTGTCTTTTGTTCTTATTTCACCTCATCCCTTTTCCCTTCCGTCTCGGTCCTAAGATCTCGGGACGAGATCTCTTGTTAGTTGAGGAGAGTTGTAACGCCCCGGATCCGATGCGCCAGGTGTCTTCTGTTTATTCTTCGTCGTTGCCATGTCATTCGCTTGCGTGTTGCATCTTTGACATGTCATCACGTGCATTGCATACTCATGTTTTCAAACTTGCATCCGTTCGGGTTCCCCCAGATCTCTCCGTTGTCCGTTCTGAGTTCAAACACACTCGCACACGCCCGCGGCACCTCCGAAATATTATTTTATAAGTGGCATAAAAATGTTCTCAGAATGGGATGAAACTTGGTGTGCGGTCTTGTTATAGTGTAGATAGACTGCCTGTCAAATTTCATCGTATTCGGAGTTCGTTTGATAGCTCAACCGTTATACATACAGCCGCACTATAGTCGGTTTAATCGTCGGGAGTTTTCGGTCTCAGGAAAGCGTTGGCGGGCTGCCTTCTCTTCTCTCCTCTCAGCCCAACCCACTCTCAATAACCCACCTAGGCCTGCCTAACCCCCCTCTCGATCGGATCGCGATCGAAGGCTCCGAAACAGCCTCAAACCCCCAACCCTAACCCCTCTTTCTATAAATAGCAGCCCCCCTTGCCATTTTTGTCACCCCTAACCTCCCTCCTTGATTTCCACGCGGTCCCAATCATCAGCCGCCGTTACCTCCCACCTTCTCCTTCGATTCCGGCGCCCTCCACCTCCACCGCGACACTTGGCTCGCCCCGATTGGCCCAGCCACCACCATCCGGCGCCCCTGGCCACTCCCAGGCCTCCTCGTCGCCTCCCCAAGCTCCCACTTCGCCGCCAGCCCGCCAAACCCATATCGGGGCCCGGGCGAGCCCGCATCGCCGCCCACAGCGTAGGAGCGTTCGCTCCCTGCACCCCGCGCGCCTCCTCCTGCCGACCCGCTCGCCGGAGCCTCGCTGCTCCCGCGCCGCAGGCCGGAGCCTCCACCGGCGACCTCTCAGGCCAGGACCCCTCGCGCCTTCTCCTTCCTTCCCCTTCTTTCTTCTCGCCCTCTCTCTAATCTCTCGTTTCACAGGAGGTTCTCCCGTCGGCCATGGCGCCGCAGCCCCAAGTTCCTCGTCCATCGCCGTTCTCCACCGGATCCGGCCACTCCTCGCCAGATCCATCCAGCCTCGCGCCGATCTGCTCCGTTCCCGGCGGCCCCCGCCCTCCTTGCCATTGCCCGCGCCGCCGCGGCTCTGCTTCTTGTCGAGCAGAGGACGCCCGCTCGTCCCAGCCGCGTTGACCGCGTCCTGCCTCATCCCAGTGCCCTGGCCTGGCTCTAGATTCGGCCTCCAGGCCCATGGTGAGCCCCTCAATTCCTCGCCCGTGCACACTTTTGCTATATCCCGCTAACCTGTTTTTTTACTGAAATCGGCCAAGTCCCTGAAAAATCTTATTATGTGTGCATATTTGACCTGCCATAACTACGTGCCTGTAGCTCTGTTTTGCGTGCACAATATATTAAAATGTTGATCATGAGATGCTATACACTTTGTTCCATTGTGGCATGCTTTTTTAAGTCCATCTTGAGGCCCTAATCATCGTTGCAAGAGTGCTATAAGATGTTAACTGCTGAAACTTGTTATAACTTGGTAATTTGTCTTTTTCGTTGCATTTTGTGTGTGCATCCTTTGAGCATGATGTCTACATGTTTGTGAAGCAACTGCATGCCGTCTTTACAGTGTTGCAAGCCTTGTATTTTGTTATGCACTACAGTGAGTGCATCGAGCTTGTGAACTGGGCTACTTGCTGTTGATGTTCTGTCAATGCTGAAACTGTTATATCGTGTTGCTATCTTTCCTTGATGCTACCAATTAATCTATGCATAATCTAGATATGTTCACTAAGGATGTTTTGTTATAAATGTGATGCTATATTAATTCATGCCTTTTTTGCATTTATATCCTGTTGTAGCTTGTTGTAATGTTGCTCTAAATTTGCAAAATAATGTTGTCGTCAGCCTGTTAACATTAAGTTCAGTTTTGGCATGTGTTTTTCTAGTGGTCCATGCACCCTATGAACTTTCTATTGCCATTCTTAGCTTCACGAACATGTCTTCTTACTGTTCGTTACCTTTTAATGCCATGTCATGCTATGTAGTGAGTTGTACAAGCTCACCAACATGCGTACTTGTCGTTGTTCCTGCCATGTGTTGTTATTTTCACCGTCTGAATCTGCCATATCATTTGCCATGTTTGCATGGGTGCTACCATGTTTTCTGTTGATCTTTGGAATAATTTCAGTAAGGGAGTTTTGTTTTTTGCCTTTGGTACTAGCATTACATACCTTTAGTTGCCATGATAATTTCTTGTAGCATGTTGTTTTATAGCTCTAAACTTTGCAACCTGATGTTATTTCTGTCATGTCTAGTGAAATTCTGCAAAGTCTGTGAAACTGTTATTATTTGCAATCTTGCCATGTCCTTTTGAGCATGTTCTAGTGATTTCTGGAGATAGCTCAGTGTTCATGTTTTGTAATTGTTTACCTGTACATCACGACCGTGCCATTTGTTTTCATGTTGGGGTGTTGTAGCATATTGTTTTGATGCTTGCAATTTGCCTAGTTGCTGTTTTGGACAGCTTGTCCTTTAAATTTCTTTCATGTGTGTGTTGAACCGTTGCTCCGTTTTGAGTGTGCTCTACATGAAACTTGCTTAGTTTTGCATGTAGTTTAATGTTACCTTGTTGCATCCATGTTTTGAGTGTGTTTGCTTGATGTTTGAATGCATTTTGCATCAATGCCATGTTTAACTTGTTTTGCTCATATCTTGTAGGCCGTAGCTCCAAATTAAATGAACTTTATATGTAACTTGACTAGAATTTCGTGTAGATCATTTTGGTGCATCTTTACTTGCTGTTTAATAACTTGAACCTAAAGTTTATTCAGATCTGGACCAATTTCGAAATTTGCATATGAGGACTTACCGGAATTGTTATATGTCGTTTCCGGCCTCATTTAAACTTGCTTTGATGTGTTGCTCTTGTATGCATCATCTCTTGCCATGAGTAGCTTCATGTAGCCTTGTCATGCATCATACTTGGTTGAGCATCATGCCTTGTTCATGTGTGGTGTGTTTACCATGTTGTGTGCTTCTTGTCGATAGTTCCCGTTTCGTTGCGATTGTCAGGATTCGTTCGTATACGCTTGGTTCGTCTTCGTGGGTTCATCTTCTTCATGGACTCGTTCTTCTTCCTAGCGGGATTTCAGGCAAGATGACCGTCACCTTGGATCTCATTACTATCATTGCTATTCTAGTTGCCTTGATGCTATCGCTGTGCCGTGTTACCTACCACTTGCTTATCAAGCCTCCCAAATTGCCATGAACATCTGACCTTTGTCACCCTTCCTAGCAAACCGTTGTTTGGCTATGTTACCGCTTTTGCTCATCCCCTCTTATAGCGTTGCTAGTTGCAGGTGAAGTTGAAGATTGCTCCATGTTGGATTATGTTTATGTTGGGATATCACAATATCTCTTATATTATTAATGCATCTATATACTTGGTAAAGGGTGGAAGGCTCGGCCTTATGCCTGGTCTTTTGTTCCACTCTTGCCGCCCTAGTTTCTGTCATATCGGTATTATGTTCCCGGATTTTGCGTCCCTAACGCGGTTGGGTGTTATGGGAACCCCTTGACAGTTCGCCTTGAATAAAACTCCTCCAGCAAGGCCCAACATTGGTTTTACCATTTGCCTACCTACCACCTATACCTTTCCCTTGGGAGTAATTAACCCAAGGGTCATCTTTATTTTAGCCCCCCCCGGGACAATGCTTCTCTAAGTGTTGGTCCGAACTAGAGCCGCTTGCGGCGCCACCTCGGGGAAACTTGAGGGCTGGTTTTAGTTGTACGTACTGCTCATCCGGTCGTGGCCTGAGACGAGATACGCGCGGCTACTATCAGGGTGTCGGCACGCCGGGAGGTCTTGCTGGTCTTGTTTTACCATTGTCAAAATGTCTTGTAACCGGGATTCCGAGACTGATCGGGTCTTCCCGAGAGAAGGAATATCCTTCGTTGATCATGAGAGCTTATAATGGGCTAAGTTGGGACACCCCAGCTGGGTTTAAACTTTCGAAAGCCGTGCCCGCGGTTATGTGGAAGATGGGAATTTGTTAATATCCGGTTGTAGTAAACTTGAAGTAAACTCTTCTAAAATACACCAACCGCATGCGTAACCGTGATTGTCTCTTTTCGGGGTTGTTCGAGAGGAGAACACGGTTTTTGGGTTATGTTTGACGTAAGTAGGAGTTCAGGATCACTTCTTGATCATTACTAGTTGATGTCCGCTTGTTCAGCTCCTCTTCTCGCTCTTGTATTCGTAAGTTAGCCACCATACATGCTTAGTCGCTGCTGCAACCTCACCACTTTACCCCTTCCTTACCCATTAAGCTTTGCTAGTTTTGATACCCATGGTAATGGGATTGCTGACTCCTCGTGGCTCATAGATTACTACAACAACAGTTGCAGGTACAAGTTATGCGATGCTCATGACGCGAGAGCGATGTTTATTTGTGTTGGAGTTCGTCTTCTTCTTCGTCGATCTTGGGTTAGGTTCCCGGTCGGCAGCCTGGGCTAGCAGTGTGGATGTCGTTTGAGTCCCTGTTTGTGTCTCATCCGTAGTCGGATGTTCATCTTGTGTATGATGTATTGATGTGTTCTTGCGGCATTTGTATGCCTTATATGTTTCCCCATCTATTATGTAATGTTGATGTAATGATATCCACCTTGCAAAAGCGTCTTCAAGATGCGGTTCTATCCTTGGCGGGACCTTCGAGTTCCTTTAGGATAGGGTCGCATCTTGGGCGTGACACGCAGGCCTCCTCAACTTTTGCACAGACATAGTTGATTGGAATGAAGAGCTCATTCTTCAATTCCACGCAACACTGCACATCACAGGAGATGTTGACGATGTGAACTCCTATGTTCTAGACTGGATGACCGAAAACACTGACTATAAGGCACCGGCCTCTGAATTACTACACGCCCTGCCCACCAGTCCTCCACCTGAAGGAGCTCGTTGCCTATACCAAGAGCCTGAACTGACTGCCCATTATATGCAAGTTCTTATGAAGCCTCTGAAACCTGGTCAACCCCAAGGAAAAAATTCCTCGTGAGGGAATTGCTCTATGTGCCAAGAACAGTCTATCGAATTCTGACGAATACTATGAATCCAGTCAAAGGCCACAACTCGAATGATGAAGAAGTCGTTGGCATCATGAAGAATCTGCTATTCAACATCATGCATGGCATCCTTGTCAACTACCATGATTTCTTCATGAGGACTCTGGCCAATGTCGCTCTCTCCGTTTGAGTTGAAACCTTATGCTCCTTGGATTATGAGATTCCTCAGAACAAGGTCTTCACTCAACTACAAGGCTGATTTTCAGAATCACCTCAGCTACTTGCCCCCAATCGAAGTCCTCAAGCGGACCTATTCCTCAGCTGATGAAAAGGGCAAGGCACCTGCTAGTATTGATGAAGGCATTCGTCCATTGGATGGTCAGTTTCGCAAAGCTGCATCTTATTCCACCAATGATGACTCTGCCACACATGATTCTACTGCCAGTGCACCCAAGTCTACTCCTCAAGCCACAGCTCCACGAGTGATGACTAACCGTGAGCTGCTCCTTAGTCTTCACCAGAAGGTGGATCGAAACCATAAATGGGTTAAGCGTCAGTTTGGTTCTATTCTTCACAACATGACTGCTACACATAATGCAGTGAAGAAAAACCATTACTACCTCCATGAAGTCTTCGGTCGCACCTGGGCTATTCTGTCACATGTATATGGTGAAGAAGATCTGAAGAAAATGGGTCTCAAAGAAGATTTTGACTGGTCTGCTCCTCCACCGAAGAAATACAAGAAGGTTAAGGTTCCTTCCTTGGTGGCCAGCTCATATTCTTCATCGCGCGAAACTGACGAGCATGAAGACTTGGACGACACCGCGGCAGGCCCTACAACAACAAACGACTCCAACAACGCTGGCGCTCCATCATCAACTTGATATTCTTCAGGGGCGTTAGTCCTCATTTTCGATCCTTTTGGTCATTCGATGACAAAGGGGGAGAAATTTGAGTTAGTCTTCAAGCAGTCCCATTTATATGGGCGTTTTTTTGCTGAGTTACAACTCTCGTTCTTCTGATGACTTTGCTGGATCGAGTTGTAAACTTAAACTCTATGGTGGCCTGATACTTTTGCTGTGTTTACTGCATGCTTATTCCTCATATATGTTAATGCATGCATGCTGAATTACATCAGTCACCATATTTCATCATGCATTTCAAATTCTTCATATTATATGTCAAATGTGTGTATGAATTACAACATATAGGGGGAGATCTCCATGATTCTACTCTTCAAGTGTGCTATGCTTCAAAAGCAAATTCCTCACTATGCACATCTTCAGGGGGAGTTCTTCTATATCTTGCAATCAAACTTCTCAATATCAGTATTTACACTTCATATGTTTATCCCCGTTGAAAACTTAACCTATATTGTCATCAATCACCAAAAAGGGGGAGATTGTAAGTGCATCTAGTGCCCCTTAGTGATTTTGGTGTATTGAAGACTTATAGGTTAAGGGACTAATGAGTTTATGAGTGTACACAGGTCTATAAGTCTATGAGGAGTTTGATATTTACAGAGAAATTCGACCCCTAAAAATGAAGTTCTTCAACCAAAGACTTTGGATTTCTGAAGACTTTTTGAAGACTTTGAAAGTGAAGAAATTGGTGTGACCTTGAAGACTAGGTATCATTCGAGGAACATGAAGCGTGAAGACTTTTGTTTTCGTAGTTTCACTTTGTCTTTCTTGAGTCATAGGAAACACCGTACTGTTAAACGGGGTCGAGGAAATACTAAGGAAAAATTTCCATGTGATGCTCAACTCAAAATCCTACACCTACCAATCCCTTCGAGTGAAGCCATTGGAAATCTCATACAGTTCAGTCATATTCTTCAGTGACAGAGATGAAGTTCTTCTGGTCTCTGAGGAATTTGTTCTAACTGAGGAGTTAGGAATTCGCCAGTGCGGATTGCCTACACAGTGAGGAACATGATAGCCCTGAGGAATTTGAGCCTCAAAATTTCGACCGTTGCTGTGCTATGCGCCAGCTGTCCCAAAATATCTACCCACCTAACGGTCATATCATTGAAGGGCACTTATGTCTTATCATGTTGGGCTGCTCCCTAGGCTATAAATAGCCCCCCCTACAACCACTAGCTGGTTGGCTGCTCCGAGAGAAACTGACACTTGTCATTTGAGAGCATCCCATCCTCCGAGGACTTTGAGCGAAAATCATCAAGTGAGGAAAACCCAAACCCAAACACCTACAAACCCAAAGTGATTGAGCATCACTGAAGAGATTGATCCTGCGTGGATTCAACGCTTGTTACCTTTGAAGAATGTGCTTCTTCCAGACGGTTAGGCGTCATGGTCTAGAGCATCCAAGAGGAATTGTGGATCGCCGAGTGACCGAGTTTGTGAAGGTTTGGATGTCACCTGAAGACTTACCACGAGTGATTGGGCGAGGTCTGTGTGACCCTAGCTCAAGGATAATACGGTGAGGACTGTGTGTCCGGGACTGTGTGTCCTCAGGTTTAAATACCTAGCCGCTCAAACCAAACGTACAACTGAGACAGCAGTTGGAACTGGTCTACCAAATCATTGTCTTCACCAAGCTTCCTGGTTCTATTTCCTCAACTCTTTCATTTCCTCATAACTGTGTTGTGCACTTGTTCATATCTGTGTTTGAAGACTTTGACTGAAGACTTTCTCAATTTCCTCAGTTCAATTTCTTCAGTCTGTTTGTCTTCATCCTGTGCTATCCTGTGTTTACGCTTTCTGTACTCTGTGCTTGTCTTCATTTCATCATGATGACCATGTTTGTGTTCTGTTATGCTTACTTCTGAGTACTTATTT
The DNA here is from genome assembly GCF_002575655.3 of Aegilops tauschii subsp. strangulata. NCBI lineage: Eukaryota > Viridiplantae > Streptophyta > Magnoliopsida > Poales > Poaceae > Aegilops > Aegilops tauschii. The sequence goes on along the minus strand of NC_053038.3, from coordinate 490,206,662 downwards.
CGCTGCTAGTAGTTCTTCGCTAAGGAATTTCCTCACCCCCAAATTCCTCAGTGAAGAATTCATAAAAATCGCCTATTCACCCCCCTCTAGTTGATATAACGCACTTTCATCATGACAACTGTGCTCTTAGGTTCTGGCGCTTGTTTTAGAAGGTGATGACACAACATAAAAATAAATAGACTGTCCCTTCGCAGAGGGAAGCAGTGATTTGCAGAGGTGCCAGAGCTCAAGTTTTAAAACAGATATAAATGACTGTCCCTTCTTATTTACTTCACGACCATCAGTTATCGACATCTTCCATGCTAAGCACGCTAGTGGCGGTTCCCAAGCGATAAAAGTAAAGGTTTTCACTCCATTGGGAGTTTTTTTTGATTATTTAAGAGATGAACTCTTTTCCATATTTGCAGTTTGGGACTGGGCATCCCTATTACCACTTTATTTTCTCGTGCGATGGCGAGTGAATAAACACTCGACCTGAGAATAACCCGCTTAGTATGGAAGATACCGACCACCTCCTGTCGTTCCATGAACGATCCAGGCACACAAAAAGGATATTTTTTTAGAAGTTTTTAGAGGTGGCACATGCAAATTTACTTAGGACGGTAGGGTAATACCGCATATAGGTAGGTATGGTGGACTCATCTGGAATAACTTTGGGTTTAAGATTTTTTATGTACAAGCAGGGTTCCCACTTAGTACAGGCGAAGGCTAGCAGTTAGATTGGGAAGCGGCCAGCTAGAGAGCAATAACGATCATAACCATGCATCATGCATAAGTAACATTGGACACTAGCATGAGTAGGATATGAACACAATGAACATAAATATCATAGAGGCTATGTTGGTTTTGATTCAACTACATGCATGAACATGTGACAAGTCAAGCCACTCGAACACTCAGAGGAGGATACCATATCATCATACTACATCACAATCATTTTAACGCTATGTTGATATCCAAGATAAATCATTATCCACTCCTAGCTACTTATGCATGGCATGATAAACTATAATCTCTAATTGTCATTGCAAACATGTTTAATCATAATGGTTGAATCATGGATACTAGGTTAAACATATTTACACAAACATAACAACTTGAGTTCATACCAGTTTCTCTTTGCCACGGCCAGTTCATCGAATATCGTCATTATTGCCTTTCACTTGCACGACCGAACGATATGAAAATAATAATAGTGCTAGAGTGTCGTGGACTAAGCTGGAATCTGCAAAACATTTTATTCAACAGGAGAAGACAAGGTAAAATGGGCTCTTTATTAGATTAACATTTATTCATATGAGAGCCACTCAACATTTTCATCGTGGTCTTCTCCTCGGTAAGACTCGAATAAAGAGAAAAGAAATTCAGAGAAACACACTGAAATATTTTTGGAGTTTTTGGTTTTCTTTAACAAGCAAATAAAAGGGAAAAGCAAAAGCAAGAAAAACTATTTACACGGGAAAGCTCCCAACAAGCAAAAGAAGAACAAGGAAATCTTTTTGGGTTTCTTTTTAGTGCTACTACTAAGCATGCATAGAAACTAAATTACTACAACTATTTTTTTTGGGTTTTCTAAAGTTTTTCAAACACATAAGAAGAAAGCAAGAAAATAAATCTAAGCATGGATGATACAATGAAAAAGTGTGAACACCGACAAATAGAATGGTATAAGTGAACATGAAAATAATGTCGGTGAGAACACGTACTCCTCCAAGCTTAGGCTTTTGGCCTAGCTTGGTAGTTGATCAGTAGCCTGGATGATAGTAGGGATCCTGAGGAGCAGGCACCGACTCATCCCACTGCTGAGGCTCCTCCTCTGCCTCTGCAGCAGACTGAGCGTTCTAGTAGGCGATGATGTCCGCAGGCATAATCCTATATCCGCCCCTGGCAACAGGGTCAAACAAAGCAGGTGCAGGCAATGGAATAACATCACGAATTTTAACGCTAAAGACCAGGTTATAAGGAATGGGGATGTTAGGATAAGCTCGTGCAAGAAAACGATGGTGTTCCATGGCTGCACGGTCTAGGTAAACCTTGGTCAGGGGGTAATCATGAGGGTGTATCTCAACATTGAATTGAGCCGCCACACGAGTAGCAAAAATCCCACCATGTATTTTACCCTGGGATTTATTAAGATGGAGGCAACAAGCCACAATAGCTCCCAAGCTATAAGTGTTGTCGCCCTCTAATGCACGACGTAAAACAACAAGGTCTGGTGAACTGAGCGCACCCACCTTCTCTCTAGCAAGCAAGCATTTCGAAATGAAAAGAGCAAAGTAACGAACAACAGGAAAATGCAAGCCAGCGGCAGTGATAGCTGACACCCCTCTCTCATCTCCCACTGTCAAAGTGCGATAAAAGTCCTCAAACCTAGCCGGCCTAGGCTCAGCCAAGCTCCCATCAGAGGGGATCATGCATATGTCACAAAATTCAGTAAGTGGTATCTGATGGTTTTTTCAGCATATAAATCAAAGCTCACTTCAGGAGGATAATTTCTAGGCAAGAAAGTAAAGCTTTGAACAAAGATGTTTGTGAGGATTTGATGTTGGTCAAGATTATCTACGATGAAGTTGGTGAGGCCGTCATTAGCAACATATTGTGTGAACTCCTGAAGAATTCCAGCCTCTTCCAGGAACGGGGTGTGCGGCCATTCGCACGGCCGTACCTCCGCCAAACTCTGAGGGTGGAGATCACTGTCAGAAGACTCCCCAATAACACCCTTGGAGTTCTTCCTAGAGACAAACTTCCTAAAGATATTCATGTCCACGTACAATTTTTTGAAAATAAAAATTTTGGGTGACAAAAATTTGTCAACAAAACTTTATTAAATTGATATCAACTTCTCATAGGGATGCATAGAGGCCATAGCAAGCATTCAAACTACTTAGACACTAAGAATTCAACATGAAAGCTCATATATAGCAACACCAAGAGTAGCTAATTATTCAAAATATAGACCTGTAAAACAAAAACTAATTGGACAAACGGTGGAGTCACATACCAAGCAACAATCCCCCGAAACAGTTTCAGAAATGGAGCTCTGAGCAAAGAGATCAAAATCCGTGGGTTTGAGAGCAAGAAAACGGGAGATAGAGCAATGGAGATTTTTTTTTGGAGGTAAGTGATGATGTGGAATGAAGAGGTAAGTGAGGGGGCCCACGTGGGGACCACAACCCACCAGGGCACGCCTGGGGGTCCTGGCACACCCAGGTGGGTTGTGCCCACCTGGTGCACCTCCCTCTGATATTATTTGCACCAGAAATTCAGAAATATTCAGAAAAAAATCGTATAAAATTTTCAGAGCATTCTGAGAACTTTTATTTTTGGGTCATTTTTTTATTGCACAGGAAATTCAGAAAACAGACAAAACATGGCATTTTATTTTATTTAACTAGTAAAAATAGAAAACAAAAAGGTAAGGACAGAAGGTAGTGCTTACTAAATTCATCAATTTCATACCGCTCAAAAATGATTCATTAATAAGGTTGATCAGGTCTTATTAACAACCACTTTCGATTAGCATGAAACCGAAGAACTATCATAAATCACTAAGTTACCTCAACGGGGATATGAATGTCCCCAACAATAAGCATTTCATACTTCTTTTTGACAGTAGGTAGAGGTATTTGAAAACTTCCAATAGTGATTGTCGGAGATTTTTCAATAACATTAATTCCATTCACTTGGAATTGTTTCTTCGGAAAGTGCACCGTATGCTCATTACCATTAATATGAAAAGTGACCTTGCTTTTATTGCAATCAATAACAACCCCTGCAGTATTCAAGAATGGTCTACCAAGGATAATCGACATGTTGTCGTCCTCGGGCATCTCAAGTATAACAAAGTCAGTCAAAATAGTAACATTAGCAACAACAATGGGCACGTCCTCACAGATACCGATAGGTATGGCAGTTGATTTGTTTTCCATTTGCAAAGATATTTCAATAGGTGTGAGTTTATTCAAGTCAAGTCTTTTATAGAAAGAGAAAGGCATAACACTAACACCAGATCCTAAATCACACAAAGCAGTTTTCACATAGTTCTTTTCGATAGAGCAAGGTATAGTTGGTATTCCCGGATCTCCAAGTTTTTTAGGTACTCCGTCTTTGAAAGTATCATTAGCAAGCATAGTGGAGATTTCAGCCTCCCGTATTTTTCTCTTATTAGTGATGATTTATTTCATATACTTTGCATAGGGAGGCATTTTCAAGATATCAGTCAAGCGAGTACGCAAAAATACTGGCATCAGCATTTCAGCAAATCATTCAAATTCTTCATCATCTTTCTTTTTAGTTGACTTGGGTGGAAAAGGCATAGGTTTTTGAACCCACGGTTCTCTTTCTTTACCGTGTTTTCTAGCAATGAAGTCTTTTTTATCATACTTTTTATTCTTAGGTTGTGGGTTACCAAGATCAACAAGTGGTTCTATCTCAACATCATTATCTGGTTCTTTTTCATTATTTGGTTGACCATGTTCATGAACATCAGCATTATCTTTTTCATTATCGTTAGATGGATGTTCATTACCAGAATGAGTTTCAGCATCAGAGATAGAAATTTCATTTTCATTATCAGGAGGTTTTTCTATTTCAGGTTCACTAGAAGCATGCAAAGTCCTATCATTTTTCTTCTTCTTTTCCTTTTTAGAAGGACTAGGTGCAGTAGTGCTATTTCTTTGTGAGTCTTGTTAAATTCTTTTTGGGTATCCCTCAGGATAAATTGGTTCCTGAGTCATTTTACCTCCTCTAGTTGCAACTCTAACAGCAAAATCATGCATATTATTATTCATTTCATCAAGCAATTCTCTTTCTGATTTAGCAACTTGTTATAACCGGGTTTGTACCATAGAAGCATGTTTTCCAACACCTGTAACATCATTTGAAATTCTAAATAACAAGTTACTCAAGCAAGCAATCATATCAGAGTTATATTTCAATTGTTTCATAACATTTGCATTGAAGTGATCTTGTTTTCTAATGTAGTTTTCAAACTCATAAAGGCATTGAGTAGGATGCATATTGTGAGCATTATCATTTTCATTAAACTTCCATTAGAGAATTTACCTCTACCACCTTAGGCAGTGGTGGTGTATTAAGCCCATGCATTTCTTCAATAGGAGGTAAGTTTTTAACATGCTCAGCTTTAATACCTTTTCCTTCATAGATTTCTTTGCCTCTTGCATATCTTCAGGACTGAGATATAATATACCACTCTTCTTTTGAGTGGATTTAGCCGGTGGTTCAGGAAGAGTCCAATCATCATAATTTTTCAATATGTTATTCAATAGTTCTTCAGCTTGAGCAATAGTTCGTTCCCTGAAAACACAACCAGCACAACTATCTAGGAAGTAATAAATCATATCCTGGGTACTGCGCACACAACCAGGAGTAAGAGTATTGTAACAAGCTTTAGCATCACCCTTTAATGAGAAAGGAAATAATTTGAGAATAAAGTAATAGCGATTTTGCTCATCATGAGTAAAAAGGGTAGCTATATCATTCAACTTATTAAGATGTGCCACAACAGTTTCAGTTTCATAACCATGGAAAGGATGAGATTCAACCAAAGTAATTAACTCTGGGTCGACAGAGAATTCATAATCCTTGTCATCAATAAAGATAGGTGAAGTAGCAAACTTAGGATCATACTTCATTCTAGCATTCAGAGATTTTTCTTTATACTTGCATAGTAATTTCTCTAGATCATCTCTATCCTTACAAGCAAGAATATCTCTAGTTGTCTCCTCATTCATAACATAACCGTCCGGTACCTTAGGCAATTCATATCTAGGAAGGCTAGTTCTAGCAGGTGTTTCAGGAGTTTCAGTTTCAAGCTCATCATCAGATTCAACAACATCATGTTGTATTACTCTAGCAATTTGTTCATCAAGAAATTCAACAAGTGGCACATCATCATTATCAAGCAAGGTACTAGCATCATCATAAGCATCATTCATAGTAGAAGTAGCATCATCAATAACTTGCGACATATTAGAATTGATAGCATGTGGCGGTGTTGCAAGTTTACTTATTGTTGACGCTCAAAAGTGGCACAGTCATAAAATTAGCTTTGGCGATATATAGACTAATTCAAACTTATGATTGGAAGTCACCTTGGAATATCTCTCTACGAGAAGATCAAGATGGATATGAAGATGGTCTAAAACGGAGCTCGGACTCAAAAGTTATGACAAGTTCAGAGATGCTCATGTTGACACCAGAGTAAAGAAAGGCATAAAACTCAATCAAGATGGCCTCTGATGGAAACTGTTTCAACATGAAAGTTGTGTGTCTCATTGAAACGATTGATTTTGATATAAAAATCGTCTTAATCCGAGTTGGTATGCAACCTGTGGAGGCAAAACAAGGTCGGAAACAGAAGCTGCAGAGTCATTTCGGACCGACCGAGTTGAATTGATCGGTGAGACCGAGTTGGTCCAAAATTTTACCAGAGAGTTGGCAATGTTCACCCGGTAGGACCGAAGCAAACCAATCAGTGAGACCGAGTTGATCTGAGAAATTACAGAAGGATACAGAGAGTTGGCAACGTTCACTCAGGACCGAAACGAACCAATCGGTGAGACCGAGTTGGTCCGGGAAATTACCAAAGATTCCTGTCCGAGTTAGGTTAGGGTTTTTGATGTTTTGGACGGAAGTTTTAGTCCTTTTCTTGTACGAGAAGTCCAGCCGCCTCATAAATAGATGAGACGTGACGGCCGATTGAACAACACACAATCGACAAATCAATATACTACTTTTTACCCTAGTTTTTACATCTCTCCCTTGTTTTTTCTCCCTCGTTCTTCGTTCGATCTTCGTGTTGAAGGCCAGCGATCCTCGAGGATCTAGGGGCGAGCGAATCGACCTAGGGCAGCCCATTGCCGCTGCACGTCCAGACGGGGCCCCTCCCGGGCGCGTGGGGTTTCGGGTGCTCAAAAGCGCCCGCTGGATTGCTTGCGTACCGCGCTTCCGGATGGGTCTCCTTCGGCGTGAGCTGCGGTGCATCACCCTCGGCGTCGGAGGTACACGGTGACGTGTTCGTGTGTGAATACACTTTTTGGCGACTCCGCTGGGAACAAAACTTGGTACAACTTATTTTTCGGCACGCTAGCTTTGCTGAAAAACAGGGGGGCATGTGTTGACGCTCAAAAGTGGCACAATCATAAAATTAGCTTAGGCTATATATAGACTAATTCAAACTTATGATTGGAAGTCACCTTGGAATGTCTGTCTTCGAGAAGATCAAGATGGATATGAAGATGGTCTAAAACGGAGCTCGGACTCAAAAGTTATGACAAGTTCAGAGATGCTCATGTTGACACCAGAGTAAAGAAAGGCATAAAACTCAATCAATATTTCCTCTTATGGAAACTGTTTCAACATGAAAGTTGTGCGTCTCGTCGAAACGATTGATTTTGATATAAAAATCATCGTAATCGGAGTTCGTATGCAACCTGTGGAGGCAAAAAAAAGTCGGAAACAGAAGCTGCGGAGTCATTTCGGACCGACTGAGTTGACTTGATCGGTGAGACCGAGTTGCACCGACAATTTACTAGAGAGTTGGCAATGTTCACTCGGTTGGACTGAAGCAAATCAATCGGTGAGACCGAGTTGATCGGAGAAATTACAGAAGGATACAGAGAGTTGGCAACGTTCACTCGGTGGGACCGAAACGAACCAATCGGTGAGACCGAGTTGGTCCGGGAAATTACCAAAGATTCCTGTCCGAGTTAGGTTAGGGTTTTTGATGTTTTGGATGGAATTTTTAGTCCTTTTCTTGTACGAGAAGTCCAGCCGCCTCATAAATAGATGAGAGGTGACGGCCGATTGAACAACACACAATCGACAAATCAATATACTACTTTTTACCCTAGTTTTTACATCTCTCCCTTGTTCTTTCTCCCTCATTCTTCGTTCGTTCTTCGTGTTGAAGGGCAGCGATCCTCGAGGCTCTAGGGGCGAGCGAACCGACCTAGGGCAGCCCATTGCCGCCGCGCGTCCAGACGGGGTCCCTCCCGGGCGCGTGGGGTTTCGGGTGCTCAAAAGCGCCCGCCGGATTGCGTGCGTACCGTGCTTCCGGACGGGTCTCCTTCGGCGTGAGCTGCGGTGCATCACCCTCGGCGTCGGAGGTACACGGTGACGTGTTCGTGTGTGAACACTTATAATAGAAGGTGAATCTGAAGCAGAACTGGATGGCAGTTCCTTACCTCCCCTCGACTTTAAGGGAAATATCTTATTCTTAGCATCCTTCAGTTTCTTCATAATGATAAATTGATAATAATACCAAGTGACACAACAAATATTGCTATGCTCCCTGGCAACGGCGCCAGAAAAAGGTCTTCATAACCCACAAGTATAGGGGATCGCAACAGTTTTCGAGCGTAGAGTATTCAACCAAATTTATAGATTCGACACAAGGGGAGCCAAAGAATATTCGAAGGTATTAGCAGCTGAGTTGTCAATTCAACCACACCTAGAGATTAATTATCTGCAGCAAAGTGATCAGTAGCATAGTAGTATGATAGTTTTGATAGTAGTGACAGCAGCAACGATAACGGTAACATTGATAGCAGTAATTTTGTAGCAAGTGTAACAGTAACGATAGCAGTAGTAACTTAGCAGAAATAATATAAGATAAATTCGTAGGCATTGGATCGGTGACTTGTTGGTTGATATTCATCATGTGACAGTTATAACCTAGGGCGATACGGCACTAGCTCCAGTTCGTCAATATAATGTAGGCATGTATTCCGTAAATAGTCATACGTGCTTATGGAAAGAACTTGCATGACATCTTTTGTCCTAACCTCCCGTGGCAGCGGGGTCCATATTGGAAACTAAGGGATATTAAGGCCTCCTTTTAATAGAGAACCGGAACAAAGCACTAACACATAGTGAATACATGAACTCCTCAAACTACGGTCATCACCGGGAGTGGGCCCAGCTATTGTCACTCCGGGGTTGCCGGATCATAACACATAGTAGGTGGCTATAACTTGCAAGATCGGATCAAAAACATGGGTATAATGATGAATTCATAAACTGTTTAGATCTGAGTTCATGGCACCCGGACCCAAAGTGACAAGCATTAAGCATAGCAAAGTCATAGCAACATCAATCTTAGAACATAGTGGATACTAGGGATCAAACCCTAACAAAACTAACTCGATTACATGATGAATCTCATCCAACTCCTCACCGACCAGCGAGCCTACGAAGGAATTACTCACTCCCAGTGGGGAGCATCATGGAATTGGCGATGGAGAAGTGTTGGTGATGACGAAGAACGAAGATCCCCCTCTCCGGAGCCCCAAACGGACTCCAGATCTGGCCTCCCGATGAAGAACAGGAGGTGACGACGGCTCCGTCTCGTGGAACGCGATAAATCTTTCTCCCTAATTTTTCTGGAAATATGTGATTTTTATAGCGTCAGAATCAGGGTCTGCGGGGCCATCAGGTGGGGACAACCCACCTGGGCGCGCCAGGAGAGGGGCGCGCGCCCTGGTGGCACTACAAAAAAAAGACACATCCGTGACATTTTGGGCCGAACGAATTTTTTTTCTGTCATACATATGACACTTCTATGACGATTATTGTGACAAAACCCGGTATCATCATAGATGTGGTGGGCTCCTACTTCTATGACAAAAAATCATGACAGGAAATGGGCTTTTCGTCCTTGGCGGACCGGAGACGCAGCTGCATGACATTCTTTGGGCCATCCATGACGGAAAAAACCGTGGTAGAAGCGAGGGCGAGGAAAATTTCGGGGAGTTCCCGGTTACGGTGGGAGGTCGGGGGCCGAGCGATGCGTGTTTCTCTCGTACATGTATGCGTGTGTGTGTGAGGCGTTGTCTCTAACTGAACCCGAGCGAGGCGTTGGGCTCTAACTGAACCCGAGCGATTGCACTGCACGCTACGCGTTACTGAACTCGAGCGATCGATCGATGGCTGTTAACTGAACCCGATCGAGCGATTCCTTTGCTACTACTGCTAACTGAAGCCGATCGATGTTGCCTCTGGGATGAACAGTGAGTGTTGCGGGGGGGGGGTTTGGATGAACAGTGAGCGGTGGCGTTGCCTCTGGATGAACAGGACCCCGTGGTGTGGTGGAGGGCTGGACGAACAGTAGACGGTGGAGGGGTGCCCGTGGAGGGGTGGTTGAACAGGACCCCGTGGTGTGGAGGGCTAGATGAACAGTAGACGGTGGAGGGGTGCCCGTGGAGGGGTGGTTGAACAGGACCCCGTGGTGTGGAGGGCTGGATGAATAGTAGACGGTGGAGGGGTGCCCGTGGAGGGGTGGTTGAACAGTAGCCGGTGGAGTAGCGCGCGGTGGAGGTTGGATGAACAGGAGCCCGTGGAGGCTAGAGGAGGTCGACGGTAGCCTGTGGAGGCTGGAGGAGGTCGACGGTGGAGATGAACAGTTTCCCGTGGAGTCCCGTTTTGCAGTACGCCACACCCCTTCCGATGAACAGGACCCCCGTTTCGACCGTAGGAGGTCCGTTTCGTCCGTTTTGCGGTACGCCACACCCCTCCCGATCAACAGGACCCCCGTTTCGACCGTAGGAGGTCCGTTTCGTCCGTTTTGCGGTGCGCCACACCCCTGCCGATCAACAGGACCCCCGTTTCGACCGTAGGAGGTCCGTTTCATCCGTTTGCGGTACGCCACACTCCTCCCGATCAACAGGACCCCGTTCCGAACGTAGGAGGTCCGTTTCCTCCGTTGTGCGGTACCCCAGGCCTCGTTTCCATCGCATGTTCTGTCCAAGCCCTCCCGATGAACACGAACACGCATTCTGTTCCGACCCAGCCGGTTGGCTCCCACTCGTTCCGTTGCCTCCCGATGAACACGACGCATTCCGTTGCCTCCGCATGAACACGAAGCATTCCGTTGCCTCCCCATGAACACGACGACGACGCTGTTTCTCCGTTTCGACCCAGCCATGTAAACGAGCCCTCGCCGTACGTATGCGCGAGTAGGTGTTCGAGACCCCGCCCCTATGTACACATACGTGGCCGTATTTTCTTTCTTGCACCCTGGCCGTTGTACGTATGTGTACATGCTACGTGCGCGCCTCTACTACGACACGTGCGCGCCTCTACATCCACCAGTATATATGTACGTACACGTTCGCGACCAGAATGACAACGCTACGTACGCTTCGACCAGGTGGGTCCCGACTGTCAAGCACTTCCTTGCGTGCGAAGATGTAGCTGGTGGGTCCCAGCAGTCAGGGGGGCGAATCGTTTTGTTTTTTTGGCCCGGACGCACTTCCTTGCGTGCGAAGGTGTAGCTGGTGGATCCCTGCAGTCAGGGGGGAATTTTTTTTTTCACGAAATACGGTGGCCCGTCCGGTGGGTCCCCGCTGTCAGGTGGAGGAATAATTATTTTATGCGTAATAAGGAGGCACTTCCTTGCTGCGGCCGTGGACCCAACTGTCAGCGTCTCCACGCACAGTACTCTTCCGATGGAAGTCGGTCGTTGACCACATTGACCACGCCGCACCGAGAGCACCACAGCGGTGGACGACAGCGAGGCCTAGGAAGGGGACGACACGGAGGCAGGGAAGACTCGGCAGTTGTTTACCACGCGGAGGGGAGTACGACTGTACGAGGGTTTACTGGTTCGTCTGCCGTCGCCGGAGAATAACAGCAGGTATGGGTGAGCAGAGGGATGGCTAGGCCAGCGATGGGAGTACGGTGGGCGGTGAGGCCTGCCCGGCAGCACAGCCGGCCGCGGGGAGGAGGGAGCAGGCAGTCCCGCCGGCGCTTGTTTGAGCGGCTGGAGCAGGAAGACCAGAGATTGAAGAAGCACGACGGCCGTTGGATGGACATCCAACAGTCAGTGCTTGTGCGTCAACCTTTTTTTAGGAAACCCTCAAATCTGTGGAAAACAGCATACAGCCCATCTGCCATTATTTCTAATAATTTGCAGCCCATTTGCTAATTCTTAAGGTTTTTTTGGAGCCCATATTCTTTTTGTTAGCATTACAGCCCATATTGTGGCCACGGTTAAAAAATTATACGAAATTTTGCATATTTCAGTGCGGTCCGAACTGTTTTTAACCCCGAAATTTCGACTCACATTCAAACTGATTTTAAAAATAAATGTATATCAATATAAAATCCAACAAATTCTCCACGGATAAAAATTAATGTAATTTAAAATCTTGAAATGAAAAAAAAAGATATTTGAAACTAATTGCCGATTTGATGTGTTTTAAAAATGTACAGCCCATTTCTCATTACTTATGGGCCATTTTTTCGGCCAACCGAATGAAAGCTCTCCTCGTCTTGAAAGATTTGCAGCCCAACAGGCCTGACAAAGCGACTTACTTGGCAAATCACAAAAAAACTGGGCTGTGGCCATGGACCCAGCTGTCAGCCTCTCCACGTACAGTACTCTTCCAATGGAAGTTGTTCCTTGACCATGTTGACCACGCCGCGCGGAGAGCACCACGGCGGTGGACGACGGCGAGGCCTAGGAAGGGGACGACGCAGAGCCGGGGAAGACGTGGCAGTGGAAGCCCGCGCGGAGAGGAGTACGAGGGTTCACTGGTTCGGCTGCGGTGTGAGGCTGCCGTCGCCGCAGAATAACAGGGGGTGTGGGTGAGTGGAGGGATGGCCTGGCCAGCGGTGGGAGTAGTATGGGGGCGGTGAGGCCTCCGCGGCAGCACAGCCGGCCACGGGAGGCAGGAGCAGGCGGCACGACCGGCGCTGCTTTGGGCGGCTGGACCAAGAAGACCAGAGGTTGAAGAAGCACTATGGCCGTTGGATGGACATCGTACGGTCACTGGAGCTAGAATCGTTCATATTGACTAAGTTGACAAAGCCCTTCGTCCCCGTCAACTTAGTAGGCCCACAAGTCAGCCTCCCACCAAGGTGGGTCCCAGCTAGCCGGGGGAGTATTCATTTTTTTGTGCGTAATAAGGAGGCACTTCTCGTGTGTCCGAGCTGACAGCGGGGGGAACGTTTTTTCACGAAATACGGTGGCCCGTTCGGTGGGTCCCAGCAGTCAGGGGGAAATGATTTTTTTCGCAAAATACTGGTGGCCCGTCCGGTGGGTCCCCGCTGTCAGGTGGAGGAATAATTATTTTGCGCGTAATAAGGAGGCACTTCCTTGCGGCCGCCGTGGACCCAACTGTCAGCCTCTCCACATACAGTACTCTTCCGATGGAAGTCGTTCATTGACCACGTTGACCACGCCGCGCCGAGAGCACCACGGCGGTGGTCGACGGCGAGGCCTAGGAAGGGGACTACGCGGAGCCGGGGAAGACGCAGCAGTGGAAGCCCGCACGGAGAGGAGTACGAGGGTTCACTGGTTCGGCTACGGTGTGAGGCTGCCGTCGCCATAGAATAACAGGGGGTGTGGGTGAGTGGAGGGATGGCCTGGCCAGCGGTGGGAGTAGTATGGGGGCGGTGAGGCCTCCGCGGCAGCACAGCCGGCCACGGGAGGCAGGAGCAGGCGGCACGACCGGCACTGCTTTGGGCGGCTGGACCAAGAAGACCAGAGGTTGAAGAAGCACTACGGCCGTTGCATGGACATCGTACAGTCACTGAAGCTAGAATCATTTATATTGACTAAGTTGACAAAGCCCTTGGTACGCTACAACTTAGTAGGCCCATAGGTCAGCCTCCGAAACGGTGCGCCCCAGATGTCAGGGGGAGGAATCATTTTTTTGGGCGGCCGAAGCTAAGAATATCCGAGTTTGAAGAAGAAGCACGACATCCGTTGGATAGACATCCAACGGCCACTGCTGCTAGAACGGTATGTTGACTATAATAAGTTGACAAAGCCTTGCATACGCGTCAACTTATTTTTTTTAGGGGACGCGTCACTTAGTAGGCCCACAAGTGTGTGGTAGAGAACTTATAGCTCATTTGCGTTTTGTAAGAATGTACAGCCCATTTTGGAATTCTAATGGAATTTACAACAACCCATTTACAGTTTGTTAAAAGTACAGCCCATTTTCTAGCTAGGACAACGATTAATAATTTCAACCAACCGTTGAAGACAGAATTCAATAAAATTTCCCACCTTTTGATGGGATCCGAAATATTTTTATCCCGAAATTTCTAGTCAGATTAAATATAAATTTGTATTACGTAAAAATCCAACGAAACATTGCACGCGCAACAATGAAAATTTAAGATTTTCAAAATCCATAAATAATATTTTATAAACTAATTTCGTGTTTGGTGCATTTTTTTATAGTTACTGCCCAGTTTTTATAATTACATCCCATTTATTATTTTTAAAGCCCATTTTCCTGTTAAGCCTAATGCATCCCTCCTAGGAAAGATTTGCAGCCCAGCGGGGCGGAGAATAACAAGTTGACCTTGCCTGGGTATTCCTCAAAAAGACGTATAGCTGGGCTAGCCATTTTCATCTTCAAAAAATTAGTATCTGGGCTGGATATCTGGCCTGGGCTAGATGGGCCACAGCCCGCCCAGTTAATACCCTGCTCTCCTCTGAACAACAACGAAATCATCACCAAGGAAAACTCTGCAGTGCTCACGCCTCAAAAACACAAATACTGCTCGAGCTGCTTGGTCCCAGCTGTCGGCCGCACCTTGTGCAATTCTCTCGTTTATATTGACTACATAGGTTGACAATGGTGTGGGACCGTGATGTCAGGAAACCAGGAGAAAGCAAAAAATATATAGTTGTACATAATAAGGAGGGACTTGCGTACGTACGGCTATGGCCCTAGTGGGTCCCTAGTGTCATCCAGTCAAAATAAAGTCATCTCCTGAATCCTCATGTTCGTTGACGATCTTAACAATGCTCGGCGCCACGGCGAGCACAACAACTCGAAGGACAATGAAGAGGGCCTCGCGGGCCCTACGGATGGTCTGATACAGCGCCCGCTGCTCATTCAGGAAGCCAGGATCATCGGACACCTATGAGCACCTTCGAGAAACTGAGACGGCATGAAACGGTAAGGCCGCGCTTGGGAGCTCTGGTTTATTTCAAACCTGCATTAACATACAAGTGTAATTTACTCGTCATCGGAAACAACGCGTAAAATACAGGCGTAATGAAACCGAGGGCCCGAGGTCTGTAAGTAAAACCTGCGGGTTGCGCGTGTAATTTGAGAGACCAGTGTATATTTTACGAGCACTGCTATATGGACGACATTACCAGACGATACATGCACGACGTGCGTATCATGCCATCCATGGGCAAGGCTGAAACAGCAGCTAACGGCTGGATTAGCAATTGTCCGAGTGTTGTTCAACGTTTTTATCGTGTGTGAAGTACTTTCAATATTTTACTAGTCGAAATCGACCAACCAAGCGCCTTCGCCCGAGACCATCTGCTTTAATTTACAAGCGTCGGTTTTACAAGCGGTTTTGGTTGGAAAACGACGATCCAATCACGGCCTAATATCATGAGTTGGTCGGAAGATCATATGGTTTCACGTCTATCCTACCCGACTTGTCGTATAGGCTATGAATGAAACATCAGACGGTGAACTTCTTAAGCACGGAAACAACAGAAGAGGATGATCTTCTTAACAAGCAAATCACTGGCATTAGATCGACATGCAAAACAATACGAAGCATTATTCTGAGGAGGCACGGTGAACAACTCGTGATGCCACATGCCACAACATTCCAAGCTCAACTTTCCAATCAAACACAAGGCCTGGCATTACATAGACAATATTCAGAACAAACTCTTAACACAAGAATATCTTAGCAGAGTAACTATTTACTTCTAAACTGAACACAGGAATAGGAAAAAACACTCGACGCTGCTCACAGCAAGGGCGTCCCACTCAAAAATATCAAATGCATGTCTTCTGGCTAACATCAATGAGCAAATTTTGACAAGGTTTTCCAATTCCAATATATTAAACTAACGTCTTCTTGCTAACATCAATGATTAAACTTTGACAAGCTTTTCCCATTCAAAATATGTAATGCCTATGATCGTGGAGTCCTGTCGTAGCTTCTTGTACTTGTTTGGGTACTTTTTGCCCAGGGCACTCCAAGTGTTGTTAAATTGCCAATGGTCTCTGCAGACTAGTCATGTCGCCGGTGTCTAATAATACTCTGTAAAGCTTCGCGGTCATTCCTTCTGTAATGTAGCGCAAATAGTGACTGCTTCTTTCTGCAAAGTGGAATGGCCAACTGGACCCAGTAATGCAGCATTTTTCCTTGGACACATTGGCTCATTTTGTGCAGTTCAACTAAAATCGAAGTCGGAATAAAACCGAGCTTTAATTTTGATATCCCTGTAAGCAACAATAGGTATAAGGGAAACAATTACTGAGAAATAACAGTTGATGACTTGTACTCCCAGAAGAAAAGCATCTACTGATCTACTTTATCTTAATGGGAAACAAAGCAGGAGAGTAGCAATTCTCCATCAGTGTGATTCATTCATATTGACTGAGACATTATCTTAACAATGCCTTGTTTCAACATGTATAAAGAACGACAAAGCAGAAAAGTACCATTCCTAAAACAATGCAACTAATTCATTTTAACAGAGACATTATCTTAACAATACCTTGGTTAAACATGTAGAAAGAACTACAAAGCAGGATAGTACCATTCCTAACAAGTGTTGCAGTTTTGAACTAAGATTCGGTAGTTAATTAATTCTGAGAGTGGCATTGCTTAATTTTACCAGCGGCATTAGATTAACGAAAAGCATAAACAGTTCCAGTGGAGAGTGGGCGCAACAACAGTATGTGCTTCCATCTACTTATAAAGGGGGTGATGCAGAGTTTGTTGTAACAAAGCAACAAGCATCATGTCTGGGTTGGTCCCATTTTTGTTCACTACTTAATGGGAAAAGACAGCAATACAATAGCTTCAATTCAACATTTATTTAAAACAGTACCAATACAAGTAGCACAACATCTCAAAGCACACTGCATAATCATGTGGATGAAGGCTTGTACTGACCTTTCATGAGACCGACAAAGGTAAAATACGAATCTCGATCTCCTTTTGTGCAGTTCCACCAAAATTAAGCAAAGTCACCGCTGTGACATTCAAGTTGAACTGCACAAAACACTCTTAAAACATAAGTGTTTTGAGTAGCGAAGCAAAATGTCGCAATAGCAACAAGTTGAATCGATAGCCCTATTTTAACAGAGGCAAAAAGGAAACAATTATTTGCCGATAAAGGAGGATGAAACAAACGGTGACAGAAAGAAGCATCTAACTTATCTTGGATGGAAAACAAAGTAGGACAGTAGCATTTCTAAAACGATTGCATTGATTCATATTAACAGAGACATTCTCTTGAAACAACATTCGTTAAAAAAATGTAATTTACTTTTAACAGTGGCATTGCTTCAATTTTCCGGCGGCATTCTTAGATTAACAACAGAAAAATAGCTGTATGGGACATGCCAGCACCATGTGCGTCCACACGTATAAATGGGTGATGCAGAGTATGTAGCCAAGCAACATATATTCACTAGTCCCATATTTGTTCTCTTTGAACCTTCTTCCTATGTGAGGGCAGCAAATCTAGTCCTGCACAAACTACCCGACCGCCCAGTTTCTTTCCCTTTTCAACAAAGAGATCGGTTCCTTACAGATGTGTGTACTGGGTTACCCCCTTTTTCCCTTTTCGACCTACAAAGCGGCTGGATAGCCAGTCTATACTACTTTCCGCCCCTCCTTTCCTCATTGAACCACGTCCTAGAATCTTGTTCCAGCCCACCGCACCCTTCTTTCCTCTTTGAACCAAGACCTAGATTCGACTACAGATCGAAAAACATCCACATGCAGCTAGAGCAACGACGGTTTCAAAGAAACTTATACCTTAGGGTCGTCGGGATGTGGCAAGGCGTGCGGCAGGAGGCCGGCTCTGCCCACACTACGTACGGCAGCGAGGAAGAAGGGGTCGGTGGCCCTCCCGCACAAGCGCTGGGTGAAAGAGAACAATGCAGCCGGCAGTGGGATTGCCTCCCTCGCCGAAGGCGATAGAGTGAACGCTGTGTTGGGGAACGTAGTAATTTCAAAAATTTCCCTACGCACACGCAAGATCATGGTGATGCATAGCAACGAGAGGGGAGAGTGTTGTCCACGTACCCTCGTAGACCGACAGCGGAAGCGTTATCACAACGCGGTTGATGTAGTCGTACGTCTTCACGATCCGACCGATCAAGTACCGAACGCACGGCACCTCCGAGTTCAGCACACGTTCAGCTCGATGACGTCCCTCGAACTCCGATCCAGCCGAGTGTTGAGGGAGAGTTTCGTCAGCACGACGGCGTGGTGACGATGATGATGTTCTACCGACGCAGGGCTTCGCCTAAGCTCCGCAACGATATTATCGAGGTGTAGTATGGTGGAGGGGGGCACCGCACACGGCTAAAATATCATATATCAGCTTGGGTGTCCATGGGGTGCCCCCCTGCCCCCGTATATAAAGGAGCAAGGGGGAGAGGGCCGGCCAAGGGGAGGCGGCGCGCCCAAGGGGGGAGTCCTACTCCCACCGGGAGTAGGACTCCTCCTTTCCTTGTGGGAGTAGGAGAAGGGAAGCGGGAAGGAGAAAGAAGGAAGGGGGCGCCCCCCCTCCCTAGTCCAATTTGGACTAGCCCATGGGGAGGGGTGCGGCCACCCTTTGGGGTCTTTCTCTCCTTTCCCGTATGGCCCATTAAGGCCCAATACGAATTCCCGTAACTCTGAGGTACTCCGAAAAATACCCGAATCACTCGGAACCTTTCCGAAGTCCGAATATAGTCGTCCAATATATCGATCTTTACGTCTCGGCCATTTCGAGACTCCTCGTCATGTCCCCGATCTCATCCGGGACTCCGAACTCCTTCGGTACATCAACATACATAAACTCATAATAAAACTGTCATCGTAACGTTAAGCGTGCGGACCCTACGGGTTCGAGACTATATAGACATGACCGAGACACCTCTCCGGTCAATAACCAATAGCGGAACCTGGATGCTCATATTGGTTCCCACATATTCTACGAAGATCTTTATCGGTCAGACCGCATAACAACATACGTTGTTCCCTTTGTCATCGGTATGTTACTTGCCCGAGATTCGATCGTCGGTATCTCGATACCTAGTTCAATCTCGTTACCAGCAAGTCTCTTTACTCGTTCCGTAATACATCATCCCGCAACTAACTCATTAGTCACAATGCTTGCAAGGCTTATAGTGATGTGCATTACTGAGTGGGCCCAGAGATACCTCTCCGACAATCGGAGTGACAAATCCTAATCTCGAAATACGCCAACCCAACAAGTACCTTTGGAGACACCTGTAGAGCACCTTTATAATCACCCATTTACGTTGTGACGTTTGGTAGCACACAAAGTGTTCCTCCGGTAAATGGGAGTTGCATAATCTCATAGTCATAGGAACATGTATAAGTCATGAAGAAAGCAATAGCAACATACTAAACGATCGGGTGCTAAGCTAACGGAATGGGTCAAGTCAATCACGTCATTCTCCTAATGAGGTGATCCCGTTAATCAAATGACAACTCATGTCTGGCTAGGAAACATAACCATCTTTGATTAACGAGCTAGTCAAGTAGAGGCATACTAGTGACACTCTGTTTGTCTATGTATTCACACATGTATTATGTTTCCGGTTAATACAATTCTAGCATGAATAATAAACATTTATCATGATATAAGGAAATATATAATACTTTATTATTGCCTCTAGGGCATATTTCCTTCAGTCTCCCACTTGCTAAAGAGTCAATAATCTAGTTCACATCGCCATGTGATTTAACATCAATAATTCACATCACCATGTGATTAACACCCATAGTTCACATCTCTATGTGACCAACACTCAAACGGTTTACTAGAGTCAATAATCTAGTTCACATCGCTATGTGATTAACACCCAAAGAGTACTAAGGTGTGATCATGTTTTGATTGTGAGATAATTTTAGTCAACGGGTCTGTCACATTCAGATCCGTAAGTATTTTGCAAATTTCTATGTCTACAATGCTCTGCACGGAGCTACTCTAGCTAATTGCTCCCACTTTCAATATGTATCTAGACCGAGACTTAGAGTCATCTAGATTTAGTGTCAAAACTTGCATCGTCGTAACCCTTTACGACGAACCTTTTGTCACTTCCATAATCGAGAAACATATCCTTATTCCACTAAGGATAATTTTGACCGCTGTCCAGTGATCTACTCCTAGATCACTATTGTACTCCCTTGCCAAAATCAGTGTAGGGTATACAATAGATCTGGTACACAGCATGGCATACTTTATAGTACCTATGGCCAAGGCATAGGGAATGACTTTCATTCTCTTTCTATCTTTTGCCGTGGTCGGGCTTTGAGTCTTTACTCAATTTCACACCTTGTAACACAGGCAAGAACTCTTTCTTTGACTGTTCTATTTTGAACTACTTCAAAATCTTGTTAAGGTATGTACTCATTGAAAAACTTATCAAGCGTCTTCATCTATCTCTATAGATCTTGATGCTCAATCTGTAAGCAGCTTCACCGAGGTCTTTCTTTGAAATACTCCTTTCAAACACTCCTTTATGCTTTGCAGAATAATTCTACATTATTTCCGATCAACAATATGTCATTCACATATACTTATCAGAAATGCTGTAGTGCTCCCACTCACTTTCTTGTAAATACAGGCTTCACCGCAAGTCTGTATAGCACTATATCCTTTGATCAACTTATCAAAGTGTATATTCCAACTCCGAGATGCTTGCACCAGTCCATAGATGGATTGCTGGAGCTTGCATATTTTGCTAGCACCTTTAGGATTGACAAAACTTTCTGGTTGCATCATATACAACTCTTCTTTAATAAATCCATTATGGAATGTAGTTTTGTTTATCCATTTGCCAGATTTCATAAAATGCGGCAATTGCTAACATGATTCAGACAGACTTAAGCATAGATACGAGTGAGAAACTCTCTCATCGTAGTCAACACCTTGAACTTGTCGAAAACCTTTTGCGACAATTCTAGCTTTGTAGATAGTAACACTACTATCAGCGTCTGTCTTCCTCTTGAGGATCCATTTAGTCTCAATGGCTCGCCGATCATCGGGCAAGTCAACCAAAGTCCATACTTTGTTCTTCATACATGGATCTCATCTCAGATTTCATGGCCTCAAGCCATTTTGCGGAATCTGGGCTCATCATCGCTTCCTCATAGTTCGTAGGTTCGTCATGGTCTAGTAACATAACCTCCAGAACAGGATTACCGTACCACTCTGGTGCGGATCTTACTCTGGTTGACCTACGAGGTTCAGTAACAACTTGATCTGAAGTTTCATGATCATCATCATTAACTTCCTCACTAATTGGTATAGGCGTTACAGAAACTGGTTTCTGTGATGAACTACTTTCCAATAAGGGAGCAGGTACAATTACCTCATCAAGTTCTACTTTCCTCCCACTCACTTCTTTCGAGAGAAACTCCTTCTCTAGAAAGGATCCATTCTTAGCAACGAATGTCTTGCCTTCGGATCTGTGATAGAAGGTGTACCCAACAGTTTCTTTTTGGGTATCCTATGAAGATTTACTTCTCCGATTTGGGTTCAAGCTTATCATGTTGAAACTTTTTGACATAAGCATCGCAGTCCCAAACTTTAAGAAACGACAACTTTGGTTTCTTGCCAAACCACAGTTCGTAAGGCGTTGTCTCAACGGATTTAGATGGTGCCCTATTTAACGTGAATGCGGCTGTCTCTAATGCATAATCCCAAAACGATAGTGGTAGATCGGTAGGAGACATCATATATCGCACCATATCTAATAAAGTACGGTTACGATGTTCGGACACACCATTACACTGTGGTGTTCCAGGTGGCGTGAATTTGTGAAACTATTCCACATTGTTTTAATTGAAGACCAAACTTGTAACTCAAATATTTGTCTCCGCGATCACATCATAGAAACCTTATTTTCTCGTCACGATGATTTTCTACTTCACTCTGAAATTCTTTGAACTTTTCAAATGCTTCAGACTTATGTTTCATCAAGTAGATATACCCATCTCTGCTCAAATCATCTGTGAAGGTCAGAAAATAATGATATCCGTTACGAGCCTCAATATTCATCGGACCACATACATCTGTATGTATGATTTCCAATAAATCTGTTGCTCTCTCCATAGTTCCGGAGAACGGCGTTTTAGTCATCTTGCCCATGAGGCACGGTTCGCAAGCATCAAGTGATTCATAATCAAGTGATTCCAAAATCCCATCAGTATGGAGTTTCTTCATGCGCTTTACACCAATATGACCTAAACGGCAGTGCCACAAATAAGTTGCACTATCATTATTAACTTTGCATCTTTTGGCTTCAATATTATGAATATGTGTATCACTACGATCGAGATCCAACAAACCATTTTCGTTGGTGTGTATGACCATAGAAGGTTTTTATTCATGTAAACAGAACAACAATTATCCTCTAATTTAAATGAATAACCGTATTGCAACAAACATGATCAAATCATATTCATGCTCAACGCAAACACCAAATAACACTTATTTAGTTTCAACACTAATCCCGAAAGTATAGGGAGTGTGCGATGATGATCATATCAATCTTGGAACTACTTCCAACACACATCGTCACCTCGCCTTTTACTAGTCTTTGTTTACTCTGCAACTCCCATTTCGAGTTACTACTTTAGCAACTGAACCAGTATCAAATACCGAGGGGTTGCTATAAACACTAGTAAAGTACACATCAATAACATGTATATCCAATATACCTTTGTTCACTTTGCCATCCTTCTTATCCACCAAATAGTTGGGGTAGTTCCGCTTCCAGTGACCAGTCCCTTTGCAGTAGAAGCACTTAGTCTCAGGCTTAGGACTAGACTTAGGCTTCTTCACTTGAGCAGCAACTTGCTTGCCGTTCTTCTTGAAGTTCCCCTTCTTCCCTTTGCCCTTTTCTTGAAACTAGTGGTCACGTCAACCATCAACACTTGATGTTTTTCTTGATTTCTACCTTCGTCGATTTCAGCATCACGAAGAGCTCGAGAATTACTTTCGTCATCCCTTGCATACTATAGTTCATCACGAAGTTCTACTAACTTTGGTGATGGTGACTAGAGAATTCTGTCAATCACTATTTTATCTGGAAGATTAACTCCCACTTGATTCAAGCGATTGTACTACCCAGACAATCTGAGCACATGCTCACTAGTTGAGCGATTCTCCTCCATCTTTTAGCTATAGAACTTGTTGGAGACTTCATATCTCTCAACTCGGGTATTTGCTTGAAATATTAACTTCAACTCCTGGAACATCTCATATGGTCCATGACGTTCAAAACGTCTTTGAAGTCCGGATTCTAAGCCATTAAGCATGGTGCACTAAACTATCAAGTAGTCATCATATTGAGCTAGCCAAACGTTCATAACGTCTGCATCTGCTCCTGTAATAGGTCTGTCACCTAGCGGTGCATCAAGGACATAATTTTTCTGTGCAGCAATGAGGATAATCCTCAGATCACGGATCCAATCCGCATCTTTGCTACTAACATCTTTCAACATATTTTTTCTCTAGGAACATATAAACACAGGGAAGCAACAACGCGAGTATTGATCTACAACATAATTTGCAAAATACTATCAGGACTAAGTTCAGGATAAATTGAAGTTCAATTAATCATATTACTTAAGAACTCCCACTTAGATAGACATCCCTCTAATCATCTAAGTGATTACGTGATCCAAATCAACTAAACCATGTCCGATTAACACGTGAGATGGAGTAGTTTCAATGGTGAACATCACTATGTTGATCATATCTACTATATGATTCACGCTCGACCTTTCGGTCTCTGTGTTCCGAGGCCATATCTGTATATGCTAGGCTCGTCAAGTTTAACCTGAGTATTCCGCGTGTGCAACTGTTTTGCACCCGTTGCATTTGAACGTAGAGCCTATCACACCCGATTAACACGTGGTGTCTCAGCACGAAGAACTTTCGCAACGGTGCATACTCAGGGAGAACACTTTTATCTTGAAATTTTAGTGAGAGATCATCTTATAAAGCTACCGTCAATCAAAGCAAGATAAGATGCATAAAGGATTAACATCACATCAATCAATATAAGTGATATGATATGGCACCGTGCTCGTGATCTCCATCTCCGAAGCACCGTCATGATCACCATCGTCACCGGCGCGACACCTTGATCTCCATCGTAGTATCGTTATCGTCTCGCCAACTTATTGCTTTTACGACTATCGCTACCGCTTAGTGATAAAGTAAAACTATTACATGGCGATTGCATTTCATACAATAAAGCGACAACCATATGGCTCCTGCCAGTTGCCGATAACTCGGTTACAAAACATGATCATCTCATACAACAAATTATATCACATCATGTCTTGACCATATCACATCACAACATGCCCTGCAAAAACAAGTTAGACGTCCTCTATTTTGTTGTTGCAAGTTTTACGTGGCTGCTACGGGCTTAGCAAGAACCGTTCTTACCTACGCATCAAAACCACAATGATAGTTTGTCAAGTTGGTGCTGTTTTAACCTTCGCAAGGACCGGGCGTAGCCACACTCGGTTCAACTAAAGTGAGAGAGACAGACACCCGCCGGTCACCTTTAAGCAACGAGTGCTCGCAATGGTGAAACCAGTCTCGCGTAAGCGTACGCGTAATGTCGGTCCGGGCCGCTTCATCTCACAATACCGCTGAACCAAAGTATGACATGCTGGTAAGCAGTATGACTTATATCGCCCACAACTCACCCTTGTTCTACTCGTGCATTGCATCAACGCATAAAACCAGGCTCGGATGCCACTGTTGGGGAACGTAGTAATTTCAAAAATTTCCCTACGCACACGCAAGATCATGGTGATGCATAGCAACGAGAGGGGAGAGTGTTGTCCACGTACCCTCGTAGACCGACAGCGGAAGCGTTATCACAACGCGGATGATGTAGTCGTACGTCTTCACGATCCGATCGATCAAGTACCGAACGCATGGCACCTCCGAGTTCAGCACACGTTCAGCTCGATGACGTCCCTCGAACTCCGATCCAGCCGAGTGTTGAGGGAGAGTTTCGTCAGCACGACGGCGTGGTGACGATGATGATGTTCTACCGACGCAGGGCTTCGCCTAAGCTCCGCAACGATATTATCGAGGTGTAGTATGGTGGAGGGGGGCACCGCACACGGCTAAAATATCGTATATCAGCTTGTGTGTCCATGGGGTGCTCCCCTGCCCCCGTATATAAAGGAGCAAGGGGGAGAGGGCCGGCCAAGGGGAGGTGGCGCGCCCAAGGGGGGAGTCCTACTCCCACCGGGAGTAGGACTTCTCCTTTCCTTGTGGGAGTAGGAGAAGGGAAGCGGGAAGGAGAAAGAAGGAAGGGGGCGCCCCCCCTCCCTAGTCCAATTTGGACTAGCCCATGGGGAGGGGTGCGGCCACCCTTTGGGGTCTTTCTCTCCTTTCCCGTATGGCCCATTAAGGCCCAATACGAATTCCCGTAACTCTGAGGTACTCCGAAAAATACCCGAATCACTCGGAACCTTTCCGAAGTCCGAATATAGTCGTCCAATATATCGATCTTTACGTCTCGGCCATTTCGAGACTCCTCGTCACGTCCCCGATCTCATCCGGGACTCCAAACTCCTTCGGTACATCAACATACATAAACTCATAATAAAACTGTCATCGTAACGTTAAGCGTGCGGACCCTACGGGTTCGAGACTATATAGACATGACCGAGACACCTCTCCGGTCAATAACCAATAGCGGAACCTGGATGCTCATATTGGTTCCCACATATTCTACGAAGATCTTTATCGGTCAGACCGCATAACAACATACGTTGTTCCCTTTGTCATCGGTATGTTACTTGCCCGAGATTCGATCGTCGGTATCTCGATACCTAGTTCAATCTCGTTACCAGCAAGTCTCTTTACTCGTTCCGTAATACATCATCCCGCAACTAACTCATTAGTCACAATGCTTGCAAGGCTTATAGTGATGTGCATTACTGAGTGGGCCCAGAGATACCTCTCCGACAATCGGAGTGACAAATCCTAATCTCGAAATACGCCAACCCAACAAGTACCTTTGGAGACACCTGTAGAGCACCTTTATAATCACCCATTTACGTTGGGACGTTTGGTAGCACACAAAGTGGTCGTCCGGTAAACGGGAGTTGCGTAATCTCATAGTCATAGGAACATGTATAAGTCATGAAGAAAGCAATAGCAACATACTAAACGATCGGGTGCTAAGCTAACGGAATGGGTCAAGTCAATCACGTCATTATCCTAATGAGGTGATCCCGTTAATCAAATGACAACTCATGTCTATGGCTAGGAAACATAACCATCTTTGATTAACAAGCTAGTCAAGTAGAGGCATCCTAGTGACACTCTGTTTGTTTATGTATTCACACATGTATTATGTTTCCGGTTAATACAATTCTAGCATGAATAATAAACATTTATCAGGATATAAGGAAATATATAATACTTTATTATTGCCTCTAGGGCATATTTCCTTCACGCTACACCTCCTCCCCTTCCCGGTGCGACGGGATACGGACGCCTCCTTCACCAGCTGCGAGGGGGGAGAGAGAGACAAGAGGCCAACACAGTCTTGTTTAGATCTGGTGAAGAGAGGGTGAGAGACTGTGAATATAGCAAACCCTAGCAAATGAACGCTGAGCCTCCAGCGTGTAACATATATGTAGTGCGGCGAGCGTGTGGAGAGTGCAAACCCTAGCGAACAAGCGCTGAGGCTCCCGCTTATATATATATACTACTGTAGTACGGACTGAGCTCCGGTGCCTTCACTGCACCTGCTTTTGGCTGTATGACAGGTGAGCCAACCACATTTTGGGCCCACCTATCATAAATCCAAAGGCAGGTGCAATAAGTCAAGGAATCTGCGTCCATATAGTACTCTCGTGTATACGACCAATATATAGTGGAGTGGTTTTCTTATTCTCTCCATAACAATCGTTTTAAATTGTGTAAGTACGAAATGAAACTCTTTATTTAATGTACAGTGAAGAAAACTAGTACTACTTCCGATGAACTAACGATCCACGCCCACGCGTCCTGGTCGCACTTCCTGTCCTTCACCTGCGGTACACTACCCTCCCTTAAGTGAACAACCACACATGCGCCAAATTATCGGAAACGTGTGAGAGTGTGTACAAATAAAGAATTTTAATTTCAATTATCGTAAAGGTTTGAGAGTATTACAATGTTTGACTTCAGTCAAATCTAATATGCGGAGTACATAAAAATGGAGGGCTACTACGTCCATCCGGGTTTTTAGTCCACACCATTTTTAAATCAAAGTTAATAGCTGGACAAATAAAATTACAGGGGAGCTGGAGACAAAGTTGTGAGAAGGCTTAGAAATCAATACAAAACTTATGCTCTTAGTACCAACGTCGATCCTTCTTTGAGGAAACATTTGGTTCATAGCCAATTGTGTGATAAAATTGCACCAACGTGAAAGACGACTGCGTCTCCAACGCAACCAAGGTGAACTGACGAAGGATATCATCTTTGTGCATAACAAGCAAAGAGCACTGATGGAAGACAGGTTGTTTTTCATTGAAAATCGATCAGCTTCACCAGCCGACGCAACCATGAAGCGCAACCATGAGCATCGATAGGTCATCGTGGTGATGCATCATCCAGGCATCAAGTTTGGGTGAGGCACCTATGAAGTTCGACAAATCCTCACTGTGGTCTGTTTCTTCTCAGTAATCAAGCTCGAGGAAGGAAGAACCACGTGGCAGAGGACAGTGAGGCGGAACAACAATGGCCATCCAATTTTGTCCAGTTCCACTAAAATTGAGGAAGACATGCCCGGGTATGGAGACACGCATCGCTGTTTCCAAAAATATAAAAAATGGTTAGCAACGACATCTCAATTGTCAATAAGAATTAATGAAAAGTACACCAACAAACAGAAGCATCATAATTATCTTGATGGGAACTAAACCAGGATACCCGAGAAAAAAAGCATTTCTTCATTTAACCAGTGATAGTACTACCACCATATGGACAATGACCGCACAACCACCATGTACTTTTTGTCGAGACAACATGTATACCTCCACCGAGGCATAAATCAAGACAACTTTTCGAGTGGCATTTCCTC
Organism: Aegilops tauschii subsp. strangulata; assembly: GCF_002575655.3. NCBI lineage: Eukaryota > Viridiplantae > Streptophyta > Magnoliopsida > Poales > Poaceae > Aegilops > Aegilops tauschii. The sequence goes on along the minus strand of NC_053038.3, from coordinate 490,178,547 downwards.
TATAATAGTACTAGTAGGCGATGTTGGACCAGCCAACGAACCCTAGCTACTATGCATGGGGAGCTGGGGAGTAGTCGCATAGAAGAAAACCCGCACGCAACGACCTGGGGAGCTGGACCAGTACAAGAAGTTATACCTCAGGTGGGCGAGATGTCGTTTAGGCAGGCGGGCGGGACCTGCCCACACGACGGCAGCGAACAAGGGCGCGGAGGATCTTCGTCCGCGTCAGCGCCGGCTCCGAGAGGACGGTGCGCATCGGCTTCCTCCGTCGCCGACGGCGACAACGTCAACACTGCACCTCCTCACCTCCCGCAGCGGACGGGATTCGGCCGAATCTATGACCACCGGTGAGGAGAGAGATAGAGTGGACACTGTCATCTTGTTTTGATATGGAGAGGGTGAGAGAGCGAGACGCGAGAAACTCTATCAAACAAGAGGCTATAATGGAGTAAAAAAATATCTCCATAGCAGTGGTTTTAAATAGAATACGCGCGTTCCCGGAAAAAAGAAACGAAAACTGGCGGACAATTTTTCTAACGTACCAAGAAAGAAAACTCGATCAAAAACACGCCCCCGCTTCCAGGTCGCGAGAGTCGTCGCGCACACACACATAGACATAGACATGCATATCCGTGTTTACATAAAATTCCATTTCCATCTCCATCTCCAATCATATTTGTCCAACTGGCACATTATTTACGTTGTTAATTATATACGCAGCAATATTAACGTCCAACATCTCTTGTTTGCGCACGTCCGGACCGCTGCCACGGCCGGTCCTGACCAACCCGAACCCTCTTCATCACTCGCGCGTGCTTCCCGCCCGAAATGGTCAGTGCCGCATTCATGCCCGGCCAGAGCGGACGCGACCTCTCACTGGCGCCGGCATTGAAGCGGCACGCCGGCCGAGAGAGCGTCGCCCGCGCCGCTTCTGGGTGCACGCGGCTGCTCCGCGTTCAAAGGTCGCAATAGCCGGCTACAACATGCATGTAAAAAGTTCTTGGGAGTCCGTGCTACAGCTAGCTGTCCTCCCCCAACTCGTCAATCTCTTCCAGTAGTGCTAGTACTCCATGACGCGATCCATCGACAAGCAGGCGGGAAAGTTATCGTATACTCGGTTTGCGGTGAGTGGCATGCCGAGCGACCGTGTGGGGTCGAGCCGTGGAGGAGGGTGAGACACGAAGACGACAGACGTGATTTAAACGTTGGTTTTTCTCGATGGCGCGATCCAACGAAACGAAACGTTGGTTTCTCTCCGTTTCCATTTTTTCTCCGAAAAAACGGAAACTTTCCACTCCATTTTCAGTCCTATTCCAAGGTTGCCCCGTTACAACATTCCATCAAATACAAAGGAAAACTAACACGCATGCTGATGCATCTCAATGATTCACAGATCATAGCCAATATTTAATTCACAACTAAAGAAAAAAGTTGTGAGACCGTGTACGAAAGAAAAACTACTGATGGGGTCACTACGACTTAAACCCTAAACCCTAAACATGATTTAATTTCCTGGCCAGGTAGAACCTGTCGAAGGAAAGACAGCTGGCACCCTCGGATCATACGATGCTTTTGTGCAGTTCCACTAAAATCGACCTGAGCATCCCTGATGGCAAAGATATTGAAGAAGTGTGATTAGAAAAATAGTACTGGCACTAGTTCATGAGACATAAACTCATCACAAGTAGAAGCCGATAGAAGTAGAGAAAGATCGACATGGAGATGGAGCTACGGCAGTGGAGCAAGCCGGCTCCAAAAGGAAGATGGACTACCTAGGACGTCGGGCTGTAGCTAGAAGGGCGGTTGGGATGCGGCATCTGCCCATACCGCGGTGACCCCCGATTGGGACGCACCGACTGTGGGTTTTCTCCCTCGCCAATGTCGACCGCGTCTACGCAGAACATTGTTCCCTTCCCCCAGCTGCGGGATTAGGCCCGTCGTTCTATGCTTGTGAAGAGAGAAACTTAAGCAAGCAGGCTTGTAGCTTAGGCTCCTGCTAGTGTACATATAGTGGTTTTCTTTTTCTCTCCATATCAACCATTTTATATTGTGTATGTGTCATTCAAGAGTGAAATGATGGTTGCTTCTTCCGACTAACTTACTGTGTGATTTGATTGCTCCTTAGTGGCCCCTACACGTACTCCCCCTACGTGTATGCAACAGTCACACGTACACATGGACGCAAAAACGCGCGCGACGCCCTAATGCATGCATGTCCGAGCACACGACGGAACACACAAGGTCACGCTCAAGTGCTCAACCTACACGTGCATGCACACACATACTCAGTCAGGGCGAGCTAGTGACCGTATAAACACCGGAAAATATATATATTGAGCGCAATGAGCGTATTATGAAGTCCACTGACCCTATTTTTACAAATATACAGTGTATTTATCTCGTTTGAAATTAAGACAATATTAACCGGAGAGGAGGCAGTATGGACTAGCATTACTTTGTTGTGTCCCGTCAACTTGCCGAACGAGGAGAAGGTTGCAGGACGGGAGAAGCTTGCGTGCGGTGGCTCGCAGGACAAGGAGAAACTTTTGACTAATGCAAGCTCTCCCTCGCTCAGGCGGTGGACGTGCAACAGTTAATTCGGTGTCAGATTGCCAGAAGCATACACTATACTACTAGTGCTATTATTGTTCGACTTCCCGAATAGGCGAACAGCCAAGCGCAAAGTAAACAGGTCAGCAAACCTTGCGGCGCATCTTCGTGCGAACCGTGCTTGCTGCACTTTGAATGTGGCCGAGAGCTGGCTTGACGAAACACCTCGCTTCCTACTTCTTTTTTGTGGGGTACCTCGCTTCCTAGTGACCAGTGTCTTGGATGATCGTCCTAAGAATGCTTATATATTAATAAAGCTCTCTCATTTACCCGCAAAAAAGATTAAGCCATATTAACCGGAAAGGAGAGAGTATGGACGAGCACTACTTTTTGGTGTGTCCCGTCAACTCGCAGAACGAGGAGAAGCTTGCAGGACAAGGTGAAGCTCGCTTACGCCTTTTGACTAATGCAACCTACCCTCGGTGGACATGCATCAGTCCATTCGGTGTCAGATTGTCAGAGGCATACACTGTAGTACCCAACATGCGGAGTACCATCATTGTTCGACTTCACGAAGAGGCGAAGAGCCAAGCGCAGTAGTACGAGTAGTACTACTACTAGAACCGCATGGTGGAGCGTCTGTACTCTTATTTTTTTATCTCTGATAAAGTACACGTTTATTCCGGAGAAGGGCGGAAAACGACAACCCAACATGTAATGAATGATCGATCAACCAACCATGCTCAAATATATCTTGGCCTCCGTGCGAGCCCGTCCGTGTGTTCTCGCTCCTCGTCTCTCTCAAGGAACCGCGGGTTGGCTCTTTGCCGTCAATTGAGATCGGTTTGCTCACACTCCTATCCCACATGTCAGTGATATGCCAAGAGGAGGTGCGTTGACCGACTGGCCAAACGCGTACTTGGTTTTGCACCTTCATACTACCCCTCCCTCCGTCACAGTTTACAGGGCGCGCTTCATTATGATGCATTTCTCTCAATGCATTTCCACCACCAGAGAGACTTTAGACGTGTTTGGTTTAATGCTCAATTAATTAGGGCGTGGTAACCGCAATCAAGTCCACAATTTTCTCTCCATGTACTGTACTACTACGGAGTGGAGTAAGTGCATGCATGTGTGTACCCGGGGTGGAAACACTGCATGCATGTGTGTACGCATTATTCCCTCTAGTAATAGACGCCGTGCTATAACTACCAATGCTATTTTCCAGGCCGATCGCTAGTCGCCTTGGTCCCACAGATTTTATTTTCTTTTTTCTGAAGCGCGCTGTATAAACAATGACGGATGGAGTAGTATGAGCGGATTCAAAGAAGAGCATATTGATGGTTGCTTCTTCAGAGCAACTTACAGTGGGAAAGGTGGGGCTTATGATTTGACTGCTCATTACTCACTATTAATGCGGCGCAACGACCGGGCCGAGTCTCCCATGCGATTGTGCACTACCCCCTCGGTTCTTAAATATACTCCGGAGTATTTGTCTTTCTAGAGATTTCAACGAGTGACTACTCAAATATTTGTCTTTTTAGAGATTTCAAATGGACTGGCACATACGGATGTATATAGACATATTTTAGAGTGTAGATTCACTCATTTTGCTCCGTATGTAGTCACTTGTTGAAATCTCTAGAAAGACGAATAGAATATTTAGGAATGGAGGGAGTACACATATGAAGCAAAATGAGTGAATCTACACTCTAAAATATGCCCGTTTGAAATTTGTAAAAAGACAAATATTTAGGAACGAAGGATTATAATTTTGTGCATGGCACATGGACCTGCATGATGAAGAGGCTTCTGGCAATGCTATCAAGCTTCCATCATTTGTTTACATAATTGACGTACTATACAAATAATTTTCCAGCGACATGAAATTGTACAATGGTGTGAGCTTTCAGCTTTTGTTTCGCGTGTCTTGCCATCGATGCTCTTTCGGAAACAATAAAAAACTAACTTCCTTGCTAATGCATGTCAATTATTAGCAGATCAGAGCTAATAATTACATCACAACTGAAGACAGAATTGTGAGAAGGTGTTAAATTAAAATTGATCCATGCTTTCATTGGCAGCAACGTCCCCCCAGCTCTGTCTAAATCAACAAGGCATGTTGGGAAAAAAGTAGCTGTCTGGAGCATGCGACATTCCGATCATTTTGTGCAGTTCCACTAAAATAGAGCTGAGTGTCCTTGTTCCAAAGATATTAAGTGTGATTACGATAATAGAGGACTGCTGATGAAACAATAAACACACAAATAGAAGCCGGTCACCTTTGCAGTCTCTCTTAAGACTAACTAGTTGGAGAAGATTAGGCTCGGAGTTGGATGAGGAGGATAGAGCAAAACCAATCTCCCTTTTTGCAGTCGCACTGAAATGTAGAGACGTTGCCCGTGTGACATTTTAGTACAACTGCACAAAACACTCTTAAGAAAAAAGTGATTTGTGCAGTTCACCAAAAGGTCGCAATAGCAACGTGTAGAAAGGAAACAATTACTGGCCAATAACAGTTGATGACACATGCGACGACAAAAAAGAAGCATATTCCTTGTCCTAAGGGAAGATAACAACACGGTTGTGTTTGTCTAAAACGGTGTGAGGAAGAGAATGCAATATGGAAAGTACGCTGGACGAGCTACGTTTTGGGCAAAGAACTATGGAAGATCCACATGCAGCGACGTGGGAACACGGGCAGTGGAGCAAGGCCGGAGGGGATACCTGGAGGTCGTCGGGATGTAACTAGGTGAGCGGCGGCGGGCGGAATCTGCGAGCAGGTGGCGTAGGCCCTGCCGCGCCGGAGCTTGGTCAGAGAGAACGGCGTGTACCGCAGACCGGGACGTGCTGCCTCGGCGCCGTCAAACGGAGAAACGATGCACTTCCTCCCTTTCCCTCGGCAGACGGGATGCGGCCGGATCAGTGACCAACGGTGAGAGAGAGAGAGGCCACCGCACTCCCTTTCCCCCGGCGGACGGGATGCGGCCAGATCAGTGACCAACGATGAGAGAGAGAGAGAGAGGCCACCGCACTCCCTTTCCCCCGGCGGACGGGATGCGGCCGGATCAGTGACCAACGGTGAGAGAGAGAGAGGCCACCGCAGCCTTGTGTGAGATACTCTAAAGAGCGACAAACCAGGCAGGCAGGCTCCATTGTATATAGTGAGCAGACTACCTTTTTCTCCATAAAAATCGTTTTATATTCTGTGTCCGTGCCATTGAGCGCTATAACTTTATTTAAAAATAACGCGGCAACGCGTCAAGTCGAACTTTGTTTCGTACACGCGTGGTACATGACCTCCCTAGGTAAACAACCGCTACAGGCGTTCAAATTAGCACGTGGGCTGCCATTTCGTAAAGAAATGAGCTCCACCGTGTACCCGCGCGGGTGTGGCTGGGCACGAAGCGTGAGTACGTGCACGGTGCACCTATTCTCTTCTTGTATACGTACACCACCTAAGTGGGGTTGTGTGAGAGAGATACAAACCTACAGAGATATAGTGTGTGGGTTCTTGAGAGTTTTTTGGGGGGGGGGTCAATCAAAAAATGTAACATATGCAATGTGTGTGAAATAGAGTCCTGGATATAACATATATATAAAGGGGCGATCCACGAGAAGAGAGTGGAGGTATCATCGGCTTGAGGTGTCCATAGAATCGAAGAGAGGGATGATGTGTGTGTGTGCGCGCGCGATCGATAAAGAGTGCCATCGAATTTGTGTGTGCCCACGTCAAAGATATAGAGTGGCTGGCCTACTGGAACGTGAGATGGGACATGTGCAGTTTGTCTCTGTGGCATGGATACCTACCTGCAGCGCTCGACTATTGGTGTGTGGTGGGGGAAGAGGGAGGCCCAATTAACTATAGAGGTACAATGGCTAGTATATGTGTGGAGGAGGAGAGAGGCCTACCTCATGTATTAAGGAGATCGATCTGCCTCATGTATTAAGGGAGATCGATCGGCATCCATGCATATGTGCAGGAAAGGAATAAGGTTGGGAGAGAGACAAAGCTAGAGTGTTGGAGGGGGTGGTAGTGGAGTTGCTTCTAACAAATGGTGGGATAGGCTTGCTAGACAAACGGAGGGCACGCCCGCAATATCAATAAGAGAGGAGATGGCTGCTTGTTGTCTGTGCACGTGCGTGTGAGAGACGGGTCAGGAGGCATGCACGAATGATGAGGGGGGACGATGTGGCTGTGGTAAGCAGACGTAACTACATAGGAAGATCAATCACCCTTTGTTAGAGAAAGGAGAGACATAACTTGTGAGGTACGTCGATCGATGGGGGGGTAGTTAAAGTCGATCTAGGTATATGTTGGGAGATCGATCGGTATACATGCATGTGTGTGTTAGAAGCAAATGAGGCACGAGGAGAAGGATAGAGAGAGAGAGGGATGCATGTAGGAGGTGGTACGAGAGGCATACTATATCGAGGGGGGAGGAGTGTGCGAGTACGAGAACGATGAAAAGAGTGGTGGGAGTGAGGCATGGACGGTGACAAGAGAAGATGGGAAGCTTGTGTTTGTGCTAGGCACACCTGGCTAGAGAGGCATATCGATCGATGTGTGCCGTAAAGAAGGAGCTGGGGGGCCTACACACACCGTGGGTGAACGACCTAAAGTGAAAAGACGAATTTGCGCGATGGAGCTAGAGAATGCTGAGGGAGGGTGAGAGGGATGCGGGCGTGTGCATGCACAAGAGAAAGTTAGCGCTAGCTACAAAGATAAGAGGGTTGTGTGGGTGTAAAAGATGAATAGAGATCATATATACTTCATTATAAAAAGCGAATTCGGATATTTGAAGAATTTATCATAGTGTTTCAAACCGACGCATGTGTGAATATATATAACGGTGATACACATGGTGTGGTTATGAACATGTTATACTACATTTAATATATTTTATCTCTACTCTTATAAAAAACAGAGTTGTTGATGATGGTGTGCCTGCCATCCTGCATTATAGGCCATCCGATTTATATCTGGCGGATAGCAAGGAAACTATGATGGTTGAAGTTGGCAACAATCATGATTGTAGATTCTTATTGAAATAGAGAAACGAATTCAAATTTAGTTCGAATTGCAGCGGTAGTATAGACATTTGGAATGCACTAAAATGTTGGTATGAGTAGGTTACATGCATTATACAGCAAGCGAAAAAATTTAATTGGACATAACATGGATTCATACTCCCTCCTTCCATCTATATAGGGCGTAATGAGATTTTTAAGACTGCCTTTGACTATTGACAAGATTAATAGTACATGACATGCACAATGTGAAAATTATATCATTGAAAGAACCTTTCACAGACGAATTTAACGCTGTGCTTTGTGTAAGTTGCATGTCATATATCATTGCTCTAATATTTGGTCAAAGTTAGCATCGTAAAACGCATTAGGCCCTATATAGATGGAAGTAGGGAGTAGCTTTGAATAGCATTTGTATAGTAAAACGGGGCAAGACTCTCTCTTTGTGTGGTGTGAATAGTTTTATTTTTTTCGTTTTCTTTATGGTTGAGGGAAGTGCGAATTGATTTGGTACGTACAAGTACAATATTACTACACGTTAGGCTTGTCCCTAAAATTCAACCCGCGTCTTGTTATATCCCAAAAATTCAGATATCGTGCTCCCAAAACTGGCGCCTTCACAACCCGCACCTTGCTATCCCGAAATTACAACGCGCGCGAAAACTCCCTCCAGCTGCCAAATCCCGACACGCGAAATCCCCTTCTAACCCTGAGCCAGGGCTGCTAGTTCAAATTGGTGGGGGGTACTTTTGTAACACACCCTACATTTTGGACAAGCGCGTCCCTAAGTCATGCTTCACCCCCTCCCATCGCCCCCTTTTCGCCATTCGAAATCCCAGGCCGCCATAACCTCTCCGCTCCAGCCGCGAAACCCCACCCTCTTCCGTCCGCCACGTCGCTGCTGCCCAGCCGGAGCCTCTTCCCCGACGACGTCGTCCACCACAACAGCTCGACGTCCCTCATCCACCTCCCCGGATGAGGATCCGTCGTCCATCTCGCCGTCCCGCCGGTTCAGCCGCCCCATCCTCCACCTCCAAGGAGCTGCTCCGACGATCGCCTCATCTATCGCGGCTGCTCCATCCCCACAGCGCCGCCTTAACCTGCTCCACCGGAACCGCAGCATCCTCACCGACTCCTCGGACGAAGCCGAGGCTTACTCGGCGCCACCAAAGAGGTTGTACACTCATCGCATCGCACCTTCTCCTTAACTCGACCTCCCGGCGCCGACGGTGCTCCATCCCGCACCCCCATGGAGCGGCTACCTTGAAGTCGGCGTCGCGGGCGACATCTCCATGGCGGCTCTCCCCCAGTGCGACGCCCCTTCGGCGGCGGCGTCCATACCAGCCGGATCTGCTGTTGCTGCTCCGGCTCTCGCTCGCTCGCTCGCGCTGCTGCTGCTGCTCCGGCTCTCGCTCGATCACTCACTCGCCCAGCTGCTGCTGCTGCTACTCTCCCCCTCGCTCGTGCTGCTGCTCTGCTCCGATTAAGACACACTTCAGTCGACTGAATCGACTTTTGGGTCAGTCGATTTTCAGGGGTTGGGGGGCTCGCCGGAGTTAAGGAAGAACCACCCGCAGCGGGGACGGGGGCTCGCCGGAGAGGTACCCCACTATCTATCTTAGGGTTCAGGGTGGGGGCGGGGGGCCTAGAGGGCTGGCCGGGGCGGCGGTGGCGAGTTGTTTCGAGGCGGCGAGGCGGCGTTGGGGCCGGCGGTTCGGCCGGTGGTGGCTGGCGGCTCAGGGGGGTGCAGGTTGAAGATGAACTGCAGGCCCTCCCTAAGCTACATGTCAAGTGCCTCTCTGCTACCATTGCATACAGTTTTGACAGTAGCATTCAGATTCCACAGTAAATTTCAGTTTCGACAGTTAAGTTCAGAGTCAACAGTTTTTACCTCATCTGTTGTAGTCAGGTGGTTTTTGGTGATGTTAATTTTACGTCCATTTTACATCATCTATTGGAGATGCTATTAGAATCCCACTTGAGATTGACGATAACTGTCTTGTGCTGCTTCAGCCTTGACGTCTTACGGCTCACCGGAGCTGCTCCAACGACAGAGCGATCCATCACAACAGAGCAGTGCCCTGGACGCCGTCTACAGATTCCTCAGATCTCCCTCCACACCTCCGACAGCCACCTCTGCCTCAACTGCTTCAGCGACCAACCCAATGATGCTCAGGTCGACACGGCTACGGCAAAGAGGTTGTACACTTGTTGCATCACTTATTACTATACATTCACGTCGATCCATTAGGGCTATTTTGGTTCAACGGAAAAACGTCGATCCACTGGTTGTTACCATCACTCTAAATTTGTTCATGCTCTCCTTACATAATCTCACCATATTTTTTTCATATGCATGTCAGATATTGTACACAGTCATGCTGAACATGTAGAGAAAAAGAGAAGAGTTTTGCGCGGCAATACAATGTCATGCGGACATCGCTCCATGGTGGGTTCAATGGCAAACCCTCCCCATCCCTCTCCAGATTGTAATCCAGAGGAAGATATCTGTTCTGAGGCGGATTCAGATGCCGCTGACCACTCCTATTTACCCCCCAAGGTGTTTGCTCTACCTTGGCATGATGATGTTAGTCATATCATGCATATGTTGCCTTGCAGTGCCTACTTTTGACATCATATATGTCATCTGCTTAGTTTAGACATGTTCTGTAATGCCACCTGTTTAGTTTCTATATCATATATGGGAATTATGCAGTCTCATGTCTTTTAGCCAGCCATAATATATGTGAAATGTGCAATGCCATCCTGTTTAACCAGGCATCATATATTTGAATGATATCTTGCCCATCCTTTTCTTCATTACATTTCCATTTGTCGACAATGTTTGTACATTAAACTACTCTTCCTGTGAATCAGCCATTTGGGTGGGAGATGGAAAAATCTGGAGTGAAAACAAGGCCTTCAGAGCAGATAGTGCTACCTGTCGAAGCAGATCTCTTGTTGGGTCCCGATAGCTCCTCGGAGATGGATTCAGAGACAGATGACCAGTCCTATTCCCCCACTGAGGTGTATGCTCTAACTTGGCACGGTTATACAGCTTATATCATGCATACGGTGTCTTGCATTGCATAGTTTAGACATCATATACACAATATTCAACACCATGTTCTTAGTTCAGACATCATGTCGAATGCTCTCTGTTTAGCATATAAATCACATATGTGAATTAAATGATGCGATCCTGATTACTTAGATAACATGTAGGTGAATTATGTCATGCGACCCTGTTTAGTTATTCATCATATCTTTGAATTATGTTATGCTATGCTATCAAGTTTAGATAGACATCATATATGTGAAATTTTGTCATGCTATCCGTTTTAGTTAAACAATATACATGTCAACTATTTCATGCCCTCTTTTTTCCACACTATCTATTGCATCTGTCTCTCATACAATGTCTGTACATTCAACTATGTTTCCTGTTTATCAGCCATTTGAATTGGAGCGGGTGATGCCAGTATCTAGCGGACTAAAAACACGGTCTTCAAATAAAACAGTGCTACCTCTTGGTGGAGATAGCACCCCGGTTGTGCATGCACAAGAACCAGCCCTACCACACATAACCCAAACTCTCGCAGATTGTACCTCTACTGCGATGGACAGAGAACCAACTTCACCCAATCTAACCCCAACCCCAGCCGATAGTAACCCAGTTCATGTTGACACAGCACCATCTCCACCACAGAGCTCCCAAATAAGAGCAGTTAGTAAGGCAGCTCCAGTGCCCAAAGGGCCAGTACTATCACGGCGAACCCCAACTCCACCAGTTAGTACGCCTATTCCTGTGGAGGAAGCACAACCAGCTAGTCGTAGTTTAGCATCTATCGCATTTGATGTTGTTAAATCGTATGTGCGTATCTTCCCATCTTGGAAATATTATACTGAAGATGAAGGAAAATGCCAGTTGCAGGTGTTTGTCCAGGAGTTATGTGTAAGTAATGTTATTCATGGCAATTACTTTGCTTCGTCCCATACATCCTACCTCCATGATGGTTATAATACAGCAAATTTTCCCATTTTTCTCTATAGAGAAGGACCGATTTGGAAAATCAGGATAAGGTAACCTGTGCTAATACCTCTGCTATCTTCAAGAATGCTTGGTGGCACTATCGGAATTACCTGAAGAAAACGTACTTCATCGGCAAAGAAACTCATCAAATTCCCTTATGTTCTCCTGAGACACATTTACTGGACGATGACTGGGAACGCCTTGTTCTGTACTGGTCCCGAACCAAGAATGTGGTAAGTTCTATGAGCTCATTTTCTATTTTTAGTATTATATTCTTGCGTCTTACTGTACTCTGTTCATGTAGAACAAGTGCCTAAACCTAAAGAATAACTGTTCTAATTTAAGATTCCATTGCTATCATAGTTCAAAAAAGCGCTAGGCGTTAATTGTGCGTTTTGCCACCACCTTGCGCTTTACTGACAAAAGCGCATGCTTATGCGCAGTTATGCACAGATTATGCGTAGTTATGCGCAATGCGTTTTGCCAACGCCTAGAGCCTAGGCGCGCTTAAGCGCTCACTTAGGCGCGCCTTTTTTAACTATGATTGCTTTGCTCTTGTATCACTGTATTTACTCATACAAACTTATTTTTAAATTGAAGGATCCAATCGAAACTCCAATGGCACAGCAGGTATGTTCACGCATGTTTCTTTAACAGGTTTGCTCTTATCAATAGCTCTGTTGATTTCAATTTCAATTGTGTATACAGTTGACTTTCATATCATGCACATTACTAGCATCACAACAGAGCCAATAGTGTTGTTGTACATGTAGACCCGTGGTACCCATCTGAAATCTTGTTGTGCCGTGTAGTTTCCCACGCTTTGTATTCTTTCATTGCTGCTTTGTCTTGAACTGATATGATTTGAACCGTGTCTCTATTTTGATTTGGCAAGACAATGCAGTGACCATATGACATAGATATATATTTGTTTGATGCTTTTATTATGTACTAGTACTTGGCAATAGAAGACTTGGTAGTTTAATCCTGTCCACCTTACTAATGAACTGGTTCACCGAAATGAGTTTCATATACTAGTACATGCTAAACTTGTTATGTGTCTTCTTGTTTCTTCTTTTAGAATGCTGATAGAATATTGGGGAAGAGTGCCTTATTAAGCAATGGTAAAGGAAATAATGCAGATAAGGTTCAAGATAGTGAGACATCCTTGTTGGTCTCCAACAAAGCTGATAAAACAGCTAAGGAAGACTATCTTGAAGACAGCGAGACAACCCCAAAGTCCTGTCTTGGTTTAGTGTTGGAGTTACTGGCCACTACTGCTTGCAGAAGCTATTCAAACTCACTATCTGAATCAGTTCGGTTTCTTGAGTCTCAACTACAAGCTGAGAGACATCGATCAGCTGTGCTGCGACAAGAAGCGGAAGGACTGCGGAAGTCCCTGGAGCATTAAGATGCATACTTTCTGGTGCAACAGCAAGCGTTGGAGGATTTTAGCACCAAACAGGACAAAGCTAATCAGCTTGCTAAGCTTATTGCCAGCATGGTGGATACCCAGGATAACGTTTCTTGAGCTCTTATGAAGTTGTTTTAGTTATGCTCTTGTTTTGCTGCCGCGTTTATTTGCACTGGTGGCCAATTTTGACGGCCAGTGTATGTAATGTGCTGCTTTGTTCCCTATATTTGCACTGGTGGCGAACTTTGATGCCCAGTGGATGTAATATGTGTAATAGCGGTAATAGGCTAGCGTTAATTGCTTGCTTATTTATTTCCTTATTGTGTTGTTTAGTTGTTTGCTTGTAGTCACTGCAGTTCTTTTTCTTTTTTTTGTAGTGGCCACAATAGCCTATTTTTGGTAACTAGGCCAAAATAATCGTGGCAACACACGGACTGTTGTAACCATGGGCCTCCTACAGGCCGTATGATCCATGGGCCTTCGTCCGGCCGTAGGATCCATCGGCCTTCTATACGGGCCTTAGGGTCCATGGGCCTTCTACGGGCCGTAGGGTCCATGGGCCTTCTAAGGGCCGTACGATCCATGGGCCTTCTATGGGCCATACTATCCATGGGCCTCATACGGGCCGTAGGATCCATGGGCCTTCTACGGGGCGTATCATCATGTCGCCAATCATGGGTCGTACTATTCGTGGACCATAACGGGCCATTAATAGACCGTATTTGATAACTCTATGAAAATAGCCCAACGGGTTTTTTTGACATGAAAACAGCCCAACGTATTAACGGTCCGCAAACGGGCCGACTGTCACGACGGGCTGAATTTGGCCCACAAGTAGAAAATGACAGTAATGGGCCGTATGTAACAGAATGCTGCAAATGAGCCCAATAATCAATGGGCCCTGAGAAGGCCGAAAGATAACTTGGGCTGGAAACGGCCCAATGGAATAACGGGTCGTTAATGGGTATAAAGTGATACACTGTTCATTACGGACCAGTTTCACCACGGGCCGTTAATGGGCCAAGAGTTACAAAGGTCCTCATATGGGCTGAAAGAAGTCATGGGCCACACATGGGCCGGATGTTAAAACGGGCTGAATCATATTGGACGGCCCAGATGACGCTACTGGGCCTAATTCAGATAGGGCATAACGGGCCCTAGGTTAGCGGGCTGTAAATGGGCTATACGCGAACAGGCCGTTAACAGGCTTTCCATGGGCCGGCCCGCCACCTTTTGACCAAGTCAAACGGGTCGGCCTTTTCACAGGAATGGGCCTCTATTGGGCCGTGCCACGTGTCGCCGTATCATAGGCGCCTTTGGTCCAATGAGCGGATGACATCTGTCCCAACGGTGAGCCGACACGTGTTTCCTCCAGCCAATGATGATTTTACACGTGGAAAATCCCCATTGGTCGGGGCTGTTAACGGGTTATCGGATCCGAAACCCGACCTGATAGCTTTACGGCGTTCCGTTACGGTGGATTCCACGTGTCGGTCACCCTTGACGAAAGCACTTCTGTGACGCACGATTTATCGTCATGGAAGTGGACACTTCCGTGATGATAATTTTGGTAATGTCATGGAACACTTCTATGACAGCACAGGTATGACTATCTTGATTCTGTCATAAATTTGTCATGGATGTACATGCATGACAAAAAACGCGACCTACTGTGACAAACACGTATCATCACGGAAGTGTATTTTTTTGTAGTGTGGGTTGTGCCCACCCAGGGGCCCCTCTCCGGTAGGTCTTGGCTCCTTTTATTCCATAAAAATTCCTCGCAAAGTTTCGTTTCATTCCGAGAACTTTTATTTCTGCACAAAAACAACACCATGGTAGTTCTGCTTAAAACAACGTCAGTCCGGGGTTAGTTTCATTCAAATCATGCAAATTAGAGTCCAAAACAAGAGGAAAAGCGTGAGGAAAAGTAGATACGTTGGAGACGTATCAAGGTTGCTGCTGATTCTGAGGAAATAGTACGTCCACTGTATGCGGATGATATTCCGCAAAATATTCGGGATGGTTTTGACCACACATGCAACTACATCAAGAAATGTCATGATGCACTCGGCAAAAGGATAGATGTCCTGATCACTCGGTTTGATGCTTTGGCAGACATCATCAATATGCCGGCAACGAATTCTGCACCACCACAGACTGCTCCGGCTGCTCCACTGCGTTATGCGCCACCGGCTCGTGACGGACAAGCCGGCGTGCATGATCGCCGTTTGGCGGCACAACCTCATGTTGGAGATGATGGTCTTGGTGACGGCATTGACCAGGCAGTGGGTTATGCTCCACGGCCACGACACTATCAGCCTCATCCTGAAACTTCCATTCATGGTGGAGTGCATGACCGAGTTGGTCAAGCTGTGCGTGTGCCTTTGGATGATGGAGTTGGGCGCATAAAAATTTCTATATCTTCATTCTCCGGCAAGTGCGAACCAGAAGTTTATTTGGAGTGGGAGATGCGCGTTGATCAAATTTTTGAGGCCCATCATTATAGTGAAGAGAAGAAAGTTCAACTTGCTGGAATTGAGTTCATCGGTTACACGCTAATTTGGTGGAATCAAATTGGCCGGTGACGACATCGTCCGATGACTTGGCGAGGGATGAAAGAATTCATGAGGCGACGTTTTGTTCCTGAGCACTATAGAAGAGATATGTACAACAAGTTGCAGCGGCTCTCTCAAGGTAATATGAGTGTTGATGAATATTATAAGGAGATGGAATTGCTTATGATATGTACAGGGACAATGGAGGATCCAGTGGCGACCATGGCACGTTTCTTTAATGGGCTAAACATCGAGGTGCAGGATCGTGTAGAGATGGTGGTGTACTACAATATACAAGATCTTGTGCACCAAGCTGCTCGTGCGGAACAACAAATTAAGCGACGCCAAGTCAGTGCCGTTCATAGTACCACTCTGAACACATGGCAATGTTCGCAACATAAGAGTGAGGATGGCGGTTCTAGCTCTAGGGCAGCGACGTCAAATCGCTCTCATCATTCTGTGCAAAAGGAGGCTTCAAAATCAGGACCGCCGAGAGTTGATACGAGTGCGCAGTCCACCACATGCACTAGTGAAATAGAGTGCTTCAAGTGTGGAGGTAGGGGACATATGAGGCGTGAATGTCCAAACGAGAAAAGAGTGTTGCTCACAAGAGATGGCTATGCATCCGCTAGCGATGAAGAGGTAGTTTCTGACACTTCTATTGAAAAGGCTGAAGAATTTGAAAAGTGACCGCAAGTTTTGAAGCTGTAGAATCGTACCCGTCATTGATGGTGTAGCGAGTGCAAGAGGATCTCACTGAGGATAAGGGACAGTGTTGGAATATTTTTCAAACTCAATGCAAAATCAGTAACACCAATTGTAAGTTGATCATAGATGGAGGAAGCTAAACCAACGCGGTCAGCAAGGACTTGGTAGATGCTTTAGCATTGCCTACTTGGAAGCACCCACAACTCCACTCTGTTGAATGGTTATATCAGTCGGGCAAATTGAAAGTTACTCAGAAGGTCCGACTAAGTTTTTCGGTTGGTGAGTATGCCGATACAATGATTTGTGATGTTTTGCCGATGGATGCATGCCAGTTATTATTGGGAAGACCATGATAATATGACTGTCGTGCCACACATGAAGGCCGGTCCAACACATACTCCTTTTGGGATGCCGGAACGCGACGTGTGTTGCGGTCGATGTTTGCTGGAGAAATCAAGGTGGGTGCAAATGTTTTTCTGAAAAAGAAGGTTATCAAATCTACAGCAAAACCGAGGACGGTTTTGTTTCAAGGAGGAGGGGATGATGTGTCCACTACTGCATTTGCAAAGATTGATCAAGATACAAATTATAATATTTTAATGGTGGGTACAATTGCGCTTAATATACTATCACCAGAAGCAGAACCAGATGAAGTCAGGCCAACGTTCAGAACTCCATGTGTTGCACAGGAACCCTACCGAATATTTGTTCCATCTAGCACTAGTACGTAGTCCAAGTTTGTTTCTATATGATCAGTTGGCCGAATAATTAATTAGGTGAGATTAATTAGTTGAGATAAGAGAGAGTCCTAGTAGTACTTGGGTTCCGGTTTGACTAGGAAAAGAGATCTGGTTTGTTACGTGGAGTCGGGAAGGTTTGAGTCGGTTTAGGAAATAGAGCCTGCGTGGTCGTTAAATATTGTTTTCGCGTGAGTTGAATAAAAGTCACAAAACGTCCCATGTCGGGGGACACCAAATATCGTGTTTGCCTTTGCTGATCCGTGACGGATTTTGTCGCTGCTACACGTGGAGTTGATTCATCCACTCAACGCCAGTTTTTGATATTACGGTCTTGTATCTTTGCTCGACCGGAGTTTCTTGTTGCTGCTGCTAGTACCATGAAAGTTCAGGCCAACGAACGACTCGCATCTAGTCGAGCCTTATCACTTTCTCTTTTTTTCTTATTTCTTTTCTTTATTTGCAACATGAAAGTAAAGAAAGCAAAAACTCAAACTAAACTTTATTATATAACTTGCATACGATTACAAGGATAGATCACTAAGAGAACTCTCAAAGAAGAAAGGGTCAAACTAAGATAAGTAAAAGCAAAAAGATAGTGGGATGATGCGATACCGGGGCACCTCCCCCAAGCTTGGCGGAATCCAAGAGGAGTGCCCATACCCGATAGTCAATTCTCCTTTGGTGGTGAAGAAGATGGTGGTGGTGATGAAGCAGTATTCTCCAATATAACCATGAGCAAATCCTCCAAACCTTGAATCTTCCGAAGGGCTTGATGAATTAATTCACTGTTTTTCTTCACCTCAGCCATTATGTGTTTATTCTCCGGGGCCCACGGTTTTGTTCCTGCACTGTTTTCTCTTGGCCGAGATATGTCTCAGTTGGACGGTATGTGCCTACCAGGAGTGTTCTCGAACCCATAATTGTGAATCTAATTGCGAAAATTGTTACGATGTAACCTGTGTAAGGGCCTCCTCGGAGGGAGTTCTTCCTGCACTTCCAGGCTCGCTTGATTGTTCGATGATCCCATGGCTTGACGAGGATTAGGGTGAGTAGAGATGCGAGCTAATGTGCCCCTCTCGGAGGCCGGAGAGTGAACCCCAAAAGGATTTTCCTCTTCTTCCTCGATAGCAACCTGTTCAGCTTCATCCCTCCATAGATCCTCCTGAGCCAACCTTGTGTCTCCTTCTCCATTGTTGAAGGGTGAGGAAGACATGATGTTGGTCTAGCTGAATCTGTCAGAAAATAGCAAGAAAAGATAACATAGGATTTCTCCGCGATATGGTGATCAACAGGTTCAGGAAGTATATATAGATTTTTTTTATCTTGAAGGACAAGCATACGGAAGAAAACGGAGTCCGGAAGGTGTCCCAGGTGGGCACAACCCACCTGGGCGCGCCAGGCAAGCCTGGCAGCCTGGCGTGCCCTGGTGTCTTGTGCCCACCAGGGGACGCTTCCTGGAAGTTTCTTTATTTCCTAAATTCTTAAATATTCCAAAACTAATAAAAAATATTTTTGCGGATTTTTCAGAGTCCGTTTACTTACCATATCATGTACCTCCTTATTTTCATGATTTTGGAGTGTTCCGGAAGGACTCTTTTATGTGTACTTCCAGTTTCAAAGTTTGGATAATATTACTTTCAACGTTAATGGGCGTACCTGAGATATAATGCTTTATTCATTGCCCATTGACAACCTTCTGGTTAGTACCTTCGGAATTATTTATTTTGATGGCTTCAGACCGATAAACCTCATCGATAACGTAGGGGCCTTCCCATTTTGAGAGGAGTTTTCCTGCAAAGAATCTAAAACGAGAGTTGTACAAAAGAACATATTCTCCAACTTTGAACTCATGCTTTTGGATTCTTTCGTCATGCCATCTTTTAACTTCCTCTTTGAATAATTTTGCATTTTCATAAGCTTGGGTTCTCCATTCATCTAATGAGCTAATATCAAATAACCTCTTTCCACCAGCAAGTTTGAAATCATAGTTGAGTTCTTTGAATGCCCAAAATGCTTTATGTTCTAACTCAAGAGGCAAATGACAAGCTTTTCCATAAACCATTTTATAAGGAGACATACCCATAGGATTTTTATATGTTGTTCTTAAGCTCAAAGTGCATCATCTAATTTCTTAGACCAATTCTTCCTGGACCTATTTACAGTCTTTTGCAAAATTAATTTTATTTCTCTATTGCTAAGTTCAACTTGACCACTAGACTGAGGATGATAGGGCGATGCGATTCTATGGTTAACATCATACTTGGCAAGCATTTTACGGAAAGCACCATGAATAAAGTGTGAACCACCATCAGTCATTAAATATCTAGGGACTCCAAACCTTGGGAAAATAACTTCCTTAAACATTTTAATAGAGGTGTTGTGATCAGCACTACTGGTTGGAATAGCTTCTACCCATTTAGTAACATAATCAACAGCAACCAAAATATCTGTATACCCATTAGAGGAAGGAAAAGGTCCCATGTAATCAAATCCCCAAACATCAAATGGTTCAACAGCTAGTGAATAATTCATAGGCATTTCTTGACGCTTATCGATATTACCTATTCTTTGACATTCATCACAAGATGAGACGAACTTACGGGCATCCTTGAAGAGAGTAGGCCCATAAAATCCAGACTGCAATACCTTATGAGCAGTTCTATCTCCAGCATGATGCCCTCCATAAGCTTCGGAGTGACATTTCCGTAGGATTTGTCCCTGCTCGTGCTCAGGTACACAATGTCTAATAATACCGTCGACTCCTTTATAAAGATGTGGGTCATCCCAAAAGTAATGTTTTAAATCATAGAAGAATTTTTTCTTTTGTTGGTATGTAAAGCTAGGTGGCAAATATTTAGCAACACTGTAATTAGCATAGTTAGCATACCAAGGAGTACTATAAGAAACATTTATTGCAGCTAACTGCTCATCAGGAAAACTATCATCAATAGTTAGTGGGTCATCAAGCACATTTTCAAGCCTAGATAAATTATCGGCTGCGGGGTTCTCAGCTCCTTTTCTATCAATGATATGTAAATCAAATTATTGTAACAAGAGAACCCAACGAATAAGTCTAGGTTTAGCATCTTTCTTTTCCATAAGATATTTAATAGCAGCATGGTCTGTGTGAACAGTTACTTTGGAGTCAACAATATAAGGTCTAAATTTATCACAAGCAAACACCACTGCTAAGAATTCTTTTTCAGTAGTAGCATAATTTCTTTGAGGATTGTCTAGAGTTTTACTAGCATAATGAATAACATTCAATTTCTTATCAACTCTTCGTCCTAGAACAGCACCAACAGCATAGTCACTAGCATCACACATAATTTCAAAAGGCAAGTTCCAATCAGGTGGTTGAACAATAGGTGCAGAAATTAAGGCTTTCTTGAGTGGTTCAAAGGCTTCTAAACAATCATCATCAAAAACAAAAGGAATATCCTTTTGAAAAAGACTAGTAAGAGGCCTAGGAATTTTAGAAAAGTCTTTGATAAATCTCCTATAGAAACCAACATGAGATAGGAAACTACGAATACCTTTTATATCTTTAGGACATGGCATTTTCTCAATTGCATCAACCTTAGCTTTGTCCACTTCAATACTTCTTTGAAAAAAATTATGACCCAAGACAATGTCTTCATTAACCATAAAGTGGCACTTCTCCCAATTCAAGACAAGATTTGTTTGTGCACATCTCTGCAAAACTCGATCAAGATTGCTTAAACAATCATCAAAATACATCCCATAAACAGAAAAGTCATCCATGAAAACCTCAACAATCTTTTCACAAAAATCAGAGAATATAGCAGTCATACATCTTTGAAAGGTAGCAGGTGCATTACATAAACCAAAAGGCATACGTCTATAAGCATAGGTTCCAAAAGGACAAGTAAAAGTGGTCTTTTCTTGATCAGGTTGAGAAACAGGTATTTGTGAAAAACTAGAATATCCATCAAGGAAGCAAAAGTGTGTGTGCTTAGATAATTTTCAAGCATTTGATCAATAAAAGGCAAGGGTAATGATCTTTTCTAGTTGCTTTGTTTAATTTTTTAAAATCAATCATCATCCTATAGCTTGTAACAATTCTTTGTGCAATAAGTTCATTCTTATCATTAGGAACAACAGTTATACCTCCTTTCTTAGGAACACAATGAACAGGACTTACCCATCTACTATCATCTATGGGATAGATTATACCTGCTTCCAGAAGTTTTAATATTTCCGTTCTTACCACTTCTTTCATCTTCGGATTTAACCGACGTTGGTGATCAACAACGGGTTTAGCATCAGGTTCCATATTAATTTTGTGCTGACATAGAGTGGGACTAATGCCCTTTAAATCGTCAAGACTATATCCAATAGCAGCTTGGTGCTTCCTTAGAACTTTCAATAATCTTTCTTCTTTATGTTCTGAAAGGTTAGCACTAATAATAACAGGATATATCTTCTTTTCGTCAAGATAAGCATATTTCAAAGTGTCTGGCAATTGTTTTAATTCAAACACAGGATCGCCTTTAGGTGGAGGTGGACCTCCTAGAGTTTCAATAGGCAAATTGTGTTTAAGTAGAGGACGTTGTTCAAAGAAAATCTTATCTATTTCATTTCTTTCATGCATATGTAAATCATTTTCATGGTCTAGCAAATATTGTTCTAAAGGATCATTAGGTGGCACAGCAATAGAAGCAAGACAAATTAATTCATCCTTACTAGGCAATTCTTTTTCATGAAGATTTCTACTAAACTTGGAAAAATTAAACTCATGAGACTCATTACAAAAGCTAACACCGACAGTTTGCTTCTCACAATCTATTCAAGCATTTACGGTGTTCAAGAAAGGTCTACCAAAAAGAATGGGACAGAAGTCTTGTGGGGAACCAAGAACAAGGAAATCAGTAGGGTATTTTATTTTCCCACACAAGACTTCAACATCTCTGACAATCCCAATTGGTGATATGGTGTCTCTATTAGCAAGTTTAATAGTAACATTTATTTCTTCTATCTCTGCGGGTGCTATGTCATTCATAATTTCTTGATATAAGGTGTAAGGAATAAGGAATAGCACTCACACTAGCACCTATGTCACATAAACCATGATAACAGTGATCTCCTATTTTAACTGAGATGACAGGCATGCCAACAACATGTCTATGTTTATCTCTTTTATGAGGTTTGGCAATTCTAGCAGCTTCTTCGCAGAAGTAAATAACATGCCCATCCATATCTTCTTCCAAGAGATCTTTAACCATAGCAATGCTAGGTTCTACTTTAATTTGTTCATCATGTTTAGGTGTTCTAATATAGCTTTTGTTAACCAGAGTTGAAACTTTAACATGTTCCTTTATCCTACCAGGAAAAGGTGGTTTCTCAATATAAGCAGAAGGGACAACTGGATCAACATTATAAAGTATAGTTTCTTCTTTAACTAGTACCGGTTCTTTAATTTCTTCTTTAATAGGTGGGTGATATTTAAACCACTTCTCTTTAGGGACTTCAACATGAGTAGCAAATGATTCACAAAAGGAGGCTACTATCTCATAGTCAAGTCCATATTTAGTGCTAAACTTTTGAAAAGCATCGGTATCCATAAAATATTTAACACAATCATACTTAAGTTTAATACCCAACTCTTTACCTTCATCGAGTTCCCAATCTTCAGAGTTGCGTTTAATTATTTCCAAAAGATCCCACCGGAATTCAATAGTCTTCTTCATAAAAGAACCAGCACAAGAAGTATCAAGGATGGTTTGATCATTACGAGAAAGCCGAGCATAAAAATTCTGGATAATAATTTCTCTTGAGAGCTCATGATTGGGGCATGAATATAACATTGACTTAAGCCTCCCCCAAGCTAGAGCGATACTTTCTCCTTCACGAGGCCAAAAATTATATATATATTTCCGATCACGATGAACTAGATGCATAGGATAATTTTTTTGGTGGAACTCCAATTTCAAACAGTTCCAATTCCATGATCCAATATCATCGCATAGCCTATACCATACCCATGCTTTTCCCTTAAAATATAAAGGGAAAACCTTTTTCATCACTTCATCTCCGGGTAAACCTGCAAGCTTAAACAATCCACAAATTTGTTCTATATATATCAAGTGCATATCAGGATGTTCGGTTCCATCTCCTGCATACGGATTAGCTAGCAGTTGTTCTATCATACCCGAAGGAATTTCATATTCAATATTTTTAGTAGGTGCAGTAGGTTGAGGGGTAGCTAATTGTGGTTCCGGACAAGGTGAAGATACCCCGAACAAACCCCTCAAAGGATTGTTTTCCATAGTAACAAGTGACAATAAATTTCAGCACACTATATAAATGTTTCCTTACCAAATTCCACTTGCCAAAGGTGCTTGACTCCCCGGCAACGGCGCCGGAAAATAGCCTTGATGACCCACAAGTATAGGGGATCTATTGTAGCTCTTTTCGATAAGTAAGAGTGTCGAACCCAACGAGGAGCAGAAGGAAATGACAACTAGTTTTCAGTAAGGTAATGTCTGCAAGCGCTGAAATTGTAAGTAGCAGAGTAGTTTGATAGCAAGATAATTTGTGGCGAGCAAGTAACGATAATAGTACCAAAAGTGCAGAAAGGTAGCACAATCCTTTTGAGGCAAAGGACAGGCCAAAACGGTCTCTTATGATAAGCAAATCGTTCTTGAGGGTACACGGGAATTTCATCCAGTCACTTTCATCATGTTGGTTTAATTCGTGTTCGCTACTTTGATAATTTGATATGTGGGTGGACCGGTGCTTAGGTGCTGTTCTTACTTGAACAAACCTCCTACTTGTGATTAACCCTCCCGCAAGCATCCACAACTACGAGAAAAGTATTAAGAATAAATTCTAACCATCGCATTAAACTTTTCGATCCAATCGGTCCCTTACGGAATAGTGCACAAACTGGGTTTTAAGCTTCTGTCACACTCGCAACCCATCATCTAATTGCTATTCAACAATGCATTCCCTTAGGCCCAAATATGGTGAAGTGTCATGTAGTCGACGTTCACATGACACCACTAAGGGAATAACAACATACATACTATCAAAATATCGAACACATATCAAATTCATATGATTACTTGCAACATGATTTCTCCCATGACCTCAAGAACAAAAGTAACTACTCACAAATAATAATCATGCTCATGATCAGAGGTGTATTAAATAGCATAATGGATCCAAACATATAATCTTCCACCAAATAAACCATATAGTAATCAACTACAAGATGTAATCAACACTACTAGTCACCCACAAGCACCAATCTATAGTTCCGGTAACAAGATTTAACACAAGAGATGAACTAGGGTTTGAGATGAGATGGTGTTGTTGAAGATGTTGATGGAGATTGCCCTCCCCAAGATGGGAGAGTTGTTGTTGATGATGATGACGATGATTTCCCCCTCCGGGAGGGAAGTTCCCCCGGCGGAATCGCTCCGCCGGAGGGGAAAAGTGCTCCTGCCCAAGTTCCGCCTCGAGACGGCGGCGCTCCATCCCGAAAGTCCTCCTCTTATTTTTTCTAGGTCAAAATGACCTATGTACCAGAAGATGGGCACCAGAGGTGGGCCTGGGTGAGCACAACCCACTAGGGCGCGCCTGGGATCCCTGGCGCGCCCAGGTGGGTTCTGCCCACCTGGTGGGCCCCCTCTGGTAGTTATTTGCTCCAATAATTCTTAAATATTCCATAAAAAATCTCTGTGAAGTTTCAGCTTGTTTGAAGTTGTGCAGAATAGGTAGCCTGACGTAGCTTTTCCAGGTCCAGATTTCCAGCTGCCAGAATTCTCCCTCTTGGTGCGTACCTTGCAAATTATGAGAGAAAAGACATTAGAATTACTCCAAAAAGCATTATTATGGGTAAAAACATCATAAATAACAGTAAGAAAACATGATGCAAAATGGATGTATCAGTCTACATAGTTCTCGAACCCGTAGGGTCCGCACGCTTAACGTTCGATGACGATTTGTATTATGAGTTATGTGCTTTGGTGACCGAAGTTTGTTCGGTGTCCCGGATGAGACCACGGACATGACGAGGAGCCTCGAAATGTTCGAGAGGTAAAGATTGATATATTGGAAGGTTATATACGGACACCGGAATGGTTCCAATAAGGTTCAGGGATTTTTCGGAGTACCGGGAGGCTACCGGAACCCCCCGGGAAAGTTAATGGTCCTATTGGTCCATAGTGGAGGAGAGGAGGTAGGCCATGGGAGGTGGCGCACACCCCCTTGCCCCAATCCGAATTGGACAAGGGGAGGGGCGCGTGTTGAGGATATAGACCTGGGGGTCACCCGCCAGGAGGGCCGGGTTACTCCAAGGATCATTACCAGAAGCCCGGAGCTAAGTTTCAGGATAATGGGCCAGAGAATGGCTGAGACCCGGATATGGCTTAAAGCCCGTAGTTACAATCATTGTTATAGTAGACTTGTAGTGTAAGGCAAGTATTGTTTTAGAGCCCGAGCCGGACACTCTTATGAGCCGGCTCGGGACTCTAAGGGCTGCTGGGCGTCAGCCTCCCTATATAAAGGGACGACCCGGCAGCGGTTTGGGGACGACAACAATCTCTCCGAGAGCCGGGATAAGTGTTTAGTTCCCTGGCGATCGTAACCCTAATCAATAACACCTCGAACTGGACGTAGGCTTTTACCTTCACCGTAAGGGGCCGAACCAGTATAAACCCTCGTGTTCCTTGTCCCGCATAACCCCTTCAAGCTTCCTAGTTGCGATGGCTCCACGACTAAGTCCTAGCCCAAGGACATCTGCCGTGACAATTCCACGACAGTTGGCGCCCACCGTGGGGCGAGCGCACGGTGGATTTGAGTTCTTGAAGGGCAGCTTCGAAGGGCTCAAGGGATACGCTGTGGGCCGGATGACCAAGAGTCGTCGCGGCAGGCTCTACATCGACGACGCGGACTGGGGCCCCGACGCCGGCTCAGTGGAGTACGGGTACCGGGTCCCCTTTGGCGGAATTCATGTCTTCATTGGCAAGATTGGTGAGCCGGGCCCCGAGCCGGGTCTCTGCGCCGATCTCATCGAAACGGCTCAGCGCGCCCGGTCCGCCCGGGCCCGGCCTGCCTTAAAACGCGCTTTTGTGGGATGCATCCATGGAAGGCCCTCCGATCCATCTGGGTCTGGGGATGAGGCGGCCGCCGGCTCTGACGGCGAGTCGGCCGCTGATGAGTCAAACTCGTTGTACCAACTTCAAGATGGCAGGCTCATGAGTTATTCCGATGGCAACAGTATTCCGGACCTTTTTGAGCCGCCAAGTCAGGTCGGAGTTTTTATGACTGGTGCGCAGCCTTTTCAGAACCCCGCTACCGGATCAGAAAATCCGGAGCCTTCCCCGGCTCAGGTGCTGATGGATCTCACAGATAAGATGACGGCCCTGTTAACTGCCACGGTTGACCCGGCAGATCAAGCCCAGCATGACGCGGAGGTGGCACAGTTAAAATTGGATCTGATGAAAGCAAAAGAGGATCTTGCAGCAGAAGGGATCAGGCTGGCGGCGGAGCGGGCGGCTCTCGACGCCCGGGCTCAGTTGATTCAGGCGCAGTCCTTCCAACTCACGATGGATCAGAACGCGGCCAACGAGGTCATGAGAAGGAGGCATCAGAAGGCCCAGTCTCGACTCCCGCCGGTTTACGATTCGCGCAATCTATTCAACACGCCGGGTGCGGGATCCAGTAACCCACCAGGGGTCATTGCGCCCGGGTCGGGACCCCTTATTCAGCCACTAGTAATGGGGCCTCCCCAGGCGCCCCCTGCCCCGCCTCAGTATGTGCCAATACCCCCGGGTCATTACGATAACCCGCTGGAGAACATGGTAGCAGCGGCAGCACGACTGGCGGCTCTTCCCGTTGACGGCAATTCTCCGGCAGCCGTGGAAACCCGCCGGGTCAGGGAACTCCTGCAGACGGCCCTAGCGCAGCAAGAGGCGTACTCCTACAGCCGGGACAGGATCCACTCAACTCCTCGCCCAGGCCAGAGCCCGAGCTACAGCCGGCACATGGTCTCGGCGACCGGCTCAAGTAATGTCCGACGCCATGGCCCGGCTCATGTTGGAACCTTCTACGCCGCAGACCAAGCACGGCAAGAGGCGGAGCAGGTGCCGCAATTGACGGCTTATCAGACCCCCCCGGCTTATCCAACGGCGTCCGTTGATGTGGGTATTTCTACCAGGACCGGGGGTGTCCCTTGTTTGGTGCCGGCCATCCGTAATGAACGTTTACCTAAGGATTTCAAGGGCCCTAGGAAGGTGCCTAACTATACAGCTGACTTACAGCCTGCGGCCTGGATTGAGAGTTATGAGATGGCCATGGAACTGCTAGAGGTCAGCAAGGCGGCCATGGCCAAATATTTCACCATGATGTTAGATGGAACTGCCCGCACGTGGTTAAAAGGGCTGCCACCGAACTCCATTGGGTCTTGGACTGAGCTGAAGGCCCGGTTCATTCAAAACTTCAAGGATACCTGTAGGCAGTCTATGTCAATTGTGGATTTGACTAACTGTAAGCAGCAGGAGGGCAAGTCCACGACCCATTGGGTTCGCCGGGTCAAGGAGATCATACATTCATCAGATAAGATGGACGCCGGCTCTGCAGTCTTGATGTTAGAACAGAACTGTCGTTTTGTGCCCCTAAAGATGAAGCTTGGGCGGCTTAAACGTGACTGCACGGATATGGGTACACTAATGGCGGCTCTTGTCAAATACGCTGATTCCGATGGTACCAAGGATCCCCCTTCAGATGATGAAAGGACAGGGAAGGGAAAGAAGAACGGCAATGGAAAGAGCCCTCAGTTTAACCCGGGGAATCAAGGAGGAGGCAAGCGCAAGGCCGATGGCAGCCTGGAGTTCGTAGCCAACACCCAAGGCAACAACCAGCGACGCAAGGGGAGGCCCCCTCCCCGAGGCGGCGGGTCAGGACCTTCTCTGGAGCAGCTGTTGAATGAACCTTGTCCGAGACACGGCTCTAGAGAGAAGCCAGCGACTCATCTGTGACAGTTCCTTCGACGGTTTAACGAAGAGAGGCGGAAGGCTATTGGTGAAGAAGTGGCCCGGCTTTTGGCGGCCGGGTTCATTGTTGAGGTTTTTCACCCAGAGTGGTTGGCTAACCCGGTGCTCGTACTTAAAAAGAACGGCACCTGGCGGATGTGTGTGGACTACACGGACTTGAACAAGGCGTGTCCGGCTGATCCTTTTGCTCTCCCCCGTATCGATCAAATCATTGACGCCACGGCAGGTTGTGCACGCTTAAGTTTCTTGGATGCTTATTCCGGGTATCATCAGATTAAGATGGCAGTTAAGGACCAGGAGAAGACGGCGTTCATCACTCCCTTTGGAGCCTTCTGCTATGTGTCTATGCCCTTTGGACTCAAGTGTGCACAGGCGACTTACCAGCGTTGTGTGCAGAATTGCCTTCATAAGCAGATCGGGCGCAATGTTCAAGCTTACGTGGACGACATTGTGGTTAAATCCATCAAGGAGGAAACCCTGATAGATGACTTAAGGGAAACCTTCGACAATCTCCGGGTCTACAAGATGATGCTTAACCCGGCCAAATGTGTTTTTGGTGTTCCTGCAGGCAAACTATTGGGCTTCTTGGTTTCTGACAGGGGCATTGAGGCTAACCCAGAGAAGATCAAAGCTATCACTTCTCTAGCTCAGCCGGCATGTATAAATGACGTTCAGCGTTTGGCGGGTCGCATCGCTGCGTTAAGCCGGTTTATAAGCCGTTTGGGTGAGAAGGCTATGCCCTTATATCAATTGATGAAGAAAACTGATAACTTTGTCTGGAATGATGCAGCTAATACCGCCTTCGAGGATTTGAAAAAGCAACTGGCAGAGCCCCCCGTCCTTGCTGCTCCGGTTGATAAGGAGCCCTTGCTACTGTATGTAGCGGCAAACGCACGAGCTGTCAGTGTGGCTATTGTGGTGGAGCGCAAGGAGGCAGGTAAGGAGCATCCGGTTCAGCGGCCGGTTTATTATGTCAGTGAGGTGCTCATTGAGTCCAAGCAGCGGTATCCGCATTGGCAGAAGCTCGTATATGGGGTATTCATGGCGAGCCGGAAGCTTAAGCATTACTTTCAAGGTCATCCCATCACTGTGGTCAGTTCCGCCCCTCTCGGTGATATTATCCAGAACAGAGAGGCTACAGGGAGAATTGCTAAGTGGGCTATAGAACTTGGACCTCATGACCTCAAATATGTGCCACGCACTGCTGTTAAGTCTCAGGCCTTGATAGATTTCATCAATGATTGGACAGAGTCACAAGTACCCGAGCAAAAGCCGGATAACACTTATTGGACTATTCACTTTGATGGGTCCAGGCAGCTGGAGGGCTCGGGGGCTGGTGTGGTCTTGGCTTCCCCTAAAGGTGACAAGTTCCATTATGTGCTACGGTTGATGTTTCCTTGCACTAATAATGCGGCTGAGTACGAGGCTTTGCTCCACGGTCTTCGGGTGGCTAAGGAGATGAGCTTAAGCCGGCTGAGGTGTTTTGGTGACTCAGACTTGGTGGCTCAACAAGTATCAGGCACCTGGGATTCTAAGGATCCTCTAATGGCGGCTTATCGCCGCAAGGTTGATGCCATTGCCGGGCACTTTCAGGGATATCAAGTAGAGCACATTGACCGCAGGAAGAATGAGGCGGCTGATGCTTTAAGCCGGCTCGGCTCTCAGCGAAAGCCGGTGCCGCCTAACACTTTCCTGGATGTCCTATATAACCCTTCGGTTAAGTTGCCTACAGAGGAGGACTTGGCTATCCCTGACCCGGAGGCACGACTGGTGGCGGCTCTTCATATCACACCAGACTGGACAATGCCATATCTGGCTTATATAACCCGGGGAGAGTTGCCTGAGGATGAAATTCTGGCCAGGCAAATAACCCGGCGGGCTAAGTCAATGATTGTTATCGATGGCGAGTTGCATCATCGCAGTGTTTCAGGGGCATTCCAGCGTTGTATCTCCCCTGAGGAAGGTCAAGAGATCTTGCGCGAGATCCATGAAGGGGATTGTGGCCATCATGCCGGTTCAAAATCTCTTGTGGCCAAGGCTTTCCGTCATGGTTTTTATTGTCTGACGGCTCACGCTGATGCAGAGGACTTGGTCAGTAAATGTGATGGCTGCCAAAGGTTCTCCCGATGGGCTCATGTGCCGGCTCAGGAATTGAGGATGATCCCGATCACTTGGCCCTTTGCGGTCTGGGGGCTTGATATGGTCGGGCCTTTTAAACGGTCCAAGGATAAGAAGACCCACCTCTTGGTGGCAGTGGACAAATTCACGAAGTGGGTGGAAGCTGAGCCAGTTAGCAAGTGCGATGCAGCCACGGCGGTTCAATTTATGAAAAAGGTGATCTTCCGCTTCGGCTTTCCACACAGCATCATAACAGACAACGGCACTAATCTGTCCAAAGGCGCTATGGAGGAGTTTTGTCAAAGAGAGCATATCCGGCTTGATGTCTCTTCAGTGGCACACCCCCAATCCAATGGTCAAGCTGAGAGAGCTAACCAGGAGATTCTGAAGGGCATTAAACCCCGGCTCTTGGTCCCTTTGCAACGGACGCCAGGTTGTTGGGTGGAGGAGTTGCCCTCCGTTTTATGGAGCATCAACACTACTCCTAACAGGTCTACAGGCTTCACGCCTTTCTTCATGGTTTATGGAGCAGAAGCAGTTCTCCCCAGCGACATCCGTCATGATTCACCTCGTGTGGCGGCTTATGTTGAGACGGATAATGAACAGGCGCGCCGAGATGCTCTGGACTTGCTGGACGAACAGCGTGATGTGGCAGCCGCCCGTTCAGCGATTTACCAACAAGACCTGCGCCGTTATCATAGCCGCCGGGTCAAATCCCGGGTCTTCCAGGAGGGCGACCTGGTGCTCCGGCTCATCCAGGATCAAACAGATGCACACAAGTTATCCCCACCTTGGGAAGGGCCTTTTGTGGTCAGTAAGAACTTGCACAACGGGTCATATTACCTCATTGATATCCGGGAGCATAAGGACTCACGTAAATCTGAGGAGGAGACCCGTCGGCCGTGGAACATAGCTCAGCTTCGGCCTTACTACACTTGAGCTTCCGACTCTTGTGATGTACATATTTATCTCAGCCATGTATATATTATGATAAAGCAATAAAGCAGGACCTCTGTCCTTTGCTCTCTTCCAAAAATGTGTGTTGTTACATGCTGACTTACAGAAGATCCGGCTTATGATCATCTTCGAATCTAGCTGTAAGCAGTAAAGTCGCTTGGGGGCTTCCTGTTCACACATGGGTCGTATTCGAACCAAAGAGAACATAGCTGTCGATACCCATTTGATTGGCAAAGTGCCGAGCTCATTGGGAAGTTGCCTCTGGTCATATTTGAATCATAGTGTAACCCCTCTGAGAACCGACGTGGATCGTATTCGAATCAGCGTCGTTAAACAAATTTTCAGAATCACTTGGGGGCTTCCTGTTCAAACATGGGTCGTATTCGAACCAAAGAGAACATAGCTGTCGATACCCTCTTGATTGGCATCGCCAAACCCACTGGGGGCTATATGATCGTATCCGAATCTTAGCTCAACCCCTTTGGACCGAGTTTCTGGTCGTATTCGAACCGGAAGCCCTTAAGTTTTTATATTTTACCACAAACTTGCTTTGATCATGTCAAAGTATGTACTGCGGGGTTTCACTTGCCGGCTTAATTTTGGTTTATCTTGTTAGTTGAGCATCATGGATGTCATCAAGACAAATAAATTCGAGTTAGGGTACCAACCATGCTACCCGGGCTATTTAACCCGGAAGTATGCTTACAGGCTGTTAAGTGTGTCATCACAGCTATGTTCGAGTATAGTTAAGGACCGATCTTTTTTGGTTCGTATCCCGGGTTATCCATCTCAAACACTTGATTCTCAGGGCGGTAAGCCGCTTTGCGACTTGTAATTTGCCTTTCTATGCAGATATTTAAAAGGCACTTTTTAAGGTTGAGAAGGACAAAGGGATAATTCCGACCCGGAGGAGCATCAAAAGAATGACTTCAAAGGATTTCAGCATTCATTACGTGCACGATGGCACGGCAGAGATAAATTGTTGCACCTACTCTATTACAAAAATCTTTCAAAGTTTCAAGGATGGGCGTTGTTTGGTGAGCCGCTAGCCGGTTTATGACGCCTGCTGAGTTGAAGTCCCCGGCTCATCTTCTGCTTCGGCTGATCCCAAGGCTTCGAAGGTCGACGACTTCCAGTTGATGCCGCTGAGAGCTTCAAACTAAGATTCTTCGTCAATTAACCCGTCCGGGTTAATCTCCGGGGCAAAGGTGTGCTGGCGAGCCGGAGGAATCAGATTGATGGCTTCATAGCGAGGGGTTGGAATCCTCTGATTCTCCGCGTTGTATCCCGGCTGATACTTGGTTAAATCGGTGTCGTTCCCGATGATGGTGGCCACCGGGCGCACAGCTTTCACACAAGCCGCGAAGTCCTTCTGGTCGAACGCTGAGCCGTCTTCTTTCAGGCTGGGATAACCCAGGGCGATGTCTGCCGGGTCTAGCTCCGGCAAGAAGGCTTTGGCCCGGCTCAGTGCGGCGATTGCTCCGGATCTCGCGGATGCTCGTCGTAGCTCCTGGATCCGCTGCGGCAGAACTGCGAGCCGGCGCAGGACTTCGGCCAGATGAGTCGGCACTTCATTCGACAGGGCCACCACAGCTAAAGCCCGCTGTGACCCGGTGTAGAGCTGTTCCACCAGGGTGTACACGGCCTTTAACTTGGTGACCACGCTCTGGTTCAAGTTGGCGCTTCTGGAACCTGTTTAACAACATCAGATGACCCGGTGGTAAGGATGAGTTAAGAGATGTAAACATTCCAATGTGAATGAAAGCCGGTGAGGCGACTTACCGAAGATGGCAGCTACCATTTGGGACACTTGGCGCTTTAGACCGGAGAGCTCAGCGGTCTTCTCAGTAAGGGCCTTCTCCGCCTGTTCTGCCCGGGTCACCAGTGCAGTTTTCTCCTCAGCCCAGGCCTTCCGCTCAGCGTCGAATTCAGTCTTCAACTTTTCCTGAGCGGCGATGCTGGAGACAAACTTGGCATTTGCCTTCCGGGTCTCCATCTCTTGTGCCTTCAGCCGGCTCTTGAGATCCGCCAGGTCTGACTCTAATTTCTTGCCAACAGCCTGCATATATTTCCGGGTTATTAACAGTCATCCTATAAAGTCCCAAGCGCTTTCCAAGCAAAGACACTTGGCACTTGGGGGCTAATGCATATTGAACGTATCTATCTATGTACGGCCGGCTCAGTTCAGTAAGCCGGAATCTAAAGTCTACTACATATTCAAGTATAAGTCCTAGACTTGGGGGCTAGAATGGCAAGGATCACTATGCGGAAAGTAAGAAAACAGCAGAAGGTTACCTCAGATTTGTGTTGGATCTGGTTGACCATGGCGATCTCGGCGTCCCGGCTCTTGTGAACCTGGCTGATATAGCCTGAGACGAGTTCTCCAATACTTAAGTCGGTGTAGCTGGAGAGATCCAGATTCACCCGGTGGGGTTGTAGCAACTCCCCCCTTGCGAAGCCCCGGCTCATATGGTCGGCAAAGATCACTACCTCCCCGTCTCTCGGCTGTGGCCTTTCTTCGGACGGGTCAGGGGCACGGTAGGACATCACTTCCTTCTTAGGCAGATATCCGGATTTAACGAAGTTGGCCAGGGTCTCTTCGGTGACGCTGGATTTCATCCAGTTGCAAGTGATGGGAGCCTTGGGAGGCATGGTGACGGTTGGTAGTCTACGAGGAAGAGAAAAGTGTCCGGGTTAATTATAAGCCGGAGTATATCATTCAAGTTACAATGACGGCTTATGAAGGGGACTAATGGTATGTCTTGATATGGTGGGTTATCTAAGCCGTCGGGGTTTTCAGGATAAGTTGGTCGTCTACGGCTTACTGCGATTAAGTCGGAAGATACTACAGAGCATGATTCTCTTTAAACCGGAAAGTTCTACGGCGCGTGTTTTCTCTAAGTCGGAAATATAAGCCGCCAAGATTCAAGGACTGCGGTTTTTACTAAGTGTGGTAAACAGATTCCACATATTACAGTAACTTTTTTGGATCAAAGTAGTCGGAGCAGAGAGAGTTTTCTAGACCTAAAAAACAGAAGCAGGGGAGGTTCTTGAGATGGAACCCAGTCCTTATGCAGTAAAAAGAGGTGTTCTTGCAGAAGAAATGAACCTCAGATATCTACCGCGGTGGTTCTACACAAGCCTAAGGATCAACGGGGGCAGTGGCTACAGGGGTTACCGAAACTTGCGGTAACAGTGATGAACATGAAGAACACAGATGAACTCTGTCCTAGATCTATGCTAGTAAGGCAGAGGGGACTCACCGGAGCTGGAGAAGAGCGGAGGTCGCCGACGTTATCTGGTCCGAGTCAGGTTGATGCAGCGGCCGGGTTGAGGAAGACCAGGGGTGCGACGGCGGCGGCGGCAGAAGCTCGGGCAGAGGAACGGCAGTGCGAGGAAGAAGGAGAATGTGAAGAAGAGAGTGCCGGGCCGGCCTATTTATAAGGCCGAGTCATAAGCGGGCGCGGGATTTGAGGAGGCCACGGCGTGGTTATCTCCCCCCTCACGGCGCCTCGATTCTCGGAAGGTCAGTGAAAGCAAAGATCCGTTGCGGATCTGGCGGAGTAAAAAACGGATTTAGTGGAGGATGACGTCACGGCGGATTACCCGGAGTCCAGAGGATGACGTCACTCCGGGTTATGACCTTCACATGAATGATAAGCCGGAGATTTTTTCTGACTGCGGAGCAGAAGATTGACACGAGCCGGCTCAAGTCAATCTGGGGCCTAATGTTGAGGATATAGACCTGGGGGTCACCCGCCAGGAGGGCCGGGTTACTCCAAGGATCATTACCAGAAGCCCGGAGCTAAGTTTCAGGATAATGGGCCAGAGATGGGCTGAGACCCGGATATGGCTTAAAGCCCGTAGTTACAATCATTGTTATAGTAGACTTGTAGTGTAAGGCAAGTATTGTTTTAGAGCCCGAGCCGGACACTCTTATGAGCCGGCTCGGGACTCTAAGGGCTGCTGGGCGTCAGCCTCCCTATATAAAGGGACGACCCGGCAGCGGTTTGGGGACGACAACAATCTCTCCGAGAGCCGGGATAAGTGTTTAGTTCCCTGGCGATCGTAACCCTAATCAATAACACCTCGAACTGGACGTAGGCTTTTACCTTCACCGTAAGGGGCCGAACCAGTATAAACCCTCGTGTTCCTTGTCCCGCATAACCCCTTCAAGCTTCCTAGTTGCGATGGCTCCACGACTAAGTCCTAGCCCAAGGACATCTGCCGTGACAATTCCACGACAGCGCGGCTGACACGTCTCCAACGTATCAATAATTTTTGATTGCTCCATGCTATATTATCTACTGTTTTGGACATTATTGGGCTTTATTATTCACTTTTATATTATTTTTGGGACTAACCTATTAACCGGAGGCCCAGCCCAGAATTGCTGTTTTTTTGCCTATTTCAGAGTTTCGCAGAAAAGGAATATCAAACGGAGTCCAAACGGAATGAAACCTTCGGGAACGTGATTTTTAGGAAGATTATGATCCGGGAGACTTGGACCCTACGTCAATAAACAAAGGAGGAGGCCACAAGGTAGGGGGGCACGCCCACCCCCCCAGGGCGCGCCCTCCACCCTCGTGGGCCCCCTGTTGCTCCACCGACGTACTCCTTCCTCCTATATATACCTACGTACCCCCAAACGATCAGATACGGAGCCAAAAACCTAATTCCACCGCCGCAACCTTCTATACCCACGAGATCCCATCTTGGGGCCTGTTTCGGAGCTCCGCCGGAGGGGGCATCCATCACGGAGGGCTTCTACATCATCACCATAGCCTCTCCGATGAAGTGTGAGTAGTTTACCTCAGACCTTCGGGTCCATAGTTAGTAGCTAGATGGCTTCTTCTCTCTTTTTGGATCTCAATACAATGTTGTCCCACTCTCTCATGGAGATCTATTTGATGTAATCTTCTTTTTGCGGTGTGTTTGTTGAGACCGATGAATTATGGGTTTATGATCAAGATTATCTATGAACAATATTTGAATCTTCTCTGAATTCTTTTATGTATGATGGTTTATCTTTGCAAGTCTCTTCGAATTATCAGTTTGGTTTGGCCTACTAGATTGATCTTTCTTGCAATGGGAGAAGTGTTTAGCTTTGGGTTCAATCTTGCGGTGTCCTTTCCCAGTGACAGTAGTGGCAGCAAGGCACGTATTGTATTGTTGCCATCGAGGATAACAAGATGGGTTTTTTATCATATTGCATGAATTTATCCCTCTACATCATGTCATCTTGCTTAAGGCGTTACTCTGTTTTCATGAACTTAATACTCTAGATGCATGCTAGATAGCGGTCGATGAGTGGAGTAATAGTAGTAGATGCAGGCAGGAGTCGGTCTACTTGTCTCGGACGTGATGCCTATATACATGATCATACCTAGATATTCTCATAACTATGCTCAATTCTGTCAATTGCTCAACAGTAATTCGTTCACCCACCGTAAAATACTAATGCTCTTGAGAGAAGCCACTAGTGAAACCTATGGCCCCCGGGTCTATCTTCATCATATTAATCTTCCAACACTTAGTTATTTCCTTTGCTTTTTTACTTTGCTTTTATTTTTACTTTGCATCTTTATCACAAAAATACCAAAAATATTATCCTATCATATCTATCAGATCTCACTCTCGTAAGTGACCGTGAAGGGATTGACAACCCCTTATCGCGTTGGTTGCGAGGAGTTATTTGTTTTGTGTAGGTACGAGGGACTCGCGCGTAGCCTCCTACTGGATTGATACCTTGGTTCTCAAAAACTGAGGGAAATACTTACGCTACTTTGCTGCATCACCCTTTCCTCTTCAAGGGAAAACCAACGCAGTGCTCAAGAGGTAGCAAGAAGGATTTCTGGCGCCGTTGCCGGGGAGTCTACGCAAAAGTCAACATACCAAGTACCCATCACGAATCCCTTATCTCCCGCATTACATTATTTGCCATTTGCCTCTCGTTTTCCACTCCCCCACTTCACCCTTGCCGTTTTATTCGCCCTCTCTTTTCCGTCTGCCTCTTTTTCGCTTGCTTTTTGTTTGCTCGTGTGTTGGATTGCTTGTTTGTCACGATGGCTCTACCTAGATTTGGTGATCTTCACCTTAAAAGGTTAGAAGAGATCAAAAGCAATGTCAGGAGTTTTATGGTTTTGCAATTTGAGCATAACAATTTCTTCAGAAACAAGCTTAAGGAACAAAAAAGTTTTATGAGTTATATGAATAAAGAGATCGATGATATGTCTAAAGA
Source organism: Aegilops tauschii subsp. strangulata (assembly GCF_002575655.3). Lineage (NCBI taxonomy): Eukaryota > Viridiplantae > Streptophyta > Magnoliopsida > Poales > Poaceae > Aegilops > Aegilops tauschii. Next base: position 490,141,176 of record NC_053038.3, on the reverse strand, counting down.
ATTTGATGGTTTAAGATCCCAAATTGCTCGTCTTGAGAAGTTGACTGCTGAAATATCGGATAAGCAGGCTACCTTAGTTAATAAGATGGCTGCTAAACCGGATTTCTATGAAAATAAAGATGAAGATCTAAAAGTTATTGATGTGTTCCCTATTAAATCTTTGTTTTGCAATATGAATCTTGATAATGATGGGACTGAATATGATCGACCTTTACCTAGAAGGCGTTCCAAGAATTCGGGGTTTTTAGATCTTGATGGTAAAATTGATAAAAGTGGGATTGAAGAAATCAAAACCCTAGATGTTGCTAAACCCACTATTTTGGATTTCAAGGAATTTAATTATGAAAATTGCTCTTTGATAGATTGTATTTCCTTGTTGCAATCTGTGCTAAATTCTCCTCATGCTTATAGTCAAAATAAAGCTTTTACCCAACATATCGTTGATGCCTTGATGCAATCTTATGAAGAAAAGCTTGAGTTGGAAGTTTCTATCCCTAGAAAACTTTATGATGAGTGGGAGCCTCCTATTAAAATTAAGATTAAGGATCATGAGTTCCATGCTTTATGTGATTTGGGTGCTAGTGTTTCCACTATTCCAAAAACTTTGTGCGATTTGCTAGATTTCCGTGATTTTGATGATTGCTCTCTAAACTTGCACCTTGCGGATTCCACTATTAAGAAACCTATGGGAAGAATTAATGATGTTCTTATTGTTGCAAATAGTAATTATGTGCCCGTAGATTTTATCGTTCTTGATATAGATTGCAATCCTTCATGTCCTATTATTCCTGGTAGACCTTTCCTTAGAACGATTGGTGCAATTATTGATATGAAGGAAGAGAATATTAGATTTTAATTTCCATTAAAGAAAGGCATGGAACACTTCCCTAGGAAGAAAATAAAATTACCATATGAATCTATCATGAGAGCCACTTATGGATTGCCTACCAAAGATGGCAATACCTAGATCTATCCTTGCTTTTATGCCTAGCTAGGGGCGTTAAACGATAGCGCTTGTTGGGAGGCAACCCAATTTTATTTTTGGTTTTTTGTTTGTTTTTGCTTCTGTTTAGGAATAAATATTTGATCTAGCCTCTGGTTAGATGTGTTTTTATGTTTGTATTAGTGTTTGTGCCAAGTTAAACCTATAGGATCTTCTTGGATGATAGTTATTTGATCTTGCTGTAATTTCCAGAAACTTTCTGTTCACGAAAACAATTGTTAAAAATCACCAGAACGTGATAAAATAGTGATTCCAATTGCTGCTGATCAATAAACAAATTTTCTAGGTCGTCCTATTTTGGCTGAGTTTTTGGAGTTCCAGAAGTTTGCGTTAGTTACAGATGACTACAGACTGTTCTGTTTTTGACAGATTCTGTTTTTCGTGTGTTGTTTGCTTATTTTGATGAATCTATGGCTAGTAAAACAGTTTATAAACCATAGAGAAGTTGGAATACAGTAGGTTTAACACCAATATAAATAAAGAATGAGTTCATTACAGTACCTTGAAGTGGTCTTTTGTTTTCTTTCGCTAACGGAGCTCACGAGATTTCTGTTGAGTTTTATGTTGTGAAGTTTTCATGTTTTGGGTGAAAGATTTTGATGGATTATGGAACAAGGAGTGGCAAGAACCTAAGCCTGGGGATGCCCATGAAACCCCCAAGATAATCTAAGGACACCATAAAGCCAAAGCTTTGGGATGCCCCGGAAGGCATCCCCTCTTTCGTCTACTTCCATATGATATGTGTTTTGCTTGGAGCGTCTTGTATGATTTGAGTCTTTGCTTTTTAATTTACCACAATCATCCTTTATGTACACACCTTTTGAGAGAGCCATACATGATTTGGAATTTGTTAGAATACTCTATGTGCTTCGCTTATATCTTTTGATTTATATAGTTTTGCTCTAGTACTTCACTTATATCTTTTAGAGCACGGTGGTGGATTTGTTTTATAGAAACTATTGATCTCTCATGCTTCACTTAGATTATTTTGAGAGTCTTAAATAGCATGGTAATTTGCTTAAATAATCCTAATATGCTTGGTATTCAAGATTTGTAAAAACTTTCTTATGAGTGTGTTGAATACTATGAGAAGTTTGATGCTTGATAATTGTTTTGAGATATAAAGATGGTGATATTAGAGTCATGCTAGTTGAGTAGTTGTGAATTTGAGAAATACTTGTGTTAAAGTTTGTGATTCCCGTAGCATGCACGTATGGTGAACCGTTATGTGATGAAGTCGGAGCATGATTTATTTATTGATTGTCTTCCTTATGAGTGGTGGTCGGGGACGAGCGATGGTCTTTTCCTACCAATCTATCCCCCTAGGAGCATGCGCGTAATACTTTGCTTTGATAAGTTGTAGATTTTTGCAATAAGTATATGAGTTCTTTTTGACTAATGTTGAGTCCATGGATTATACGCATTTTTCTTCCTCCCACCATTGCTAGCCTCTCTAATACCGCGCACTTTTCGCCGGTATCATACACCCACCATATACCTTCCTCAAAACAGCCACCATACCTACCTATCATGGCATTTCCATAGCCATTCCGAGATATATTGCCATGCAACTTTCCACCGTTCCATTTATTATGACACGCTCCATCATTGTCATATTGCTTTGCGTGATCATGTAGTTGACATCGTATTTGTGGCAAAGCCACCGTTCATAATTCTTTCATACATGTCACTCTTGATTCATTGTATATCCCGGTACACCGTCGGAGGCATTCATATAGTGTCATATTTTGTTCTAAGTATCGAGTTGTAATTGTTGAGTTGTAAGAAAATAAAAGTGTGATGATCTTCATTTTTAGAGCATTGTCCCAAGTGAGGAAAAGGATGATGGAGACTATGATTCCCCCACAACTCGGGATGAGACTCCGGACGAAAAAACAGAAAAGAAAAGAGGCCATAAAAAAAGAGAAAAGGCCCAAATAAAAAAATGAGAGAAAAAGAGAGAAGGGACAATGTTACTATCCTTTTACCACACTTGTGCTTCAAAGTAGCACCATGATCTTCATTATGGAGAGTCTCTCATTTTGTCCCTTTCATATACTAGTGGGAATTTTTCATTATAGAACTTGGCTTGTATATTCCAATGATGGGCTTCCTCAAAATGCCCTAGGTCTTCGTGAGCAAGCGAGTTGGATGCACACCCACTTAGTTTCTTTTGTTGAGCTTTCATATACTTATAGCTCTAGTGCATCCGTTGCATGGCAATCCCTACTCACTCACATTGATATTTATTGATGGGCATCTCCATAGCCCGTTGATACGCCTAGTTGATGTGAGACTATCTTCTCCCTTTTTGTCTTCTCCACAACCACCATCTATTCCACATATAGTGCTATATCCATGGCTCGCGCTCATGTATTGCGTGAAGATTGAAAAAGTTTGAGAATGTCAAAAGTATGAAACAATTGCTTGGCTTGTCATCGGGGTTGTGCATGATTTAAATACTTTGTGTGGTGGAGATAGAGCATAGCCAGACTATATGATTTTGTAGGGATAACTTTCTTTAGCCATGTTATTTTCAGAAGACATGATTGCTTTGTTAGTATGCTTGAAGTATTATAATTTTTTATGTCAATACTAAGCTTTTGTCTTGAATCTTTCGGATATGAATATTCATACCACAATTAAGAAGAATTACATTGAAATTATGCCAAGTAGCACTCCGCATCAAAAATTCTGTTTTTATCATTTACCTACTCGAGGACGAGCAGGAATTAAGCTTGGGGATGCCTGATACGTCTCCAACGTATCTATAATTTTTGGTTGCTCCATGCTATATTATCTACTATTTTGGACATTATTGGGCTTTATTATTCACTTTTATATTATTTTTGGGACTAACCTATTAACCGGAGGCCCAGCCCAGAATTGCTGTTTTTTTTCTATTTCAGAGTTTCGCAGAAAAGGAATATCAAACGGAGTCCAAACGGAATGAAACCTTCGGGAACGTGATTTTTAGGAAGATTATGATCCGGGAGACTTGGACCCTACGTCAAGAAACAAAGGAGGAGGCCACGAGGTAGGGGGGCACGCCCACCCCCCAGGGCGCGCCCTCCACCCTCGTGGGCCCGCTGTTGCTCCACCGACGTACTCCTTCCTCCTATATATACCTACGTACCCCCAAATGATCAGATACGGAACCAAAAACCTAATTCCACTGCCGCAACCTTCTGTACCCACGAGCTACCATCTTGGGGCCTGTTCCGGAGCTCCGCCGGAGGGGGCATCCATCACGAAGGTCTTCTACATCATCACCATAGCCTCTCCGATGAAGTGTGAGTAGTTTACCTCAGACCTTGGGGTCCGTAGTTAGTAGCTAGATGGCTTCTTCTCTCTTTTTGGATCTCAATACAATGTTGTCCCCCTCTCTCGTGGAGATCTATTCGATGTAATCTTCTTTTTGCGGTGTGTTTGTTGAGACCGATGAATTGTGGGTTTATGATCAAGATTATCTATGAACAATATTTGAATCTTCTCTGAATTCTTTTATGTATGATTGGTTATCTTTGCAAGTCTCTTCGAATTATCAGTTTGGTTTGGCCTACTAGATTGATCTTTCTTGCAATGGGAGAAGTGTTTAGCTTTGGGTTGAATCTTGCGGTGTCCTTTCCCAGTGACAGTAGGGGCAGCAAGGCACGTATTGTATTGTTGCCATCGAGGATAACAAGATGGGGTTTTATCATATTGCATGAATTTATCCCTCTACATCATGTCATCTTGCTTAAGGCGTTACTCTGTTTTCATGAACTTAATACTCTAGATGCATGCTGGATAGCGGTCGATGAGTGGAGTAATAGTAGTAGATGCAGGCAGGAGTTGGTCTACTTGTCTCGGACGTGATGCCTATATACATGATCATACCTAGATATTCTCATAACTATGCTCAATTCTGTCAATTGCTCAACAGTAATTCGTTCACCCACCGTAAAATACTTATGCTCTTGAGAGAAGCCACTAGTGAAACCTATGGCCCCCGGGTCTACCTTCATCATATTAATCTTCCAACACTTAGTTATTTCCTTTGCTTTTTACTTTGCTTTTATTTTTACTTTGCATCTTTATCACAAAAATACCAAAAATATTACCCTATCATATCTATTAGATCTCACTCTCGTAAGTGACCGTGAAGGGATTGACAACCCCTTATCGCGTTTGTTGCGAGGAGTTATTTGTTTTGTGTAGGTACGAGGGACTCGCGCGTAGCCTCCTACTGGATTGATACCTTGGTTCTCAAAAACTGAGGGAAATACTTACGCTACTTTGCTGCATCACCCTTTCCTCTTCGAGGGGAAACCAACGCAGTGCTCAAGAGGTAGCAGCGGCCCCCCTCTTTCCTTCTCCCTCTCCCTCCTTTCCCCTTTCCCCTCTCCGTCGGAAGGAAACAGGCACTACTGGAATCAGCTAATTTGCCATCTGCCAGCTCTTTGCCGTCTGCTAGCTGACGACAAAGAAGCTCTTTGCCATCAGCTACCCAAAAGCAGACGGCAAAGAATGGGCAGACGGCAAAGAAGCTCTTTGCCGTCTGCCAGCTCTTTTTCGTCGGCTAGCGGACGGCAAAGAATCTTTGCCGTCCGCTGGCGGACGGCAAAGAGTGAGGTGGCCCCCACCCCCCGCCCGTTTTTGAAAAACTTAACGGGCCACCTCTTTGCCGTCCGCTAGCAGACGGCAAAGAGGCAAAAAAGCGGACGGCAAAGGGGGGCGGACGGCAAAGAGCCTACTACCTAACGGCCCGTACCCCCCGCCCGTTACTCACTTCTTCCCTCTCCCTCGCCGTTTCTCTCCTCCCACGCCGCCGCCCGCCGCGCGCCGCCGCCGCCCCGTTGCCCCCGCCGCCCCGGCTCGCCGCCGCCCCGGGGCCCCGTCGCCCTCACCGCCCCGGCCCCCCGCCGCCCCGGCCCCCCGCCGCCCCACGCCCCACCGCCCGGGCCCGGCCCCCCGCCGCCCCAGGCCCGGCCCCCCGCCGCCCCAGGCCGCCTCCTCCACCGCCCCGCCCCCTCCTCCACCGGCCTCCTCCACCCCCCAGGTGAGCCCCCCATTTTTCAGTTTTTTTTTCTGTTTTTTTCTTTTTTTTCCTTTTTAGTTTTAGTTTAAGTTTAGATTTAGTTTTAGTTGTAGTTTTAGGTTTAGGTTTAGTTGTAGGCTTAGTTTAGTTTGAGGAAAGAAGAAGAAGAGGAGAAAAAGAGGAGAGGAGGAGAAGAAGAAGAGGAAAAAGGAAAGGAAGAAGAAGAAGAGGAGGAGGAGAAGAAAAAAGAAGAAGAGGAAGAAGAAGAAGACAAAAAGAGGAGAGGAGGAGAAGAAGAGAAGAAGAAGAGGAAAAAGGAAAGGAAGAAGAAGAAGAGGAGGAGGAGAAGAAAAAAGAAGAAGAGGAAGAAGAAGAAGAAGAAGAAGAAGAAGAAGAAGAAGAAGAAGAAGAAGAAGAGAAAAAGAGGAGAGGAGGAGAAGAAGAAGAGGAAAAAGGAAAGGAAGAAGAAGAAGAGGAGGAGGAGAAGAAAAAAGAAGAAGAGGAAGAAGAAGAAGAAAAAAGAGGAGAGGAGGAGAAGAAGAAGAGGAAAAAGGAAAGGACGAAGAAGAAGAGGAGGAGGAGAAGAAAAAAAGAAGAAGAGGAAGAAGAAGAAGAAAAAAGAGGAGAGGAGGAGAAGAAGAAGAGGAAAAAGGAAAGGAAGAAGAAGAAGAGGAGGAGGAGAAGAAAAAAGAAGAAGAGGAAGAAAAGGAAGAATAGGAAGAAGAAGAAAAGGAAAAAAGAGGAAAAAAACCCCGACCCGACACGGCACCCCGACCCCGACCCGGCACCCCGACACGACACCCCGACCCCTAGACCCCGACCCCGACACCCCGACCCCGAGCCTGACCCGACACCCCGACCCCGACACCGACACGGCACCCCGACCCCGACCCCGACCCAGACACCCCGACCCCGACCCCGACACCCCGACCCCGAGCCTGACCCGACACCCCGACCCTGACACCGACACGGCACCCCGACCCCGACCCGGCACCCCGACCCGACACCCCGACCCCGAGACCCCGACCCCGACACCGACACCCTGACACCACACCCACCCTTACCCCGACACCGACACGGCACCCCGACCCCGACCCGGCACCCCGACCCGACACCCCGACCCCGAGACGGCACCCCGACACGACACCCCGACCCGGCACCCCGACCCGACACCCCGACCCCGAGACCCCGACCCCGAGCCTGACCCGACACCCCGACCCCGACACCGACACGGCACCCCGACCCCGACCCGGCACCCCGACCCCGAGCCTGACCCGACACCCCGACCCCGACACCGACACGGCACCCCGACCCCGACCCGGCACCCCGACCCCGAGACCGCGACCACGATACCCCGACCCGGACCCCGACCCCGACCCCGACACCCCGACCCCGAGCCTGACCCGACACACCGACCCCGACACCGACACGGCACACCGACCCCGACCCGGCACCCCGACCCGACACCCCGACCCCGAGACCCCGACCCCGACACCGACACGACACCCCGACACCGACACCCTGACACCACACCCACCCTTACCCCGACACCGACACGGCACCCCGACCCCGACCCGGCACCCCGACCCGACACCCCGACCCCGAGACGGCACCCCGACCCGACACCCCGACCCCGAGACGGCACCCCGACCCGACACCCCGACCCGACACCCCGACCCGGCACCCCGACCCGACACCCCGACCCCGAGACCCCGACCCCGAGCCTGACCCGACACCCCGACCCCGACACCGACACGGCACCCCGACCCCGACCCGGCACCCCGACAAGACACCCCGACCCCGAGCCTGACCCGACACCCCGACCCCGACACCGACATGGCACCCCGACCCCGACCCGGCACCCCGACCCCGAGACCCCGACCACGATACCTCGACCCGGACCCCGACCCCGACCCCGACACCCCGACCCCGAGCCTGACCCGACACACCGACCCCGACACCGACACGGCACACCGACCCCGACCCGGTACCCCGACCCGACACCCCGACCCGACACCCCGACCCCGAGACCCCGACCCCGACCCCGACACGGCACCCCGAGACCGACACGACACCCCGACCCCCGACACCTCCCGAAAAGGTGTTCTTTGGCCTTCCAGAAGCCGACGGGGTCATATATTTGTGAATTATTAGTTAGGTCATATATCTTTCGATTTTGTTATAAAAACATCATATATAATTGTGTTGATCGGGTAGTTTTAAATGTGCAGTTGTTTCATCGCTGCGAGGTTTGGTGTTCGACGACCTCGCCGTGCGTTTGACGAGCTCTGCCCCATCAGTGGCAGACGGCAAAGAACCTGCCATCTAGTGACGTGTAGATGACATCATAAGGCGGACGGCAAAGACCAAAGGCTCTTTGCCGTCTGCGGCGGACGGCAAAGGTCTGCCGTTAGCCACTTAACGGACTGACAGCGCAATTATTGCCGTCCGCACTCTTTGCCGTCCGCTGCAGACGGCAAAGAGCCTTTGCCGTCCGCCGCCAGGAAGCAGACGGCAAAGCAGCTGTTTACCGTAGCCTTCTTTGCCGGAGCCTTTTGCCGTCCGCGGCTGACGGCAAAGGTCTTTGCCGTCCGCCTTTCGAGCCTTTGCCGTCCGCCATGGCAGACGGCAAAGTAGCTGTTTCCTGTAGTGAGGGGGGGCAATCCTACTAGGAATTGAGTCCTAGTAGGACTCCCCCTCATGGCGTGCCCCCCTTGGGCCGGCCTCCTCCTCCGCCCCTCCTTTATATACGTGGGCAGGGGTGCAACCCAAAGGCACAACAGTTGTTTCTTAACCGTGTGCGGTGCCCCTCTCCACAGTTTACCAGCTCGGTGATATTGTCGTAGTGCTTAGGCGAAGCCCTGCGTGGATCACATCACCAACACCGTCGCCACGCCGTCATGCTGACGGAACTCTCCCTCGACCCTCTACTGGATCAAGAGCTCGAGGGACGTCATCGGGCTGAACGTGTGCTGAACACGGAGGTGCCGTACGTTCGGTACTTGGATCGGTTGGATCGTGAAGACGTTCGACTACATCAACCGCTTTAACTAACGTTTCCGCTTTCGGTCTACGAGGGTACGTGGACACACTCTTCCCGCTCATTGCTATGCTTTTCCTAGATAGATCTTGCATGATCGTAGGAATTTTTTTGAATTACTACGTTCCCCAACAGTGGCATCCAAGCCAGGTCTATGCGTAGGTGATATGCACGAGTAGAACACAAAGAGTTGTGGGCGATAATAGTCATACTTCTTACCACCAACGTCTTACTTTGATTCGGCGGTATTTTTGGATGAAGCGGCCTGGACCGACATTACATGACCGCGTTCATGAGACTGGTTCTACCGACATGCTTCGCACATAGGTGGCTAGCGGGTGTCTATTTCTCCAACTTTAGTTGAATTGAGTTTGTGTAGCGACCAGACCTCAAACAGTCTAGTCTCTGTGCATCAGTGTCATCCCTAGATCCGTAATGCTGACACGCACAGTACTTGAAGGATTTATAACAGAGTAGCAATCACACACTTATTACGTCGAATAGTCTCAAGAGAGAACTTATTACAATAAATATGGCTTAAGGCCATCTAAATACGATAACAGCGGAAGGCTTGGAAGATAAAGTGAGTCCATCAACTCCAACGGCATCACTGAGTATAAGACCACGACCTAAGGCTCCTTACTCGTCGTCTGGAAAGTCTGCAACATGATACGTTGCAGCCCGAAAACGGGTCAGCGCATGGAATATGCTGGCAAAGTAACACATAGAGAGTAATGAACAGAATAATGCTATCACTACATGCATATTTGGCTGGTGGAAATCTCTATGGTTACAGTTTTGCGAAAAGCCAAATTTTCCCTACTGCAAAGGAATATATTTTTATTTAACTACAAAGTTGGTTGAAAAATATTGAGAAGGTAAACTCCCTCTCAATCCCAATTAAAAGTAATCATTAACAACCCAACAAAATTAGTTAAGTATAAGATGATGAGATTCACATGATAATCCAAGAACTAGATACTCAAGATGTCCATAACCGGGGACACGGCTAACCATGATTAGATTGTACACTCTGCAGAGGTTTGTGCACTTTTCCCCACAAGACTCGATCTCCTCCGTTGGATTTCTCGCACTACATGGTGTTTGAGAAACGGATGACCGAGACACAGTCTTTCAGAAGCGTTAGCACCTTACAATGGGTAGACAGTTACACCTACTTTCCCCTACATCTGCTAGTCTACCAGTGTAAGAGTTCACACGACTTAATCAACTATGCTAGAGCCCATAATAGCATGTGGCTGCACACGGAAGTTTCTAGCATGAATAATCTCATGATCCCTTTGAGCCTGGGTGGCGGTCCATAAAAAACAGGCAATCACTAGAATACCCAAGTGCCTCAATCCACCCAGATGTGTGTTTAAGTTGCCACCTTAAGTAAACCATTAATTAACAATCTCAGCTCTGTCATGGATACACTCACCCAATCCACGTCTACTAGCATAGCATAGCAATAAGCAAACGTAGAAGTAACTCCCAAAGGTTGATAATAAAACAGGTAATAGGTACTACCTCATCTACTTCCCGATACCCACAATTTAATTAGATCCTAATCATGCAATTGTTTGAGGATTGATCTAATGCAATAAAACTTGGTATGAAAAGAGGTATGATCAAAGTGTTACTTGCCTTGCCGATGATCCGTGAAACCTAGAGATTCGAAGTAGCACGCTGCGCACTCCGGGTACTCTATCGCAAACAAACAAGCATACAATAAGCACTCATCTAATGCATAGGTAAAACTCAAATAAAATATCTAACCAGAAAGTTCAACTTAAGAACTCCGGTTTGCAAAAAGAATCAAATCAAACGAAGCAACGAAAGTCAAACGGCGAAAGAAACAATCTTCGTTTACTAATCTGGACCTAAGTCAAATTTTACAGTAGCAAAAACTTGTCTGAGTTGGTTAAACGGAAATAGGGTTTCGAGACGAAACTCTCGGCACCTGAATCGCCTGATTCCGATAAACGAGCGAAAAGTTATACTAGAACGAAAAACAGATCGGAAATCGCGATCAGAAATAATCGCGGAAAATCCGAGATAAAGAAAAACGGACGAACAGGCTAACGAACGAGCGTTCGCTGTCTGCGAAAAAAAACGAAAACCGTTCGTTAAAATGAATGAACGAACGAGTGTTCGCTAAATAAACTAAACCGAAAAAAACAGATCTAGGTTTTTTTTAAAAAACCGAACGAAAAGCCGGACGGAAAACCGAACGGTTTTCTCGAGGAAAACCGCCGGCGACGGGGCGGTGGTCAACCTCGGCGGGACGACGGGCGGCTCCGGCGGGGCGGCGGGGTCGGCGGCGGGACGGCGGGCGGCGGCGGCTCGGGCGACGGCGTCGGGCGGCGGCGGCGGCACGCGACGGCGGCGGCGGCGGATCAGGCTAGGGTTAGGGTTTTCCAGCGGGGGCGGGGGCGACTTGGGCTGATGGGGCCTCGGGGGCGCCTTATAAAGGCCTGGCCGGGCGGAGTCCTGGCCGAATACGGCCCAAGGTCGGTTCGCGTTTTTTTTAAATAATTTCGAGCAGAGAAACAAATAAAAGAAATACTAAACGGAATCCAAAAATCCCGAAATAAATTTTCCCCGACTTCTAAAATCAAGCTGGACAAGATGAACATTTATTTGGGGCCTAAATGCAATTTTGAAAAACGCGTATTTTTCCTAATTCAAATAATAATGAAATAAAATAAAATATTTGTTTTTAATATTTTCCTCCAATATTTCATTATTTGTGGAGAAGACATTTTATCCCCTCTCATATATTTTGATATGAAATATTTTCGGAGAGAAAAATAATTAAAACAAATGATCCTATTTTCAAAATTTGAGAAAACCCAAAATATCAAATTAACGAAATCCCCAACTCTCTCCGTGGGTCCTCGAGTTGCGTAGAATTTCTAGGATCGCAAAACAAAATGCAATAAAATATGTTATGCATGATGATCTAATGTATAACATTCCAAATTGAAAAGTTGGGATGTTACAAACCTACCCCCCTTAAGATGAATCTCGCCCTTGAGATTCGGGTTGGCTAGAAAATAGGTGAGAGTGGTCCTTCCGTAGATCTTCCTCTCGCTCCCAAGTGGCTTCATCCTCGGTATGGTGACTCCACAGAACTTTGCAAAACTTGATAACCTTGCTGCGGGTGACTCGGCTGGCATATTCGAGAATCTTAACTGGTTTCTCCTCGTAGGTCAAATTACTATCCAACTGAATCGCTTCCAGGGGCACTGTATCTTTCAGTGGTATCTTAGCCATCTCCGCGTGGCATTTCTTCAACTGGGATACGTGGAACACATCGTGAACTCCCGACAATCCTTCGGGCAATTCCAACTTGTAAGCAACTTCTCCCGTACGCTCCAAAACTTTGTATGGTCCTATTAAACGTGGCGCTAACTTTCCCTTAACTCCAAAGTGCTTCACTCCTCGAAGTGGTGATACTCGAAGATAAACTCTGTCTCCGACTTCGTAAACTGTCTCCTTGCGTTTAGAATCCGCATAACTCTTCTGCCTGGACTAGGCTACCTTGAGCCTATCGCGAATCAACTTCACCTTCTGTTCAGACTCTTTAATCAAATCTGGTCCAAACAACTGACGGTCTCCAACTTCGTCCCACAACAACAGTGTCCTGCACCTCCTTCCCTATAGAGCTTCGAAAGGGGCCATCTTCAAACTGGATTGGTAGCTATTGTTGTAAGAAAACTCTGCATATGGCAAATTGTCATCCCAACTGGATCCATAATCTAGCGCACAAGCTCTCAGCATGTCCTCCAAAATCTATTTGACTCTCTCGGTCTGTCCTTCTGTCTGCGGATGAAAAGTGATACTGAACTCTAGCCTAGTACCCAAAGTTTCATGCAACTGATTCCAAAACTTTGAAGTAAACTGGGTTCCTCTATCTGATACAATGGTCCTCGGAACTCCATGCAGACATACGATCCTGGTCATGTATATCTTTGCCAACTTAGCACTGGTATAAGTGGTCTTTACTGGGATGAAATGAGCTACCTTCGTCAAACGATCGACTACAACCCATATCGAGTCATAGCCTGAACGAGTCCTGGGCAATCCCGTGATAAAATCCATGCCTAGCTTATCCCACTTCCATTCGGGTATCGGCAATGGTTGTAGCAATCCTGCTGGCTTCTGATGCTCTACCTTCACTCTCTGACATACATCACAAACTGCTACATACTCCGCAATATCCTTCTTCATTCCGGTCCACCAGAAACTGTCCTTCAAATCCAGATACATCTTGGTATTTCCTGGGTGAATCGAATGTGGTGAATCATCGGCCTCTTGCAAAATCAACTTCCTAAAATCCGGATCATTGGGCACATAAACGCGGTCCTCAAACCATAAGGTATCGTGCTCATCCTCACGAAATCCCTTGGCTTTTCCTTTACTCAACCTTTCCTTTATCTCAGCAATCTCCTTGTCTGTCTTCTGAGCTTCTCTGATCTTATCCATCAAGGTAGACTGAATCTCCAATGCTGCTACATAGCCTCTCGGAACTATTTCCAAATATAGTTCGCGAAGATCCTCTGCTAACTCCTTGGGTAACTCTCCAGTCATGAGTGTGTTGACATGGCTCTTGCGGCTCAATGCATCAGCTACTACGTTAGCCTTCCCTGGGTGATAATGCAATCTCATATCATAATCCTTAATGAGCTCCAACCATCTCCTTTGCCTGAGATTCAACTCCTTCTGCGTGAAAATGTACTTCAAACTCTTGTGATCCGTGTACACCTCACAATGGTTTCCGATGAGAAAATGTCTCCATGTTTTCAACGCATGCACTACGGCTGCTAGCTCCAAATCATGTGTAGCATAATTCAACTCATGGGGTTTAAGTTGTCGTGAGGCATATGAAACAACTCTTCCCTCCTACATTAGCACTGCTCCAAATCCTCGGCGAGAAGCGTCGCAATATACTTCATAATCCTTGCGTTAATCTGGCAGAATCAATACTAGTGATGTAACCAAACGTTTCTTCAACTCCTGAAAACTAGCCTCACATTCCTCAGTCCAATTGAATTTGGTGTCTTTCTTCAACAACTCCGTCATAGGCTTTGCAATCTTCGAGAAATTCTCGATGAATCTCCGGTAGTATCCTGCGAGTCCAAGAAAACTCCGGATTTCTCCAACTGTCGTGGGTGCTTCCCAATTTGTCACAGTGTTAACCTTGGTGGGATCAACTGCTATTCCTTCTCCGGAAATAACATGTCCAAGGAATCCAACTTTAACCAAAACTCGCACTTGCTGAACTTCGCATATAACTGATGTTCTCTGAGCTTTCCAAGTACCAAACGCAAATGCTCCTTATGCTCTTCTTCATTCTTCGAATAGACCAGAATATCATCAATGAACACTATGACGAACTTATCCAAAAACTCCATAAACACTTTGTTCATCATGTTCATAAAATAGGCAGGTGCATTAGTCAGGCCAAATGACATAACGGTGTACTCATATAGCCCATACCTTGTGGTAAAAGCTGTCTTGGGTATATCCTGCTCTCGAATCTTCAACTGGTGGTATCCTGATCGCAAATCAATCTTGGAAAATACTTTAGCTCCTTGTAGTCGGTCAAACAAATCATTGATCATCGGAAGTGGGTACTTGTTCTTGATGGTTACTTCATTCAAACCACGATAACCAACAACCATCCTTAACGATCCATCTTTCTTCTCCACTAGAAGTACTGGTGATCCCCAAGGTGACGAACTTGGGCGAATATATCCTTTATCCAGTAACTCCTTAATCTGCTTTTTAATTTCCTCCAAATCCTTAGCGGGCATCCTGTACGGTCTCTTAGATATTAGCCCTGTGCCTGGCAAAAGCTCAATCAAAAACTCAATGTCTCTATTCGGTGGCATGCCTGGCAACTCCTCTGGAAATACGTCAGGGAAATCCTTCACCACTGGCACTTCCTCCTGTACAACTCCTGATAAGGAATTCACTTGAGTCCTCTTCGGCATATGCCGGGATACATACTTAATCCTTCTTCCTTCTGGGGTAGTAAGCAGGATCGTCTTACTGGCGCAATCGATGTTTCCTCCATACATCGATAGCCAATCCATTCCCAAAATCACATCCAAACCTTATGACTCCAAAACTATTAGGTCTGAGGGGAAAACATGCCTACCTATGGCCAATGGCATCTGAAAACATCCTTGGCTTGCCATATACTCTGCTCCTGGCGAGGTTACTAACATAGGTGTTCTAAGAACTTTGGTGGGCAACTTAAACTTATCCACAAATCCCCTTGATATGTATGAATGCGATGCACCAGTATCAAAAAGAACGATTGCAGTAAATGTCATAACCAAAAACTTACCTATTACTGCATCGGGCTGTGCTTCAACCTCCTCCACATTCACGTGGTTCACATGTCCTTTGTTGAAAGGGTTGGGCTTCTTCCCAGAGCTTCCATTGCCATTTCCATTCTTAGCTTCGGGACATTCATTTGCATAATGTCCAGTCTTCTGGCATTTGTAGCAAGTGACTTGGCTTAGATCCCTCTTGGCTGGGGTCGATGGGTTGGTACGGTTCTGTCCGTTGCTTCCTCCATTCCCATTACCATTCTTGGGTCCACTATGGTTGTGCGAACCTCCTCCTCCATGGGTATGCTGAAAAGGTCCTCCCGAATTTGGGGTAAAACGTGGCTTCTGATGAGCTCCAAAATTGTACTTCGTTGTCCATACTTCCTCTTGCGGATTTCAATCTGCTGCTTCCCTTCAATCATGAGAGCTCTATCTACCAACTCCTGGTAGTTGTTGAAGGTTGCTACCATCAACTGCATGCTCAGCTCATCATTCAATCCTTCCAGAAACTTCTCCTGCTTGGCTGCATCTGTAGCAACGTCATCTGGGGCATAACGTGCTAGTTTACTAAAGTCCTCCACATACTGGCCTACGGTGCGTCCTCCTTGGCGTAAGTTGCGAAACTCACGCTTCTTCATGGCCATAGCTCCTGCTAAAACAGTGTCAATAGGGTGTGTGGCTGTGTAATTCTCCCACCATGATGCTGCGGGTCCATCAAGCTGATGTGCGGCAAAACGCACTCTCTCCGCATCTGTGCATCCTGCAGTGGTCAGCTCCCTTCCAACCTTGCGGAGCCAATCATCTGCCACAATCGGCTCGGTGCTGTTGGAGAACACCGGCGGATTCAGCCTAAGAAAACGGGCTAAGTGGTCCACAGGTGGTGGTGGTGGTGGGTTGTTGTTGTTGTTGTTCCCCTGGTTCTGAACTAGCACTTGCATCAGGGCATTCTGCTGCTGAATCAACTGAGTGATCTCCGGTGGGAAAACAAATCCGGTGTCGCGTCTCGGAGGCATCTGATGGGTTTTTAGGAAAGATGAGAAAATAGAATAGAATGAGGTCTGGAGGGAAAACACTACCCATATGCACATGAGACAAACACAATCATATCACTCCAATCAATCAAACAAGGCATACAATCGATCTAACTATCGTCACAAAGTGCTTGGACTATACTATATACATGGTGGAATACTACTACTAATTTGGTGGTCTACTAGAAAAATTGCTCAGTCGAAGACTCCATGATATCTGCTCCGGCTTCATCCTCCCAATCATCCTCACTGGGGTCCGAGTCGGTGTCGTCGATGATGATGTAGTTCTCCGGGCAAGTAGAATCGTCATCTTCTCCTGGTAATGGGTCTCCCATGAATACTCCCAGCTTCTGTGTCAGGTCGTCGTTCTTCCTCACTAGTGCGACAATTTCCTCCATATAATCCTCATGTGTAGACTTGAGTTCTTCCTCCAGTTCCATGATCCTAGTCTTTGCCTTCTTCAGATCTATCATGTCTGCGCACATCTGGTTTTCCTGGCGACGAATGTGCTGGTTTAACTCTTGAATGAAAGCTGCAATAGATCTATCCTTCCTGGTGCTGATCATCTCCCATTGCTCGTCTCGGCGCCCACAAATCTGGTAGATAGTATCCTTGAGATCATTGTGGTACACTTCTCCAATGTGTCCCATGGTAATGTGAGCTGCCATACTCTTTCCTAGACTCCAGGTTGGTGCATCAAAGGAAAACTCTATGGGTTCAGTGACTAGCGTGAACGTCCTTCCTGGAACTTGAACTTGAATCATCCAGCGCTCCTCTTCTGGTAGTGTGGCGTTGTAGGTCCCGGTGAAGCTTGGTATTCCGATGTTCAGGTACCTAGTAACTTCCTTCAAGTGTCGTACAAAAGGGGTATCCTCATCCGGTTGCGCGAAATTGTTCCTTGCATCCGCCATCCTAAAAGAGTGGAAGAAAGGAGAGGAGTCAGAAATGAGAAGAGAGTAGTGATCTAGGGCTTTAGCTTAGTGGTCGTGTCTTATAGTCAGCGTGTGCTCTGATACCATCTTTGTAGCGACCAGACCTCAAACAGTCTAGTCTCTGTGCATCAGTGTCATCCCTGGATCCGTAATGCTGACACGCACAGTACTTGAAGGATTTATAACAGAGTAGCAATCACACACTTATTACATCGAATAGTCTCAAGAGAGAACTTATTACAATAAATATGGCTTAAGGCCATCTAAATACGATAACAGCGGAAGGCTTGGAAGATAAAGTGAGTCCATCAACTCCAACGGCATCACTGAGTATAAGACCACGACCTAAGGCTCCTTACTCGTCGTCTGAAAAGTCTGCAACATGATACGTTGCAGCCCAAAAACGGGTCAGCCCATGGAATATGATAGCAAAGTAACAAATAGAGAGTAATGAACAGAATAATGCTATCACTACATGCATATTTGGCTGGTGGAAAGCTCTATGGTTACAGTTATGCGAAAAACCAATTTTTCCCTATTGCAAAGGAATATATTTTTATTTAACTACAAAGTTGGTTGAAAAATATTGAGAAGGTAAACCCCCTCTCAATCCCAATTAAAAGTAATCATTAACAATCCAACAAAATTAGTTAAGTATAAGATGATGAGATTCACATGATAATCCAAGAACTAGATACTCAAGATGTCCATAACCGGGGACATGGCTAACCATGATTAGATTGTACACTCTGCAGAGGTTTGTGCACTTTTCCCCACAAGACTCGATCTCCTCCGTTGGATTTCTCGCACTACATGATGTTTGAGAAACAGATGACCGAGACACAGTGTTTCAGAAGCGTTAGCACCTTACGATGGGTAGACAGTTACACCTACTTTCCCCTACATCTGCTAATCTACCACTGTAAGAGTTCACACGACTTAATCAACTATGCTAGAGCCCATAATAGCATGTGGCTGCACACGGAAGTCTCTAGCATGAATAATCTCATGATCCCTTTGAGCCTGGGTGGCGGTCCATAAAAAAAAGGCAATCACTGGAATACCCAGGTACCTCAATCCACCCAGATGTGTGTTTAAGTTGCCACCTTAAGTAAACCATTAATTAACAATCTCACCTCTGTCATGGATACACTCACCCAATCCACGTCTACTAGCATAGCATAGCAATTAGCAAACGTAGAAGTAACTCCCAAAGGTTGATAATAAAACAGGTAATAGGTACTACGTCATCTACTTCCCGATACCCACAATTTAATTAGATCCTAATCATGCAATTGTTTGGGGATTGATCTAATGCAATAAAACTGGGTATGAAAAGAGGTATGATCAAAGTGTTGCTTGCCTTGCTGATGATCCGTGAAACCTAGAGATTCGAAGTAGCACGCTGCGCACTCCGGGTACTCTATCGCAAACAAACAAGCATACAATAAGCACTCATCTAATGCATAGGTAAAACTAAAATAAAAGATCTAACAAGAAAGTTCAACTTAAGAACTCCGGTTTGCAAAAAGAATCAAATCAAACGAAGCAACGAAAGTCAAACGGCGAAAGAAACAATCTTAGTTTACTAATCTAGACCTAAGTCAAATTTTACAGTAGCAAAAACTTGTCTGAGTTGGTTAAACGGAAATAGGGTTTCGAGACGAAACTCTCGGCACCTGAATCGCCTGATTCCGATAAACGAGCGAAAAGTTATACTAGAACGAAAAACAGATCGGAAATCGCGATCAGAAATAATCGCGGAAAATCCGAGATAAAGAAAAACGGACGAACAGGCTAACGAACGAGCGTTCGCTGTCTGCGAAAAAAAACGAAAACCGTTCGTTAAAATGAATGAACGAACGAGTGTTCGCTAAATAAACAAAACGGAAAAAAACAGATCTAGGTTTTTTTGTTTTTTTTTAAACCGAACGAAAAACCGGACGGAAAACTGAACGGTTTTCTCGAGGAAAACCGCCAACCTCGGCGGGGCGACGGGCGGCTCCGGTGGGGCGGCGGGAAGACGGCGGGGCTCCGGCATCGGGCGGCGGGACGGCGGGCGGCGGCGGATCGGGCTAGGGTTAGGGTTTTTCGGCGGCGGCGGGGGCGACTGGGCTGACGGGGCCTCGGGGGCGCCTTATAAAGGCCTGGCCGGCCGGAGTCCTGGCCGAATACGGCCCAAGGTCGGTTCGCGTTTTTTTTAATAATTTCGCGCAGAAAAACAAATAAAAGAAATACTAAACGGACTCCAAAAATTCGGAAATAAATTTTCCCTGACTTCTAAAATCAAGCCGGACAAGATGAACATTTATTTGGGGCCTAAATGCAATTTTAAAAAACGCGTCTTTTTCCTAATTCACATAATAATCAAATAAAATCCAAATAAAATCAAATATTTGTTTTAAATATTTTGCCTCCAATATTTCATTATTTGTGGAGAAGTCATTTTATCCCCTCTCATATATTTTGATATGAAATATTTTCGAAGAGAAAAATAATTAAAACAAATGATCCTATTTTCAAAATTTGAGAAACCCAAAATATGAAAATAACGAAATCCCCAACTCTCTCCGTGGGTCCTCGAGTTGCGTAGAATTTCTAGGATCGAAAAACAAAATGCAATAAAATATGTTATGCATGATGATCTAATGTATAACATTCCAAAATGAAAATTTGGGATGTTTTGACTACGGCCGGTCCTTGTCGAAGGTTAAAACAACACACTTGATGCAAAATCATTGTGGTTTTGATGCGTAGGTAAGAATGGTTCTTGCTAGAAGCCCGTAGCAGCCACGTAAAACTTGCAACAACAAAGTAGAGGACGTCTAACTTGTTTTTGCAGGGCATGTTGTGATGTGATATGGTCAAGACAAGATGAGATATAAATTGTTGTATGAGATGATCATGTTTTGCAACAGTTATCGGCAACTGGCAGGAGCCTTATGGTTGTCACTTTATTGTATGAAATGCAATCGCCATGTAATTGCTTTACTTTATCACTAAGCGGTAGCGAATGTCGTAGAAGCAATAGTTGGCGAGACGACAACGACGCTACGATGGAGATCAAGGTGTCAAGCCGGTGACGATGGAGATCATGATGGTGCTTTGGAGATGGAGATCAAAGGCACAAGATGATGATGGCCATATCATGTCACATATTTTGATTGCATGTGATGTTTATCCTTTATGCATCTTATTTTGCTTAGTACAGCGGTAGCATTATAAGATGATCCCTCATTAAATTTCAAGGTATAAGTGTTCTCCCTAAGTATGCACTGTTGCTACAGTTCGTCGTGCCGAGACACCACGTGATGATCGGGTGTGATAAGCTCTACGTTCACATACAACGGGTGCAAGCTAGTTTTGCATGTGCAGAATACTCGGGTTACACTTGACGAGCCTAGCATATGCAGATATGGCCTCGGAACACTGAGACCGAAAGTTTGAACGTGAATCATATAGTAGATATGATCAACATAGTGATGTTCACCATTGAAAACTACTCCATCTCACGTGATGATCGGACATGGTTTAGTTGATATGGATCACGTGATCATTTAGATGACTAGAGGGATGTCTATCTAAGTGGGAGTTCTTAAGTAATATGATTAAATTGAACTTTAATTTATCATGAACTTAGTACTTGATATTTTTTGCATATCTATGTTGTTGTAGATCAATGGCCCGTGCTACCGTTCCCTTGAATTTTAATGCGTTCCTAGAAAAAGCTAAGTTGAAAGATGATGGTAGCAACTACACGGACTGGGTCCGTAACTTGAGGATTATCCTCATTGCTGCACAGAAGAATTACGTCCTGGAAGCACCGCTAGGTGCAAGACCCGCTACAGGAGCAACTCTGGACTTATGAACGTCTGGCAGAGCAAAGCTGATGACTACTCGATAGTTCAGTGGGCCATGCTTTATGGCTTAGAATCGGGACTTCAAAGACGTTTTGAACGTCATGGAGCATATGAGATGTTCTAGGAGTTGAAGTTAATATTTCAAGCAAATGCCCGAATTGAGAGATATGAAGTCTCGAATAAGTTGTATAGCTGCAAGATGGAGGAGAATAGTTCTGTCAGTGAACACATACTCAGAATATCTGGGTACCACAACCACTTGACTCAACTGTGAGTTAATCTTCCTAATGATAGTGTCATTGACAGAGTTCTTCAATCACTGCCACCAAGCTATAAAAGCTTCGTGATGAACTATAATATGCAAGGGATGGATAAGACAATTCCCGAGCTCTTCACGATGCTAAAGGCTACGGAGGTAGAAATCAAGAAGGAGCATCAACTGTTGATGGTTAACAAGACCAATAGTTTCAAGAAAAAGGGCAAAGGGAAGAAGGGGAACTTCAAGAAGTACGGCAAGCAAGTTCCTACTCAAGTGAAGAAGCCCAAGTCTGGACCTAAGCCTAAAACCAAGTGCTTCTACTGCAAAGGGACTGGTCACTAGAAGCGGAACTGCCCAAGTATTTGGCGGATAAGAAGGATGGAAAAGTGAAAGGTATATTTGATATACATGTTATTGATGTGTACCTTACTAATGCTCGTAGTAGCTCCTGGGTATTTGATACTGGTTCTGTTGCTCACATTTGCAACTCGAAACATGGGCTACGGATTAAAGGAAGATTGGCTAAGGACGAGGTGACGATGTGTGTGGGAAATGGTTCCAAAGTCAATGTGATCGCCGTCGGCATGCTACCTCTACATCTACCTTCGGGATTAGTTTTAGACCTGAATAATTGTTATTTGGTGCCAACATTGAGCATGAACATTATCTCTAGATCTTGTTTAATGCGAGACGGTTATTCATTTAAATCAGAGAATAATGGTTGTTCTATTTATATGAGTAATATCTTTTATGGTCATGCACCCTTGATGAGTGGTCTATTTTTGTTGAATCTCGATTGTAGTGATACACATATTCATAATGTTGAAGCCAAAAGATGCAAGGTTAGTAATGATAGTGCAACTTATTTGTGGCACTGGTCATATTGGTGTAAAGCGCATGAAGAAACTCCATGCTATTGGACTTTTGGAATCACTTGATTGTGAATCACTTGATGCTTGCGAACCATGCCTCATGGGCAAGATGACTAAGACTCCGTTCTCCAGAACAATGGAGCGAGAGCAACAGACTTCTCGGAAATAATACATACTGATGTATGCGATCCGATGAGTGTTGAGACTCGTGGCGGGTATCGTTATTTTCTGACCTTCACAGATGATTTGAGCAGATATGGGTATATCTACTTGATGAAACATAAGTCTGGAACATTTGAAAAGTTCAAAGAATTTCAGAGTGAAGTGGAAAATCATCATAACAAGACAATAAAGTTTCTACGATATGATCGTGTAGGTGAATATTTGAGTAATGAGTTTGGTCTTCATTTAAAACAATGTGGAATAGTTTCGCAACTCACGCCACCTGGAACACCACAGCGTAATGGTGTGTCCGAATGTCGTAACCATACTTTATTAGATATGGTGCGATCTATGATGTCTCTTACCGATTAGCACTATCATTTTGGGGTTATGCTTTAGAGACGGTTGCATTCTCGTTAAATAGGGCACCAGCTAAATCCGTTGAGACGACACCATATGAACTGTGGTTTGGCAAGAAACCTAAGTTGTCGTTTCTTAAAGTTTGGGGCTGCGATGCTTATGGTAAAAAGCTTCAACCTGATAAGCTCGAACCCAAATCGGTGAAATGTGTTTTCATAGGATACCCAAAGGAAACTGTTGGGTACACCTTCTATCATAGATCCGAAGGCAAGATTTTCGTTGCTAAGAATGTATCCTTTCTAGAGAAGGAGTATCTCTCGAAAGAAGTGAGTGGGAGGAAAGTAGAACTTGATGAGGTAATTGTACCTTCTCCCGAATTGGAAAGTACTTCATCACAGAAATCACCAGTGATCCCTACACCAATCAGTGAGGAAGCTAATGATGATGATCATGAAACTTCAGATCAAGTTACTACCAAACCTCGTAGGTCAACCAGAGTAAGGTCCGCACTAGAGTGGTACGGTAATCCTGTTCTGGAGGTCATGTTACTTGACCATGACGAACCTACGAACTATGAGGAGGCGACGATGAGCCCAGATTCCGCGAAATGGCTTGAGGCCATGAAATCTGAGATGGGATCCATGTATGAGAACAAACTATGGACTTTGGTTGACTTGCTCGATGATCGGTAAGCCATAGAGAATAAATGGATCTTCAAGAAGAAGACTGACGTTGACGGTAATGTTACTGTCTACAAAGCTCGACTTGTTGCGAAAGCTTTTCGACAAGTTCAAGGAGTTGACTACGATGAGACTTTCTCACCCGTAGCGATGCTTAAGTCTGTCTGAATCATGTTAGAAATTGCCGCATTTTATGATTATGAAATTTGGCAAATGGATGTCAAAACTGCATTCCTTAATGGATATCTTAAAAAAGAGTTGTATATGATGCAACCAGAAGGTTTTGTCGATCCTAAAGGTGCTAACAAAGTGTGCAAGCTCCAGCGATCCATTTATGGACTGGTGCAAGCCTCTCAGAGTTGGAATATATGCTTTGATAGTGTGATCAAAGCATATGGTTTTATACAGACTTTTGGAGAAGCTTGTATTTACAAGAAAGTGAGTGGGAGCTCTTTAGCATTTCTAATATTATATGTGTATGACATATTGTTGGTTGGAAATAATACAGAATTTCTGGATAGCATAAAATGATACTTGAATAAGAATGGTTCAATGAAAGACCTGGGTGAAGCTGCTTATATATTGGGCATCAAGATCTATAGAGATAGATGAAGACGCTTAATTGGACTTTAACAAAGCACATACATTGTTAAAGTTTTGAAGAAGTTCAAAATGGATAAGTCAAAGAAAGGGTTCTTGCCTGTGTTACAAGGTGTGAAGTTGAGTCAGACTCAATGCCCGACCACTGTAGAAGATAGAGGGAAAATGAAAGTCATTCCCTATGCCTCAGCCATAGGTTCTATCATGTGTGCAATGCTGTGTACCAGACCTGATGTGTGCCTTGCTATAAGTTTGGCAGGAAGGTATCAAAGTAATCCAGGAGTGGATCACTGGACAGCGGTCAAGAACATCATGAAATACCTGAAAAGGACCAAGGATATCTTTCTCGTTTATGGAGGTGACAAAGAGCTCGTCGTAAATGGTTACGTCGATGCAAGCTTTGACACTGATCCGGATGACTCTAAGTCGCAAATCGGATACGTTTTTATATTGAATGGTGGAGCTGTCAGTTGGTGCAGTAACAAGCAGAGTGTCGTGGCGGGCTCTACGTGTGAAGCAGAGTACAAAGCTGCTTAAGAAGCATCAAATGAAGGAGTCTGGATGAAGGAGTTCATATCCGATCTAGGTGTAATACCTAGTGCATCGGGTCCAATGGAAATCTTTTGTGACAATACTAGAGCAATTGCCTTGGCGAAGGAATTCAGATTTCACAAAAGAACCAAACACATCAAGAGACGCTTCAATTCCATCCGCGATCAAGTCAAGGAGGGAGACATAGAGACTCGCAAAATACATACAGATCTGAATGTTGCAGACCCGTTGACTAAGCCTCTTCCACGAGCAAAACACGATCAGCACCAAGACTCCATGGGTGTTAGAATCATTACTATGTAATCTATATTATTGACTCTAGTGCAAGTGGGAGACTGAAGGAAATATACCCTAGAGGCAATAATAAAGTTGTTATTTATATTTCCTTATATCATGATAAATGTTTATTATTCATGCTAGAATTGTATTAACCGGAAACTTAGTACATGTGTGAATACATAGACAAACAGAGTGTCCCTAGTATGCCTCTACTTGACTAGCTCGTTAATCAATGATGGTTAAGTTTCCTAACCATAGACATGTGTTTTCATTTGATGAACGGGATCACATCATTGGAGAATGATGTGATGGACAAGACCCATCCGTTAGCTTAGCATTATGGTCGTTTAGTTTTACTGATATTGCTTTCTTCATGACTTATACATGTTCCTTTGACTATGAGATTATGCAACTCCCGAATACCGGAGGAACACTTTGTGTGCTATCAAATGTCACAACGTAACTGGGTGATTATAAAGATTCTCTACAGGTGTCTCCGAAGGTGTTTGTTGAGTTGGCATAGATCGAGATTAGGATTTGTCACTCCATGTATCGGAGAGGTATCTCTGGGCCCTCTCGGTAATACACATCACTCCAAGCCTTGCAAGCAATGTGACTAATGAGTTAGTTACGGGATGATGCATTACGGAATGAGTAAAGAGACTTGCCGGTAACGAGATTGAACTAGGTATGATGATACCGACGATCGAATCTCAGGCAAGTAACATACCGATGACAAAGGGAATAACATATGTTGTTAAGGTTTGACCGATAAAGATCTTCGTAGAATATGTAGGAGCCAATATGAGCATCCAGGTTCCGCTATTGGTTATTTACCGGAGATGTGTCTCGGTCATGTCTACATAGTTCTCGAACCCGTAGGGTCCGCACGCTTAACGTTCGATGGCGATTTGTATTATGAGTTATGTGTTTTGGTGACCAAAGTTTGTTCGAAATCCCGGATGAGATCACGGACATGACGAGGAGTCTCGATATGGTTGAGAGGTAAAGATTGATATATTGGAAGGTTATATACGGACACCGGAATGGTTCCAATAAGGTTCGGGGATTTTTCGGAGTACCGGGAGGCTACCGGACCCCCCGGGAAAGTTAATGGGCCTATTGAGCGATAGTGGAGGAGAGAAGGCAGGCCACGGGAGGTGGCGCGCGCCCCCTTGCCCCAATCCAAATTGGACAAGGGGAGGGGGCGCGGCCCCCCTCTTTCCTTCTCCGTCTCCCTCCTTTCCCCTTTCCCCTCTCCGTTGGAAGGAAAGGGGGGCAAATCCTACTAGGAACGGAGTCCTTGTTGGACTCCCCCCTCATGGCGCTCCCCCCCCTTGGCCGGCCTCCTCCTCCCCCCTCCTTTATATACGTGGGCAGGGGGCACCCCAAAGGCACAACAGTTGTTTCTTAGTCGTGTGCGGTGCCCCCCTCCACAGTTTACCACCTCGGTTATATTGTCGTAGTTCTTAGGCGAAGCCCTACGCGGATCACATCACCAACACCGTCGCCACACCGTCGTGCTGACGGAACTCTCCCTCGACCCTCTACTGGATCAAGAGCTCGAGGGACGTCATCATGCTGAATGTGTGCTGAACACGGAGGTGCTGTACGTTCGGTACTTGGATCGGTTGGATCGTGAAGACGTTCGACTACATCAACCACGTTAACTAACGCTTACGCTTTCGGTCTACGAGGGTACGTGGACACACTCTCCCCGCTCGTTGCTATGCTTCTCCTACTTAGATCTTGCGTGATCGTAGGAATTTTTTGAATTACTACGTTCCCCAACAATCCTCTCCTCCCTCTCCCGCGCGTGTTCCCACCCGGCTCCAGCTGCCTGCATTCATGTGGCTGTAGAGTGGTCACTACACATTGAATGCAGCTTAGAGTGGACGCAACCTCTCACTACCTCCTCCATTGAAGCAACACCCCGGTCGAGGGCGCTGCCCGCTGCACGTCCGGCTGAACACGCCTCCTCACCATATTAAAACGGTTGCAGACTGCCCGCCGGCCTTCCTTCATTAAACCCGCGCGGGCGCCGAGATACCTACTCCGGTCACATATCCGTTCACATTAAACACAACGTCGGTATCGTTTTTAGTTAAAAATATGTCCAAAATGTAAACGGTTCGTCCGGTTTGTAAGGAATTCGTTGTGTTTGCATGGATTTCATCCGGTTTGTTGAGAGGTGTTTGAAATGTATGCGGGTAGCGTTGGATGGCGGCCTCCCATATTAATGTTCGTGGCCTGGTCCCCTTTTTCTACTAACAAATACCGCAACAAATTTGCGGGTCACCGTCGGAGATTTCCTAACAAACAACTTTCTTCTAGCTTGTTAGGGCATTTCTAGCCTATCCCCTATAACCGGTTAGTGGAGTATATTTAACTTTTTACTCCACTAACTGGCACCTAGCCGATCCCCAATCCGGCCTAACAGAGTATAATTTTACTGCTCTCCTTAAAAATTTCCCTATTTAGACTCACTCTCTCCTCTGTAGAGTAAAACGACGCGACTCTCCTTTGCTGCCTCTCCCTGCCCTCCGTCGCCGCATCTTTGCCCCCGCCGCGCCTGCTACCCTTCCCCCTTCCCCGCCGGCACCGGCCCGCTGTCGGGGAAGCCTTGTCGGCCTATGCCGCTGTCCTCCACCACCTCCTCGTCCCGCCGCCGGCCAAAAATCGAGGGTATCTGCGGCTGGTGTCGCCGATGCCGGATTTGGCGTTTTGGTCGCCGGTGGCTGTGCCTTGCCATGGATTGGCCGGGAATCGACCCACACAGCCCCGACAAAGCCTCCACGCCGCATGCAGGTACCGACTCTTCCTCTAGCCATTCTAATCGCTCCCGCCGTCGGCTCGCTGGCAAATACACGGCCGGCCATTGCCCGGGCTCGGCGCTCGCGCAGCGATTCGCCGGGTCGCAGCTACCGGTCATACAATGCGACGACTGCACACGGAAAGTGGTGCGCCGAGTTTCTACCATGCCGCAGCATCCCGGATGGGTGTTCTTCAAATGCACAAACGATGGGGTATGTGCTTGTTTTGATTCGGTTTTTCACCAGATTCGGTTCAATTTCGGTAGCTCAATGATGCTCATCTATGTGTGCAGGATGATGGATGCTCGTTTTGCTATTGGGAAGAAGAATACATCGATATATTGATAGCACGAAAATTAATAGATGTTCGTGCACTTGTTGCTAGAATTGAGACTAAAGATGAGACTAGATGTGAGATTAGAGAAGAAAAGAGAGGGGAAGCAACGTCTACTTCTTTAGAATCAAAGAAGAAGAATGAAGTATGCAAGATCGAGAATCTGCATATCAACAATGAACGCATCAAAAAGATATAATCCAACTAGTGGGGGCAGTTATAGAAGTTGAATATCTTCTAAAATGTCTAATTGTGGTTCTTGTTTTTTTTGTCTTGCTCTTCTAGCAAAGAATTGGTGAATTGTTATGTAATCCAATGTCATTGAATGAAATAAAAAAAACAAAGGAAATGTGTTTCGGTGGCTGAAATTGAAATGTAAATGAATTTTTTTACTCCGTTAAGTTTAGCGGATCGGTTAGGTTCGGTCAAAACTTAGTGAAGTATATATACTTCACTAAGCCTTTTACTTCATTAACTTGGGATCGGTTAAAGTTACCCTTAAGGCCATCTACAACGGGGCTGCTGACCTGCGTCGTCAGGGTCAATTTACTAACTATTTTGCCCGGTTCCCGTTCGTGACCAGGTTTTGGCCTTGCGTCGATGCCAAGTCTGCTTGTATGTTTTTAACCACGAGGCGTGTACTGACTCCTACTAGCGTTGGACAGAGGCTCCTATGTAGTCGCTACGCGTATTTCCCCCCTTTGCTCTAGCGCCTAAACAAAAAACAAGGCGTTGCCCATTGGAGTTGGCCTGATAAACATTTTTCCTTTTTTTTTTTGAGAAATGATAAACAATTTTCCTTGTTAGTCCACATCGCCCTTTTCTTCTTTCTTCTGTGCAGCATAGCAGGCCCAATAATGGCCCAATACCCCAAGATGCATTAGAAAAGCTATAAGTTACAGGAACCAGAAGAACCAATTAGAGATGTGGCATTAGCATAACGACCTTCAAATAGTAAATTACAATTAAAACTAAGAGCCCTGAGTTTGATCTAGTTGATGATAAAGCCCTACACGCCACTGCGTCCCTTGTTGATATTCTTGACCACCTGTTTTGAGTCACAAGCAACGACAAAATGTAGAAGAAGGTCATCAATTGAGCTAGAATTTTGCTTTCTCTAGAACAGGGGTGCCACATGTGACTGGTCCATCCCCATGACACAAATGGTATCCCACATTCTGTAGATTTTGAGCAATAAAATCAGACTTTTTCCTCAAAAAGAGAGAAGAAGCAGTTAGAGAAAAATCCTATTTGACTCGTTGTGCATAAAAATGTCGATATAACACACATTAGCGATGTCTTCTGCGGGGACCTGTGGGCATAGAGCGCCCTTGTTTCTGCCATTGTTTCTGTTGGACAGTTTTTTTGATTTTATTTATTTTCCACTTTTTTGGTGTTTTTATCTTTTCCTTATTTTTTTCTTTATTTCTGACCTTTTGGGATTTTTTCTCATCTTTGGTTGTTTTAAGAATCTTTGTGAGATTTTTTAAAATCCATGAACTGTTTTGAAAATTTGTTAACATTTCTTTTAGTTCTTGGGAACTTTTAAATTCATAAAAATATTTGAAAATTCATGAATATAATTTTAAATAAACAATTTTTTTTGAACTACCAAAACATTGTTTTTTGAAATTTGAGAATAGTTTTAGGTTCTTGAACATTTCAGAGAAGTAAAAAACCGTTGGAAAAAACTAACAAGAGTAGAGGTCGATATCATCGACTGGGCAGGCCCAGTGCCCCAGTATGACAGCATGTGTGCACCTCGTCATTTTGACGCAAACATGGCCAAAATAGAAGACCTCCAAATTCCACCCACTTAAAAAAAGAAAAACCTCTTAAGAAACTTCTTTATAAAAAAGGAAAAACAATTCGATCAATCGCTTCTTCTCCCAGGGGTCAGTCAGGATAGACCACAGTTGATCACTGCTTCTTTCTCCCATGACCAATGGCGGAGCTATGTAAGTTGCTGGGGTGGCTGTGCCCCCCCCCCCCCCCCCCCCCCAACATTGGGCCAACTTGTGAAGGAAAATTTTCTTTGAGTGCTTAGGTGGAAACCTTTTTAGCTTTTGCCCTCCCCAAACACTGATAGTTTACCTTTTGCCCCCCCCCCCCCCCCCCCCCCACCCAACTGACCGTGTCTAGCTCCGCCACTACCCATGACTCGTTCAAGGTCTCACGTAGTCACGGGGAGGAGAAGGGAGACTGCACACCCCTAACAATACAATGACAAGCCGAAAACAACCAGCCCTCCCTTAGGTAATTCACACTAATACTAATAATAAGTACTAGTCTTATATATTAGTCCCTCCGTATCAGAATATAAGATGTTTTTGTAGGCTAGGTTAACTTACAAAAACGTTTTAGGACATGTACGGTTGTTGAGAAGGTTGTCTTGTCTTAAGACTTGCATGTAATTGAAGGGGTAATAATAAAAACATGTCTACAATGAGTTATCTCTTAGCATTATCTATAATAACTAGCTATTCCTAAAAATATGGCGAGACATATTGTCCTAAGAGATGATCTCTTAAATAAGAGAAGACAAGTTTTTTCTTACGAATTCTCTCTCCTCCAGCTCAGTATTTATTCTACATGACACTCCTAAGATGGCACCATTATACATCCCCTTATGTTTTGCTATAGAGATAGTACTTTACAGAGAGAGTAGTAAGTAGTTCTCCATACACACTAATACTAATCGACTTGATCTGCAGTTCGCGCCTTTGCTCCACTGAAAATTTAGAAGAAAAAAAAGAGAAAACCATAAAATAATCAAGAAAACCCAAGCCGATGAAACTAGTTTTGTTACTAGAGCTAGACTAGCCATTCCTTCCGAGTCGCTTGATTCTGTCTCACAATCTCCTCCTCCTCCCTCTATCCTTACTGAAATGCTCCGTGGAGACAAAGCTCTGCCCCTCTGGAGTAGCAGAGGCTGCGGGCCGTGGGAGGTAAAATGGCGCTGCCGCCGCTTGTGCTGGCAGCATCACGGCGTGGTAAGGAGGGTACGGCAGCATGGCTCCGAACGGAGCCATCCCTGCAGGCAGGAGCGGGACGCATCCTCCCGCGACCACCGTCCATGGAGCTGCCGAGGCGGGTGCGGTGCCCAGTGGCACCGCGACGGCCGGCGCCGATGCCGTCTGCATGACGGGGTACACTGCTTGTGTTGTTCTCCCGTTCATTGCCTCGACCTGCTTCTGCAGCGACTTCATGTACTGGATCGTCTGCTCCAGCGTCGACGCCTGGTTACTCTGCACACAGAAATGTCCATCAGATCGATTCGTTCAGAGCGAAGTGCCATAAGAAACTTGCAGGTTCAGCCTACTTAACCAGAAATGGCTTTGAAGAAGATTGAAGAGTAGCACTAGCATATGCATAAGCACAACAATTAAGTCGGAAACTGAGTGTGAGGCTGTGAGCTGACCTTTTCGCATCCAGGGACGAGCTGCTGCAGGGTCCTCAGCCTGTCACTGATCTTGCACCTTCGCCTCTGCGCGCACAGCCGTAGTCCATTCAAAATTTCGTGGTGATGCATCGGTCCGTTCAAAAATGTAGATATGCTCCTCGATATGAAAATGTGAAATCAATGAGGAGGCGGCCAAAGCAGCATCACCTTTTCTGTAACGTTGTGTGTATCTGAGTGACGAGACGACCTTGTCCTGTTCGACCCTCCTGATGCCGCCTTCCTCCTCTCGCTGGGATCGCTCGTTACGTTTGTGTCCTGATGACAGAGTCAAGCGGAGCTCAGATCAAATCAATGTCTTCTTTTTTCTGTAATTTCTTCTTCCGCAAAGGGGATCATTTGATGCACACCGCCATTTATATTGCATCATCTTATTGCTTACAGAAAAGTGTTAAGGAAAATAGAGTACACAAGCTGGAAAACATGCAGTTGAGACTGTTGAGTTCACTATGTCAAAATTATTTATGGGAAATTCAGCCCAGTAGCTTGTTCGTCGAAAACAAGATGTAAGCTTTCTTTGGTTATGAGGAATCAGTCGACAAGCTTGTGTAAAACACAGGTCAGATCACTTGACACTATGATAATGTGCAGAAATGTACGTGTACTTGTACTACATGTTATAATCTAGTCACAAGGCCTATATTCTTTTTCTGGTCTCCAGTTGGACCAATAATATATGCATTGTATGTTATACATATCAAATCGTTGAAAAAATAATCAAATACGAATTCAGTTATATTTTTTATAGCATATAATTAGTACTCCCTCCATTCCCTTTATAGTGCGCCTATATTTTCCCTCGATATTCCGAATTGTAGTGGGCACTGCTTGTTTGGACAAAAATAACCCCATGGCTGGAATCTCGTTTGTAGCAGCTTACAGATAGGCGTGGGACAACCTCCTCTGCATGCAAGGGTTTTTTGGTCCATAGTACAACGTCATGCATTGGTATGGGAGCTAGAAGCTATACGCATACTGTAAAACAGAATGGAGGGAGAAAAATACTTTCTTAGTCTAAGACAAAGTATGTTTTTGTCTCTCAAATACCCCAAGTATAATGCAGTATTTCAAGATTTTATGGTACATATTTGGTCTTTCAAGTCTCAAAATTGGGTAAATTTCATCCAAAACCAGATTTTAACCACTTTGACCGGGTTTTGACCACCACTTAATCTGCTCTGATGAACAGTAAATTTGGTTTTTTGAGACTTGAAGGACCAAATGCCTACTGGTCATCATAGCACATTAGGTGGCGGTCAAACCCGGTCAAAGTGGTCAAAATCTGGTTTTAGACGAAACTTACCCGGTTTTGAGACTTGAAGAACCAAAAATGTCTACCATAAAATCTTGAGAAGCATTTTATACTTTTGGGAAACTTGAGAAACCAAAAACATACTTTTCTCTTAGTCAAAATGATGATCAAAGCTGGCCTCAAAATGTCTATGTGCCTTGTACACCAAGAAGGTAGTACTTTTTTGAAGTAATCGTCATAGCGTTCTCAAAAGGTTGTTGAAAAGAATCCACACAGCTAATCCTCACTGTTTCTATTTATCCTAACATGCAGACGTGTCATCTCATTAAAGTCCACCTCAACATATATGAGATTTTTTTAATTATTAGTTGATCCTCATTGCTCTATTATCTCAACATGCACACATGCCATGTCATCAAATGACCACCAAAACATGTATCGATTTTTCCATTATATCATGCTACTTACATTTATAAATTTCTTCAATATTATGTAAGTACAACATATAATATATATTTAGTTTTAGATTTATATTATTTATCAAATACTAATGTTTCAGTAAATACAGGGGTATCATCTAGTATACATGAGTAGTTGATCTCCATTACTTCTACTTATCTCAATATGCAGACCTGCCACTTCATCAACCCCACTACGTTTATTTTTCTTAACATGCATAGAATTGCTACTTATACTATTTCTCTCTACATGCACAAGTCCCACTACTTTTATTTCTGTCAACATGCATGCAAATACTACAATTTATAAATATTTTAGAACTATATGTAATATTACTTACATTATATAAGTATTCTGCAACTAAAAAATAGTCAAATACAATAAATCATATGTTTTTTTGCCCTTATTCTCATATTCAAATTCCAGACAACCAAATCTCGTCAAAATTATATAGTACAACCAATTTCCGCAGCAACACATGGGGAACCATCTAATTCGACCAGAAGAGAACACAAAGTAACAAGAAAAGACAATATTTCCTTGGAAAAAAAACATAGGAAACACAGAAACACAATACTACAAGATGTTGAGGTTTGGGGGAAGGTTAAGAGCAAAGAAAATTAAAACACAAAGCATAACCCTTTTTCATCTGTTGCATGCGGAACCAATATTGTGTGAGACATTACAAATTTCAAGAAAACTATGTACTACAAACATGCTATATCACATCAAACTTCAAAATTTTATTGGACCTTAAATGGCAATATGTTTCCTAAACTTCACCAAAAGATCTCGCATGAAGAAGAGGAAGAAAAGTCAGAGCGAAGAGCTCCTTATTTACTTGTATATAAACCGACTTGATAACACAAGCATGCAGTAATCGGGTGCATGTCAGCATGTGTTCTTTACCTTGACATCGCACATGCCGTCCGAAGCTGGAAGCTTCCCCTTGCTGTCCGTCATCTCTAAACTCCCCATTGTCATCGCCGACGGCTCGCTCTTCACCATCGGGCCGGCCCCGGCATTGTCCTCGCCACTGACAATCGGGTAGAGCCACGCTGCCATCACGTCCTCGGAAGGTGGCGGCTCTGCAGGGGGCGCGTGCGGTGGCTCTAGCGCGCCTCCTTCCCACGCCAACCCGAGTAGACCTTCACTGCAAGAACCCACATACACGCGTGCATATCATTTGAGTCATGCATTAACGGCTGAAACAGCGAAATCTAGCTACGTGCATGGAGCTGTCAACGAACATATCGAGGAACTCGTCGTCCTCGACGGCGTCGGCTGCCAAGGGCGCCGCCGCGCCGGGGTAGTCGCCGGGGTACCACCAAGGATCTGCAGCAGCTAGATCGTGTCCGTCCATCGCTCAGCGTGGGAAGAAGCTAGGGACATGCGTGGTCGTTCGATCAACTCTCTCTCTGTGTGGTATGTACACCGTAGCCGTATGCAGTGCAACCGGCCCTTTATATAGAGCGAGAATATTCAACAGTCGACGTTGCGCATGAGAGAGGGAGAGAGGGAGATAACACCGACGTTGAAATGTCCACGACGGCCGAGCAATCAGGCTAGCTAGAAGACGAGCCATGCACGCGCATGCATGCAGGCTAGCTTAGCTAATTTGGCCCGTCACCGGTGGAAGCTAGCAATACTCCACTACGCAAGTACGTCTAATTTGGCCCGTTTCTGGACCGTGGCTGGGGCACTCTGACAGCGCTGACGCAACGGTTTGTCTATCCATGCGGCCGGCGGCGGCATGAACGGATAGATACAAGACAAAGACATGCGGGATGAGGGTATCTCGAACGACTGACCCGTAAACCTTCCGCGACTGTTCAGACCGATTTTTTTAAACTGCGAAAGCCATTCACAATGTGGGCCTGTATCAGTACGGTCCGGACGTAATTTCTATCGCAAATTGGAGACAAAAATAGAGAAGGTTTACAGGAGTCCGGACTGATCCCAACCCCGTTTCTGATCGCCCTGACCCACGAAAACCCCCTCACCCCTTCCATGTGTTTTCGATCAGCGCTGCTCCAGTGTTAGCGCCTGCATTCATGCCCGTCTAGAGCGGACGCGACCGCTCACTGGCGCCGGCATTGAACTGGCGCGCCGGCCGAGGGAGCGGCCCCGTGCAGGCGACTGTCACGCGTTAAAACGACACGGCAGCCCCGGCCCGTCCGTCTGCCGCCTGCATTGATGGCACGCGGTTGCCGAGGCGTCTCCTCCGACGCCACCCATCTGTCCGTCTGCCGCCCACCGGTGCTATATAAACCGCAGCCCCGGTGCCTTGGCCATAGCCACAGTCATCCACTAGTAGAAAAGGGGGCTTTCGTTCGGGCCTGGCCAGCCCATTAGTCCCGGTTCTGCCATGAACCGGGACCAATGGAGGCATTTGTCCCGGTTCGTGAGCCCAGGGGGGCGGCTGGGGCCTCGTGGGCATTGGTCCCGGTTCGTCTGGGCCCATTTGTCCCGGCTCTTGGCACGAACCGGGACCAATGGGCCTCGCTCCTGTCCCACAACCATTGGTCCCGGTTCGTGGCAGGAACCGGGACAGAAGGATGGCCTTTAGTCCCAGTTCCAGCCACGAACCGGGACAAATGAGTTGCCTATATATACCCCATCGCCGGCGAGCAGAGCACGCCACAATGCTCTGTTTTTTGCTGGCCGGCGAGGAAGGGCATTTGGGTGCTCTAGCTCACCTCTTATGCATGTGAGGTGTTCGATGAAATGCCCGAGCCACACTAGTTAAGCTTTCTCCTCTCGAAGCTCGACCTCCGAGCTCCATTTTTTTCGAGATTTGTCTAGGTTTAGAGGTCCGTCACGCCCCGTCCTCGTCTTCACCGCCGTCGATCGCCCGCGCCGATCTCGTCGCCGGCACCACCATGGTGAGCCTCTTGTTCTTATCTTCTTTCTGAAAGAAAAAAAATCTTACTTTAGATAGATACTTGTCTAATTTTCTTACTTTTGACACACATAATTATATATAATGCACGCAGATGAACCGACAATGGATGTACGGTGACAGACACACCTCCGAGTACATTAAGGGCGTGCATAATTTTCTCGAAGTGGCTGGGGCAAACAAGCAGAATGGTTTTATGTGTTGTCCATGCCCTAATTGTGGGAATACAAGGTCTTACTCTGACAAGAAAATCCTTCAGACCCACCTGCTTTATAAGGGTTTCATGCCACACTATAATGTTTGGACGAAGCACGGAGAAATAGGGGTTATGATGGAAGACAGCGAAGAAGAAGAGGACGATGACAACTATGTGCCCCCTGAATACGGTGATGCTGCAACGGGGGAAGCTGAAGATCAAGAGGAACCAGACGATGTGCCCGATGATGATCTCCGCCGGGTCATTGTTGAGGCAAGGGAAAAGTGCGAAAGTGAAAAGGAGAAGCTGAAGTTCGATCGCATGTTAGAGGATCACAAAAAAGGATTGTACCCCAATTGCGAAGATGGCAACACAAAGCTCGGTACCGTACTGGAATTGCTGCAGTGGAAGGCAGAGAATGCTGTGCCTGACAAAGGATTTGAGAAGCTACTGGAAATATTGAATAAGAAGCTTCCAAAGGATAACGAATTGCCCGATGGTACGTACGCAACAAAGAAGGTCGTATGCCCTCTAGGATTGGAGGTGGAGAAGATAATGCATGCCCTAATGACTGCATCCTCTACCGCGGTGCGTACAAGGATTTGAACGCATGCCCGGTATGCGGTGCATTGCAGTATAAGATCAGACGAGATGACCCTGGTGATGTTGAGGGCGAGCCCCGCAGGAAGAGGGTTCCTGCGAAGGTGATGTGGTATGCTCCTATAATACCACAGTTGAAACGACTGTTCAGAAACAAAGAGCATGCCAAGTTGATGCGATGGCACAGTGAGGACCGTAAGAAAGACGGGAAGTTGAGAGCACCCGCTGACGGGTCGCAGTGGAGAAAAATCGAGAGAAAGTATTGGGCTCAGTTTGCAAGTGACCCAAGGAACGTATGGTTTGCTTTAAGCGCGGATGGCATTAATCCTTTCGGGGAGCAGAGCAGCAATCACAGCACCTGGCCCATGACTCTATGTATGTATAACCTTCCTCCTTGGATGTGCATGAAGCGGAAGTTCATTATGATGCCAATTCTCATCCAAGGCCCTAAGCAACCCGGCAACGACATTGATGTGTACCTAAGGCCATTAGTTGAAGAACTCTTACAGCTGTGGAATGGAACAGGTGTACGTGCGTGGGATGAGCACATGGGAGAAGAATTTGACCTAAAGGCGTTGCTGTTCGTGACCATCAATGATTGACCCGCTCTCAGTAACCTTTCAGGACAGACAAACAAGGAATACCACGCATGCACGCACTGTTTAGCTGACACCGAAAGTATATACCTGGA
The DNA here is from genome assembly GCF_002575655.3 of Aegilops tauschii subsp. strangulata. Taxonomy (NCBI): domain Eukaryota; kingdom Viridiplantae; phylum Streptophyta; class Magnoliopsida; order Poales; family Poaceae; genus Aegilops; species Aegilops tauschii. The sequence continues at coordinate 490,103,472 of NC_053038.3, read as the reverse complement.
CAGATGCAGGAAGAATGTGTACCTGGGCCATCGTCGATTTCTCCCGACCAACCATAGGCCTCAGTTTCCCGCCCTTCGGGCTGCCGAAAAGAGACCTTTGGACCCGGTTGGTGGCACGAACCGGGACCATAGGTGGGCATTGGTACCGTTGGTGCCACGAACCGGTACCATTGGTTTTGCTATATAAGGTAGCACTTGTGAAAATTTCGCCAACTGCTCCCATTCCCCCCGACGCCGCCAGGCCATTCCTCGTCGTCGTCGCCGTCGCCGCCCCGAGCCCCTGCCCCGACGCCGTCGCCCCACCCCTGACCCGCCGTCGACGTCGTCCTCGCCGTCGCCGCCCCCGAGCCCTCGCCGCGTGCGTAACCCCTCCCCCACGAGCCCGCCGTCCTCGTCGTCGTCATCGTCGCCGGCCTCGTCGTTGTCCTCGTCACCGGCCTCGTCGCCGTCCTGCCTCGAGCCCCCAGTGAGCCCCTTCACATCCCGATCCGTGCGCTGCCGCGCCTGCTGCCGCCCCTGTGCGCTGCCGCCGCCCATGTTTTTGTATGTATGTATGTATATGGATGTATGTATGTATGGATGGATGGATATGCATGTATATGGATGGATGTATGTGTATGTGTTCATAGTTTTTTTGTTCATAGTTTTTTTTTGTTCATAGTTTTTTGTTCATAGCATTTTTAGGCTGTATAGTTTTATTTTTGTTCAATGTTTATGGTTAGAAGAGGAGAGGAAAAAATTGTGTTGCAAAAGTTACATTTAAGGTTAGTTGATTTAGTGCATTTTAGGTTATTAGTTCTACTGTTAGTGCATTTAAAGTTAGTTTATTTTTAGTTGAACTAGTTGATTAATTAATAAAACTACTTTATTTTACTATATATAAAAGTAGTTTATTTTTAGTAAGTACTACTTTATTTTATTTATAGTAAATGCTTAGTAGTTGAACTAGTTGATTTAATAAAACTACTTTATTTTACTATAGAACTAGTTTATTTTTAGCAAGAAAATTAATAGAACTAGTTTATTTTTTTAGTTCAAGCAATTATTCCCACATCGACGTCGACGATGCCTATCCCGCATCCTCGTCGTCGACTCGGCGGAGGAAGCTGGCTTGATCAGAGGGGTCATGTCCGGGACTGGGCTCCGCCGGGCTGGTATTGGGAGGTGCTACCTTCCGGGGGGCGTAGGTTGGTGAGGAGCCAGCCCGTCGTTGACCCGATCCTTGTTTGGTGGCGGTCGCGTGGGCCAGTGACGGTGCCTAGGCTTCCGGACACCGCGGAGGTGGTACGTCACCGTGTCAGCGAGGAGGACGAGCACGTCCGTCGCTACATGGTTGCGTTGGAGGGCAGGTTTGACAATACCTGGCAAGTTCTTCAGGGATCTCACTGGAGCTATGATCCTGTGATGGTTCCTTCCCTTTGGGTGTCCACCGCCCGCGCCGATACCCGTCGGGCGCTACGGTTCTAGCTGTACTAGCGATGCTATATACATGTATGATAGTATTCGAGGTGTATTAGTGATAATATTCGACGATGTACAGACGGAAGAGATGATGTAGTTTTTCTTATAATTGAATGCATGCTAATTTGAATACTACTTTATTTTACGATTTGGTTTTGCTTATTGAATGCTCAAATTGGAAAACTACTCCTACTTTGAATGCTAAAATTGGAGAGCACTATGCAAGGCGTATGCATATGATTAGTTGATAGCTTATAGGGTTTTTGTTGTCGCAGAAATGTAGGAGCCCCCCTCCATCATCCCCGCCGTCGTCCCCGTCACCGACCCCCTCCGACCTCGAGGTGAGACCAGCCAAATCCTTTTTTAGAAAGATAATTAAACGATATTTCGGGTTGACTTGAAGTCTGTCAAGTCTCCACCATATATGAGAGGACGAAGAATCCCGACTGTTGTCGTGGGGTAGCTTCTCCTTCGTTCCCGTGTGCTAGACAATTTGGTGTAATGTACTCGGGAACGAAAGGAGGAGCTACTATCACCGACGGTCACAAATGTTAGAGAGGAATCAGTGAGGGAGAGTTCCACCATATATATATGAGAGGACGAAGAATCCCGACTGTTGTCGTGGGGGTCGCTTCTCCTTCGTTCCCGTGTGCTAGACATTTTGGTGTAATGCACTCGGGGACGAATGGAGGAGCGACCATCACCAACGGTCGAATGTATACACCACGTGAGCTGAGAGTTTTCAAGAAAAGACTCGACAGACCGATAGTTAACCCGTGATGAATAATAATGATCTAATTTAGTTTTTGTAGTACATATATTTAACTGTACAAGTTTAATCTTTGAATTATGAACGTAGGAAATGTCGTCATCGGACGACGAAAGTCTCCCGGGGGAGTGCGGCTGGTGCCACGACGATCGAGGTTTGTGCGACAGGCCTCACTTGGACGATGATCGGCGCTCAGCATTAAGCTTGAGGAGTCCTTCGATGTTGAAACAGTACGCAACGGCGACAAGTGTTTTTTTCGTAATTAAGCATGACTTCAACTATTTCAACGTGTAATTTTCATCTTTTACAATTCGAGTATAGCTTATCCCATGCCATGCAAGACGCTATGTCTTGGAGAGGATGGATTTTGAAGACCATGAAAATTTTGAAACGAAGAAAATTCACCTAAGGACCCATCATGATGTGGATTTTGAAGTAAATCTGTATAATGCTGAGAGCGTAACCCATTTTGGTTGCAAAAATTGGGAAGCATTTTGCAAGATGTATGGTTTTGATGAGGATATGCTTGTCACCATGGATCTTGGTGATCCTGACATCGACCAAGACAATATGGACATTTGGGTCCTTGTTGATACGCCTCCAGTTCTACCGCTATGTGAGTTTCTTAAACATAGTTAATTATTAACTAATTTATATTGTTTATTTCAAAATAGTTGACATCTTATTTCCATTGACAGCTTATTTTGATTGTTCAAACAATGTGCGGAACATGGTAGACAAAACCCACTACACCGATGGCTGCGAGTTAACTTATCAAGAGAAAAATCATCTGGTCGGATTTTGTACTGATCTTGAGAACTACAATATCTACAATCAAACTCCTCAACATTATGGTCAATACGTGCCACTAGTGCATGTGTTGAACTACGGTAACTATCATGGAGATACCCTGGTAAGATTTTTTACTATTACGACATCCGTGCATCTTTTGCATACTTCTAAAAGTAGTACATCATTTCTAACTATAAAGTTATTACTATGTTTTTCAATAGAGATTCCCAGAGGATTGTGTGCCTCATTTGATGTATCAGAATGGCAGCCTTCGTGTTTTGAACATATATCCAGGTCATCCTACGAATCTCAACTGTCCATACCGGATTTCTGAAAGAAGTGGAGACATGCTAATCAGAGAATGGAAAAAATGTATGGACAGTCGCAAGGAGGTTCTTGGAAGCAAAAGGAAGCGCCGCGCAAGAATTGGAGACAGGATGATCTCCATTCTCAATAATGGAGAGTCAGGGTCTATATTGTTTTATGCTATTTTACCTTAAATAGGGTATTTAGGTCCTGCCTAATACTGATGATCATGTGCTAAGAACAATTAAGTAGGGTTGGTTCGATGACTATGAGGATGATGATCGTATGACTTGTTATTAATAACGAGTAGAAGTTGTATGATGATGATTAGTAGGACTTGTTATTATGATGATGCATGATGCGAGCATGAAGAGTTATTATATATCTGTGGGTGAAATGAACATGGATTTGATTGAAGTGAAGGCAACATGCATGTGGTGCATGTCGAAAGTAGCACAATCCAAACTTGATCAAGTTAGGATTAGTATTACTTTCGACATGCACCACATGTTGCCTCACTTCAATCTAAGTCATGTTTAGGCATAGCAGTAGCAGTAGCCTGGAGATAAGAGAGAACACATCTCTCTATTAGCTACCTATAACAACCTAAATTAACCCCCTAAACCCCTAAACCACCTCCTTTCAAAAAAAAAACCAGCCCCTGAAATGCTAACGCGTGGAAGCTTATTGGTCCCGGTTGGTGCTACCAACCGGGACCAAAGGCCCTCCTGCCTGGGCTCGCCGGAGCGGCCACGTGGAGGTCCATCTGTCCTGGTTAGTATAAGAACCGGGACTAAAGGCCTAGGGCATTAGTAACGACCCTTTAGTCCCGGTTCCCCAACCGGGACAGATGGGCCTTATGAACCGGGACAAATGGCCCTTTTTCTACTAGTGATCCCTCTCCACACCACTCCCGCCATGGATCCCTCCACGACCAAAACTCTCTAGGACGGGCTTACGTTGGAGTAGAAGAAGGCTATGGCCTCCATTGCTGCCGACTGGCAGGCAGCCAGAGGACGTGCAAATGGAGGACGCATCCGCCGACAAGCCAGCGCCACCCTGCTCTTCCTCCGTGGCACCCTCCTCCTCTGCTCCACCTTCGCCGGTGCATTGCCCGCGAGATCCGACTCGCCCGCTGGCGATATCGGCAGCGGTCGCGGAGGTGGCGGCCGCCGGCAAGGAGCGCGACAATGACGTGGGCGAGTCGTTGTTCGGCGACACCTACGACGAGGAGGCCGCGCCCAGGCACCACGACCACGAAGAAGCCGACACGTCTGCGGGTGCCGCCGACAGTGAGGAAGAGTAGTGACGGTAGGTCGCCGCCGCTCGTGTCCCAGGAAGGTCACCGCTCCTCCCCTCCCGTCGACGCCAAGCTTGGTGGGCTCAGCATCTTCGGCCAATTAGTCGCTTGGCGGCGACATCGAGGCAGAGAACTTCAATTCCCGGGGCTTCGGAGGCGGAGCTGGAGAGCGCCGAGGCGGAATTTGAGACGGTGAAGCTTCAATTCTCGGGGTTGATGGCCGGAGACGAGGACCGGCCGCCGGCGATTATTTAGATTAGGTATTAATTATACTCCAGAGCCCGCCTAGGACCGCTTTGATGTATTTGTAATGAAATTTATCATGTTTATATGAAATTCGGTATAAATGTATGCGGATAGCGTTGGATGGCTACCTCCCACATCCGTATCCACGGACTGGTTCCCCTGTCCGCGGACGAATGTAAGAGGGTTTTTGCGGGTTGCCGTTGGAGATGCCCTAAGCTTGGAATGCCACCAAATAAATGATGCTACCACAAGAGCATCGATCTAAGCATAACCTCCTACAACTAGACTAATCCAATTTAGTGATACACAGGTTAATATGGGACTAGTGAATGAGCTTGGGCGGCGACGTGTGGAGGTCCGGCGGTGATGGACTCCCGGTGTCGTGGCGGTTCCATGGTGGCTTGGCGGATCTGCTTGCGGCGGCAGCTAGCTTCTCCGGCGTCGGCTTGTCTGTGATCGGACCGTTTCGGCCTTCACTCCATCTCCTCGGCGCTCGGTCGCTTCTCCCTTCAAAGGGCTGGCCCTTTCCCAGCTACGGTTCATCGCTCGTCTCGCGCCCGGTGCAGCAGGACCGAGCTCGTCTCGCGCACAGTGCCGCCGGACCGAGCTCGTCTCGCGCACGGTGCAGCAGGACTGACCTCGTCCCCGCCCCACGGTGCTGCAGGACCGATCTCGTCTCACGCTCCGGGCTGCAGGATGGGTCGATGGATGCCAGTGTTGGCCGACCTGTTGGGTCTCGATGCTGGGGGTGGGCCAGGGGTGCAAAGGCGGATCCTTTTTTGCTCGTCTCTTTGGTTGGGGTAGCGGCGGGTCTCGGGTGCGGTGGTCTCAAGGTCTTGGATGCCTGGGCGCGGCCCTGGTGGCGGTGCACGGTGCTCTTGGGCAAAGCCCGGGTCTTGGCGCTGCCCGGTGACCATGGCCGTGTGGGCGGCGTGGTTGTCGGGGTGTAGCGTTCGGCGGCGGTGAGTGTTGGCCGGGGTGAAAACCTGCTCTTTCTTCGGACAGACCGGCGACGGCGAAACTCGTTCCCTTCTTGAAGGCGTCGTCGCGGCTCTCACCGCTCGTCATGCGGCTCCGGGGGAAACTCTGATCCTCGGATCGGGCGGTGGCGGCGCTCCGGTGTCGTATCCTTCCTGAAGGCACCGCCTTGGAGTCCACGGTTCGTTATATGCGGCTTCATCTCTTCGTGGTAGTGTGCTAGGGGTGGTGTTGCTGCGCTCAGCGCTTTTGTATCCTGCCTTGGGTGTGTGTGGTGTTGGCGTGCGTTTGTATTGGATGATGTGGATCTTTGCTTTATATATAAAGCGGGTCGAAAGCCTTTTTCGGTAATGAGCTTGCGCGGGCAAACTCTTGGCTAAAAAGGACATTTTAAAATAAGATACGCATAGTTAGAAAATGATTCGAGTACGCACAAATTTCAGTAAGATCAGTCGGTGATTGCGCGGCAGATGGAGCGACTGTGGACTGTGGTGGCACCGAAAGATGTTGCTCGATTCAATTCGTTAGATGGACTGCTCGTCTATTTCCGCGTGCTAGTTATGTGCACCCACGCAAAACCCCAAGCAATGACGGTTCCCGAGTGGCAGGAGGGAACTCTTTCTTTTGTCATCTGGTGCTTATTGCGCTCTCCTTAACTTTCCCATCAACTTGCCGCTACACACCACTAGATGTATGCTAGCACACATGCATCTCACCGTCCCGGCCCACGTGTATTTGGTGGTATCTCTAGCCGATCCACCGCGCTATGAGTCATGAGCAAGCAGGTGAGTGATTGCGGCGTGTATAAGTGAGATCGTGAACTCGTGGTATGGTGGTGTGATACCCATTGAACAATGCCCGTGCCGAGGCGTTGACTCATGGCGCAGGGACACACCAACTTGCTTCTACGAACACAGGTTAGGGTTAGGAATTAATAGAAATGATCTACTCCCTTCGTACACACCAACTTGTTTATCTTATGTCTATACTTAGATGTTGTTACTTTCGCTAACTTATATATTCGAGCCTTCGTGGCCCTGGCTTGTAAAATAAAACTTTATGTTTGAATTTGTGTCTAGAGTTGTGTTGTGATATCTTCCCGTGATTCTTTGATTTTGATCGTGTCCATTTGCGTGTATGATTAGTGCACGATTGAGTCACGGGCGTCACACCGGAGGAGGAGGATGTGGGGGATGTTGGAGTATGATGTCTGGCCCTCTTCTATAGTTCGGACTTTTGGAGCAACTGGTTGGAGTATGAATTCAATATGGTATCCGAGCCAAGAGATATTGAGTTCAAGATCCTGCTAAGTATTAAATAAAACGATTCTATGGCCTACATCGATTCCACGTCTAAAAACTAAAATAGGCTAGACGTGAGTGAGTGTGTTAAAATATATTGCCCGCCTCCCTCCATCAGTTCGGATTGATGGATGAACTGGTTAGTTGTATAAACTTACAACCACAGGGTTCAAAACCCAGTAAATACAATAAACAATTGCGGCCTGCCCCCGCTTCCGTTGCCCAAGCTCCAAAGAAGCATAGACGTGAGGGGGAGTGTTGCAGTATGATGTCCGGTCCTCTCCCATAGTTCGGCCTTTCGGATGAGTTGGCTGATGCATGAATTCAATAGGGGACGCTGGCAATCCGCGCCAGACGCCGTCGCCGACAAGAGATGAAGGCCGTGAAGGAGGTGGAGTTGCTCGCCTACATGGATGAGGTCGAGCAGGAGGAGGATGAGGCAGAGCCCTCCCACCCGCCGTCCAACCGGCGCCCGTCAACGTCATCGTGGACATCTTCAACGACGAATATTAGCTAGGGTAGTATGTATGATTTCTTTTGTATACTTTGTATGAATTTAGGGGTTGAAATATAAGAGACTCAGATGTAAAGTGATTAATTTAAGATGTGACCGGTCACTGTCTGTGTATGGGTTCGATCTTGTCCGTGAGTATTTGAGTGACCGGATTTGCAAATTCGGATGCTATAGATGCTCTAACCTCGGAAAATATGTGCTATTCTCCCCAACTCGCAAGTACGTATCGTACTGTGCAGTGTGCATTACATACCCATTTCGGTTTGTCGGACGTGGTCGCCGACCGAAGCCGGCAGCAACAATTAAGCGTATAGCTAGGCGACATATGGTGCGGTGCATCTTGACATCTTGCCTCAGATGCGGCATTCCAAATTCGGCACGTATAGCTTGCGACATCCTAAATTGGGGCATAGACCACATGCTAGATGCACCGGTACGCCAGCGAGAGTACGTCACCACACTTGCGTAACAAGAGTACGTAGACAGGCGCGAACAAGCCTAGACAGCTGCTCCTTCGGCGCGTGGCGCGCGCGGTACTACTCGCCTGGCGCGGTGGCCACCGTCGAAGTACCTATGTCGCACCAGCTTCGGTGGCGATGCTGCTCACTCGGTCGCCGTCGATGTCGATGTCGATGTTTCGCCACACGCACGGCTAAGTTTTCTCCGCTCCGATGGAGTAAAAAACCGAAGCTAGCGTCCCGGCTTCATGCGTTATATGTGTTTTCATTTTATTTTCGGTTTTGCTAATGGTCGGGTGCCTGATATTTTTATTAACTTTGCGTCCAATTGATTTTCCTTTGGCTGTAGCAGCCAATGTAAGGTGATCGGTACCGGCCGGGTCCACAGTCCACGTACAAGTACGTGATCAATGTATGTATGTGTTCGTGTGCTGAGACTATGCTATGTGTGTGACGCACTTGTGGGTGTTTGTATTTTTCTGTTTTTTTAGGAGTACACCAATGACCCAGATTCATCCTATCTTAGAATAATTGTTTTTCTATTTTTTTCTTCATTTTCTTTCTAGACCAATGCCCCTAATTCATTCTACTTTAGAATAACTATTGTTTTCATTGTTTTCTTCATTTTGTTTATTTTTTAGGCTAACACCACCCTTAACTCATTGTACCTTAGAATAGCTTTTGTTTTTTTTGTTTCTTTTGTAGTTTATGATTATGTGTAATGGTAAGAAAACAAGTGACTTATACCCAAAAAATCATTCGATTTACAGATAGTCGCGCCCATTCAATTATCCTTAGAATACTTTTTGCTTATGTTTTTTCTATTTTGGGTAACACCATTTTCATGATTCTTTCTCTTTAGGAGACTTCTACACTTTGAATAATTTTTGAAGTAACACCGCTTCTAGAATTCTATTCACCCTAGACTATTTTCTATTCTTCGGGTTTTCACATTCTTCTTTGCGGTAACACCAATCACATGATTTTTTATTCCTTATATTGAAATTTATTCTACTTATTCGTTCTTTATTCATATCCACATTAAGAAAATATTCCTTTTCAATTTTGCCACGGGCTTGAAAAAAATCAGGTGCGTTTTTTTGCTTCTGTTTAGTTTTCTTCCTCTTTTGAGTTTTTATTATTTTCCTTTATGTGTATTTTTAGATGTTTTATTTTGTGTAATATTATACATGCAAGTACTGTAGAATATTTGTGTAAATTATGCTAGAAAGTCTAAATTTTCACTAGTATATGGCTATTCTTGCATATTATAAAAACTGCAATTTTTGTGTAAATTGTGTGCAAGTTTTTGTCATGATTTGTTTTAGGTTTTTTTCTTTCTTCTTTTAGGGTAGTTCCATTGCCACTAGTTCATTCGTCCTTACAAAAATTAAATTATTTTTCTTTTGTGTATGTAGGTATGCACACAAATACTATATAGCATGCGTATAAATTATACTAGGGTGCACAAATTGCACTATCATATACTTACTTCTTTACATATTATAAAAAGCGCAATTTCTATGCAAATTGTGTGCAAGTTTTGTCATTTTTTTCTTTAAGCTATTCTCCATTTTGTTTCTTCTTTAAGGGTAATACCAACACCACTAATTTATTATTCCTTATAAAAATTATATTAGCATTATTATTTATTTATTGCAGAAACATATGAATGGAGGAACAAGATGAACAATGGTCGTTGATTTCATTCTAATGTTACCAGTGAATTTGACCGAATGTCAAGAAATAATTTCAAAACATGATGGATAGTCATCCCTTTGTTTGTTCTTTACCATTTGTAGATTGTTCAGTTCACTAATTTGAAAAGGATATATTATTTTTTGCTTGAATGCATACATGGTACTTTAATTTTTTGACGCCCGGATAATTAATCTACAGTAATTCCATGCTAATGATGCCATGTCACCTTGGTTACTGTTGCTAATCTCGCGTTAGTTTAAAACCTATTCAAAATTTGAATTCAAAATCAAGTCAAACAATTAAAGTTTTCAAAAATCAAGACTATAATGTTCTTAATGCGACAAATAAATCATGAATAATATTGGTGAAGAAACAACATCTTTATAAAATAATTAGATACCCTAAAGTGATTAAAACAACAGCAAAAACAATTAATTATACTCCTATTGTATTTTACAAAATACTAAACTATTTTAGCTAGGTGCCAAAGTTATTGTGGCAGTGGTATAATTATTGTTACTATTTTAGGTGCTAATTGAATGTTATACAAAACTAAAGAAATTTGGGAAGTAAAGTTAAAACAGAAAAGAAAAATAAGAAAAGGGAAGAGACTAAACAAAAAATAATAAAGTAAAAAGAGGGGGGAAAGCCCCAGGCCAACTGGGCCACCCGGCCCAACTCCCACCCTGGCCCGATCGGCCCACCCCACTCTCCATATCCCCTATCGGCCGAAACCCTAGCTACCACGATTCCACTTCCCCCCACTCGCTCGCTCCCCCACTCCCCCCCGGTTTTTGGATCGGGGCAAACCGCCCCGACCCCATCGTCCCTGACTCCGTCGCCCCTTGCCAGCGTCGCTCGACGCCCTGACGGCCCGTCCTCGACCTCCTCCTCCCCGTTCTGGATCTGGGCGCCCACGGCGCCCCGACGCTGTCGCCGGAGCCACCGCGCCGCCACCTCGCCGGACGCCATCGCCTACGTCCACCCCGCCGCCGGACCTCGTCGCCTCGCCGCACGTCGTCCCCGTCGTCCTCCCCACGCCCCGCTGCCTAAGATCCTACAACCCCGGTGAGGCCCCCGGCCTCTCCTCCTCTTCCCGCACTCGTCGTTCGCTCCGGCCGCTCGTCCATCGCGCACGCACGCACGCGCACCGCCCCACCGCGCTCGCTGTCGCTGCCCATCGTCGCCCCGTGCGCGTCCCGCTCGCTTGCTGCTACTGCGCCCCTCCCCTGTTCCTTCTCCTCGACGTGGCTCACGCCGCCGTGGCTGTGCCTGTCCGCGTCGGCGTCCTCCTCGCGACGAACAACGAGCTCCGCCGCCCCCGCCAGGCTTTGCCCTGCGCCTCCCCTCTTGCGCTCGCTCGAGGCCCCTGCTGCCTCCGCCCCCCAACCGCATCCGCATCAGCCACGCGCGCCGGCAGCCGTCCCGTGCCGCCTCTTCTTGCTGGCCGGCGTTGCCGTCCCACCTCGTCCCACCGCGCTCGCTCCTGCCGCCGCTGCGCTGCCCCGCGGTCGCCGCCCAGTCCGCTCCCCGGCGGCGCCGTTGGCCTCGCTCGAGCCAGCGCCCGGGTTCGCCCCTGTCGGGCACCCACGCGCTCGTTCCCGGTAGCGCCTGCACCCGGTTTGGCCTATGGGCCTATGGCAAGTGGGGCATCCCCCAGAACATTTATTAGAAAAAAGGAATTAAAAAATAATAATAAGATATAAAAATATTAAACAATTAATTAATTAACTAGATTAATTAACTTAATTAATTATGTTTAATTAACCTAATTAACCTAGTTAACTACTGTTAGTTAACTAATCAGTCAATGACAGTGGGACCCACTTGTCAGGCTGACTAGGTCAACATCCAGAGTTGACCGCTGACGTCATGCTGACGTCATAAATGCATTTTAGGATTAAATTAATTCTGATAATTCTAGAACATGATAAAATCCTTTTAGAATTAATATAAAATAAACCATAGCTCGGATGAAAAAACTTTGTACATGAAAGTTGCTCAGAACGACGAGACAAATTTGGATACGCAGCCATTCGTCCGCCACACATCCCTAGCATAGCAAACACGCAACTTTCCCCCTCTGGTTCATCTGTCCGAAAACGCGAAACACCGGGGATACTTTCCCGGATGTTCCCCCCCCCCTTCATCGGTATCACCTCCTACTGCGTTAGGGTACACCTGGCACCATTACTTGTCATGTCATGCATCGATATGCATCTGTTTGCATTGTATTCATTGTCTCTTCCCCCTCTTCTCTTCGGTAGACTACGTGACTACGCCGCTGCTGGTGCCCCGATCGACTACGTTGTTGACGACCCCTCCTTCTCGACCGAGCTTCCAGGCAAGCCCCCCCCTTGATCACCAGATATCGCCTATTCCTTCTCTCTACTCCTTGCATTAGTGTAGTATAGCATGTTACTACTTTCGGTTAATCCTATTCTGCTGCATAGCCCGTCATTGTTGCTACAGTTGTTACCCTTACCTGCTATCCTAATGCTTAGTATAGGATGCTAGTGTTCCATCAGTGGCCCTACACTCTTGTCCGTCTGCCATGCTATACTACTGGGTCGTGATCACTTCGGCAGGTGATCACGGGCATATGCTATATACTTTATACTGTCACATTACTTATGATATTGTTCGGAGATGGGGCCTGAAGGGGCAGGTGGCTCCATCCCGGTAGAGGTGGGCCTGGGTTCCCGACGGCCCCCGACTGTTACTTTGTGGCGAAGCGACAGGGCAGGTTGAGACCACCTAGGAGAGAGGTGGGCCTGGCCCTGGTGGGCATTCGCGGATACTTAAGATGCTTAACGAGATCTTGGTATTTGATCTGAGTCTGGCCACTGGCCTATACGCACTAACCAACTACCCGGGAACAGTTATGGGCACTCGACGTCGTGGTATCAGCCGAAGCCTTCGTGACGTCAGCGACTGAGCGGCGCGCGCCGGATTGGAACGTAAGCCTGCTCTTGTATTAAGGGTCTAGTTCTGCTTCCGGCCGCCCACGCAACGTGCAGGTGTGCAATGGGCGATGGGCCAAGAACCCTGCGCCATAGGATTTAGACCGGCGTGCTGACCTCTCTGTTGTGCCTAGGTAGGGCTGCGACATGTTGATCTACCGAGGCCGGGCATGACCCAGGAAAGTGTGTCCGGCCAAATGGGATCGAGCGTGTTGGGTAATGTGGTGCACCCCTGCAGGGAAGTTTATCTATTCGAATAGCCGTGAACCTCGGTAAAAGGACGACCCGGAGTTGTACCTTGACCTTATGACAACTAGAACCGGATACTTAATAAAACACACCCTTCCAAGTGCCAGATATAACCCGGTGATCGCTCTCACACAGGGCGATGAGGAGGGGATCACCGGGTAGGATTATGCTATGCGATGCTACTTGGTGAACTTACCATCTACTCTCTTCTACATGCTGCAAGATGGAGGTGGCCAGAAGCGTAGTCTTCGACAGGATTAGCTATCCCCCTCTTATTCTGGTATTCTGCAGTTCAGTCCACCGATATGGCCCTTTACACATATACCCATGCATATGTAGTGTAGCTCCTTGCTTGCGAGTACTTTGGATGAGTACTCACGGTTGCTTTTCTCCCTCTTTTCCCCCTTTCCCTTCTACCTGGTTGTCGCAACCAGATGCCGGAGCCCAGGAGCCAGACGCCACCATCAACGACGACTCCTACTACACTGGAGGTGCCTACTACTATGTGCAGGCTGCCGCCGACGACCAGGAGTAGTTTAGGAGGATCCCAGGCAGGAGGCCTGCGCCTCTTTCGATATGTATCCCAGTTTGTGCTAGCCATCTTATGGCAAACTTGTTTAACTCATGTCTGTACTCAAATATTGTTGCTTCCGCTGACTCGTCTATGATCGAGCAGCCGTATTCGAGCCCTCGAGGCCCCTGGCTTGTATTATGATCCTTGTATGACTTATTTTATTTTTAGAGATGTGTTGTGATATCTTCCCGTGAGTCCCTAATCTTGATCATACACGTTTGCATGTATGACTAGTGTACGATTGAATCGGGGGCGTCACAAGTTGGTATCAGAGCCGACTGCCTGTAGGAATCCCCCTTTCCAACTCCTTGGCCGAAGTTGAGTCTAGTCATTGAAAAAGTTTTTACTAACATGGTTGTGCGGCTTACGGGCCCACGTCGCCATTGGGTGGTATTAGGATCTTTTATTTCTCGACCTATACTCTGGGACTCTGACATCTCTTCTATTCGGGTTAAACGATTTGACTTACTCTGACTCTAAGTTCTCGTAACTACTTCCACCCGGAGAGCCCCTTATTATAGATGATCGCCTGCTGCACCAGAAGTTTTCGAAGATACTATTCGATGTTTTACCGAGACACTTGTGCCTATCGCCTTTGTAAATTCACTACCACCAAGGCATCCCTATGGATAGCTACTTATACTTGCCATCCATACCTTCATTCTCGATTACTCTTGTTAGTACAAGATACCCTGAACTACCTCCCGCTATTCCGAGAATCCTTTGTGCCTACTGTTAGCTCTTTTCAGCGTGAATACACCTGCAAATAATTATTCACACTTATCGAGTATTCGTTCATCCCCAGTTGATTCATGTGTTTCACAAAAGTCTTCGAAATACCATTCGATCTTTCGAAAATCCTCAGCAGCCTATTGCTCCTGAAATTCTTGCTTGCTTACATTATGGTTAATCCCATAAGTCTAGTAATCTTGTTGACATCCTTTGTCATTATCATTTTGAGTCCGTTGATTCAATATGTTGCGCTTGCTTGCAATCCTCAGACAAATTTTAGAATTCTTTCTTCCGACTCAAATGTCATTTTTAACATGAACTGGATCTCGACCAATCAAATTGTCGTCGATTGTACCCCTAAGTCTATTCAACTTATCCATCATTTATCAGAGCGTTTGCTTCTGATCCCTTGCCTTGGAAACTATAATTCCTTTGCGTTTGAGCTTGAATTAGTCAATTATTTCTATAATCTGATACCTTTGCATTCTTTTTCCTTCTGAGTGAGTGTCGGTACTCACATCAGGTTCCTTGTGGTCCGCGAGACCAATTGCTTGGTTATTATCCGACAGTGTCCTTTATATCCAATAACCTTGAAAGTTTCTCCCCTGATACATAATGCCTTGGGTAAATTGTATGCTTTGCTTTGTCAACCATGCTCTACTTTCGAGCTTGTATTATTTACTCCGAAGTTGTGGTATATGTTCCTAAGATGCCCGAATGGATTGAACCAACGCCTTCCCTAATCTGTGTGAACCCGAAAGATTCCACGGGTCATACTTACCTGGTATTGCACCAGGTAAAACTTCTACAACTAATGTCATTTTCGAAACACGAGAAGTGAATGGAAGGTTATGCATTGAAGTAGTGGGAGTCGACCTTGAACCTTTGTGTTCATGCCCATGGACACGATGTAGATCCTATCATGGAGGCTTCTTGTAATAATAACTATTTACTTGATATAATATCCATTGGTATCGGTGAATTGATCCTTTGCAATTCCGACCATATGTTCTTCTTTGATCCCATTTCTCGGGCAAGTTTAATCACTTGTCTTCTATGGATCAATACACCAGTCCAACCTCTATTTTGATCTGTCGTCGAGTATTACCCCCTGGTATCTCAAGATTATCACGGAACTACATAACGTCTTATGAGTTCTTCATCAAGTACTGCATCCTCACTGATTCCAATTTTTCATGGGTTCCGAGTTTTTAAACACTCAAAGACACTGATAACTGAACCTAGTCCAGATTACGGTTCAACAACTCTTACTAATCTTCTTTACTTACAAGTTTGTACTCGATCATGTCATTCCTAGCCTGCTCGGCTATATCTATTCGTGTTGATTTTAACTGTGCTACCTGGTCCTTCCGGAGCACAACTTTCGACTGCGAGCTAAGCTTATGTCGATCTTCCTCGTAATACCATTTCACCTTGAGCAACAAGCTTGATTTTGAATTTGTGTCGTCCCCGTGGTTCCAAGAACCTTTCGCTTCATCATTCCTTCGACTTGATGTCATCACCGATCGATTACATCTTCATGAAATCTCTCGACAAATGTGTCATGATCATCATCAACATTATGAGCCCTTCCAGGATATAAATTGAGTTCATGATGAAAAATACCATCCTTGCTCTTGATGATTTGTGTTATCATCGGCCACTTTATTGCCTTCCCTCCAACACAAACTTAATCGTGTTTTGTGTTATACCTTGAGTTCCTTGCTATCCAGCATTTATTCTTCTTTACCTTGGAATATTACCACCTTTTATGTCAAGAATGTCGTGGGAATTTCACCACCTCTTGAGAGTTCTTGATACAAGTGATACTTCTCACCATCACCATTCCTTCTTGGTCCCCGTGTTTTTTATAACCGGAATGCCGACTAATGAACTATGATGTGTGAATTCAAAACTTCTAGCAACCCTATTGCTTTGAAGTTATTGGTCGATAGTTTCATTCTAAGTCTATTGCTTATTGAATCATCATTCCAACATTGGTCGTGCTACCTAGTCCAGATTTCCGGGTGCACCATTCTATCATTGTTCAATTATGTATGTTTCCCTCGAGCCTACATCATTATATCATTTGATCTAACTAATGTTATCTCCTTGTTCACATAGTTGTGGAAATCCATCTTTAGGGAAATCTCGATGAATTTTCGTTGAGTCCATCAGCCACCTCCTCATCCTCCCCTTGTTTTAATGACGAACTCTTGTTTCGGGACTCGCTTCCATAGTTCATTTCCCGAGAATCTTACGACGTCTTCTCGTCAATTTGTGTCGCACCTTTTTCTTCTCAGGCATCATGAGTCTGAGGTATCCTGACACCAATCAGATCTGAATCTCGGTTAGGTATGATGGTTGGAACATATTCCCTAGAGTTATAACATTGGTCTTTGACCCGATAAGGTGATGTCATGGCTAGCACACCTAGCCGAAGGACCTATTGTTATAGTTTCCTTTTTGGCAAGGTTAATCATTCTTCCGTGAGGAATTTGTAAGACTTATTCTATAAGTTGATCCTGATATGGATCCTTTGTGTATCCAAGATATGACCTTTGCTTGAAGACCATGTCAGTGCTATCTCGAAGCATGTCTATGGTACTCCGATTTTCAATAAGAACATTTGAAGCACCATGCTAAATGTTTCTTGTTGAAATTACCCAAACACCGTTGTATGGGTAATGTCATGAAATTTCTCTCCTCTTATCTAAAGGGTTTTCTACTTTATATCCTGTCTTGGATACCATCCTCTGCTTGACTTTGGGAAGGATATACCCATGATATATGTGTTTAAACACATTTTCCTTTCCGTTGTTTTGTTCAAACTTTCTTGTAATCTACTTAACTGAGAAGTGGTAATTCCCTGCTTAGGTAAGCACCTTGTGGTACAACTCTGCCAGTAAGACCCTATTACTATAATTGATGACATTTCGGTAGCCACCGATGGACGAGAACTTTGCCTAATGGTCTGCCTCGTTTAACGAGCAGGAAAATGGTTCTCTTCGTCCCTCGCCCTTGGTATCGACATTGTTGCCAACAACTGATAGGCTACCCTCTGACATGCCTTGCGTACATGATCGTGCAAGACGTCACCGCCCTTCCTACTTTTAACCCACAGTTCCACATGATCGAAACCTGACTCTCCTGTACACCCCCTGTTCCCAAGGTTGTCCCTCGCGCGTGGCCTCGTATGTAATTCACGAGCCACCTTCCGAGAGATCATCAATTCTGGTATCAAACACAATACTTGTTCCCGTTGCTTTGAACCCCTTTCATGCCCTGTTTCAGGCATCGAACTATAGCATGCCCGCTCGAAACTTCCATTTTGCACCTTCTTACTTTGCTCTCGATGATTTCTTAAGTTTCAATTCGAGAGTTACTTCCCGCCACCTTTCCTGTTGTTATCTACCAGATAAGCAACGTTGTAGCGGTCCATTTTTCCGAAGTTACCCCTTGTCGTACGTACGATGGAGTTTCCAAGGAAAGGATGCCGACTTCATCATGATGACCTGAAGCAAAGAAATGAAGACATCAACGTAATGGATCGACCTCTTTGAGAAGAGCAACTAGCAACGAGAACACTCGCTAGAATTTCTTAAACAGAACCCCCCCCCCCTACGCCTCTTAAATCTCGGGATGAGATTTCTTGTAGTGGAGGAGAATTGTGACGCCCGGATAATTAAGCTACAGTAATTCCACGCTAATGATGCCATGTCACCTCGGTTACTGTTGCTAATCTCGCGTTAGTTTAAAACCTATTCAAAATTCAAATTCCAAATCAAGTCAAACAATTAAAGTTTTCAAAAGTCAAAACTATAATGTTCTTAATGCGGCAAATAAATCATGGATAATATTGGTGAAGAAACAACATCTTTATAAAATAATTAGATACCCTAAAGTGATTAAAACAACAACAAAAACAATTAATTATACTCCTATTGTATTTTACAAAATACTAAACTATTTTAGCTAGGTGCCAAAGTTATTGTGGCAGTGGTATAATTATTGTTACTATTTTAGGTGCTAATTGAATGTTTTACAAAACTAAAGAAATTTGGGAAGTAAAGTTAAAACACAAAAGAAAAATAAGAAAAGGGAAGAGACTAAACAAAAATAATAATAAAGTAAAAAGAGGGGGGAAAGCCCCAGGCCAACTGGGCCACCCGACCCAACTCCCACCCTGGCCCGACCGGCCCACCCCACTCTCCATATCCCCTATCGGCCGAAACCCTAGCTACCACGATTCCACTTCCCCCCACTCGCTCGCTCCCCCACTCCCCCCGGTTTCTGGATCGGGGCAAACCGCCCCGACCCCATCATCCCTGACTCCGTCGCCCCTTGCCGGCGTCGCTCGACGCCCTGAGCCCCGTCCTCGACCTCCTCCTCCCCGTTCTGGATCTGGGCGCCCATGGCGCCCCGACGCTGTCGCCGGAGCCACCGCGCCGCCACCTCGCCGGACGCCATCGCCTACGTCCACCCCGCCGCCGGACCTCGTCGCCCCGCCGCACGTCGTCCTCCGCACGCCCCGCTGCCTAAGACCCTACAACCCCGGTGAGGCCCCCGGCCTCTCCTCCTCTCCCCGCACTCGTCGTTCGCTCCGGCCGCTCGTCCATCGCACACGCAGGCACGCGCACCGCCCCACCGCGCTCGCTGTCACTGACCATCGTCGCCCCGTGCGCGCCCCGCTCGCCTGCTGCTACTGCGCCCCTCCCCTGTTCCTTCTCCTCGACGGGGCTCACGCCTTCGTGGCTGCGCCTGCCCGCGTCGGCGTCCACCTCGCGACGAACAACGAGCTCCGCCGCCCCCGCCAGGCTTTGCCCTGCGCCTCCCCTCTTGCGCTCGCTCGGGGCCCCTGTTGCCTCCGTCCCCCGACCGCATCCACCATCAGCCGCACGCGCCGGCAGCCGTCCTGTGCCGCCTCTGCTTGCTGGCCGGCGTTGCCGTCCTGCCTCGTCCCACCGCGCTCGGTCCTGCCGCCGCTGCGCTGCCCCGTGGCCGCCGCAGCCACCCAGTCCGCTCCCCGGCCGGTACCGTTGGCCTCGCTCAAGCCAGCGCCCGGGTTCGCCCCTGTCGGGCACCCACGCGCTCGTTACCGATAGCACCTGCACCCGGTTTGGCCTATGGGCCTATGGCAAGTGGGGCATCCCCAGAGCGTTTATTAGAAAAAAGGAATTAAAAATAATAATAATAAGAAATAAAAATATTAAATAATTAATTAATTAACTAGATTAATTATGTTTAGTTAACCTAATTAACCTAGTTAACTACTGTTAGTTAACTAATCAATCAATGACAGTGGGACCCACTTGTCAGGTTGACCAGGTCAACGGCCAGAGTTGACCGCTGACGTCATGCTGACATCATAAATGCATTTTAGGATTAAATTAATTCTGTTAATTCTAGAAAATGATAAAATCCTTTTAAAATTAATATAAAATAAACCATAGCTCGGATGGAAAAACTTTGTACATGAAAGTTGCTCAGAACGACGAGACAAATCCGGATACGCAGCCCGTTCGTCCGCCACACATCCCTAGCATAGCAAACACGCAACTTTCCCCCTCAGGTTCATCTGTCCAAAAACGCGAAACACCGGGGATACTTTCCGGGATGTTTCCCCCCTTCATCGGTATCACCTCCTACTGCGTTAGGGTACACCTGGCACCATTACTTGTCATGTCATGCATCGATATGCATCTATTTGCATTGTATTCATTGTTTCTTCCCCCTCTTCTCTTCGGTAGACTACGAGACTGACACCGCTGCTGGTGCCCCGATCGACTACGTTGTTGACGACCCCTCCTTCTCGGCTGAGCTTCCAGGCAAGCCCCCCCTTGATCACCAGATATCGCCTATTCCTTCTCTCTACTGCTTGCATTAGTGTAGCGTAGCATGTTACTACTTTCGGTTAATCCTATTCTGCTGCATAGCCTATCATTGTTGCTACAGTTGTTACCCTTACCTGCTATCCTAATGCTTAGTATAGGATGCTAGTGTTCCATCAGTGGCCCTACACTCTTGTCCGTCTGCCATGCTATACTACTGGGTCGTGATCACTTCGGGAGGTGATCACGGGCATATGCTATATACTTTATACTGTCACATTACTTATGATATTGTTCGGAGATGGGGCCTGAAGGGGCAGGTGGCTCCATCCCGGTAGAGGTGGGCCTGGGTTCCCGACGGCCCCCGACTGTTACTTTGTGGCGAAGCGACAGGGCAGGTTGAGACCACCTAGGAGAGAGGTGGGCCTGGCCCTGGTGGGCATTCGCGGATACTTAAGACGCTTAACGAGATCTTGGTATTTGATCTGAGTCTGGCGACTGGCCTATACGCACTAACCAACTACGCGGGAACAGTTATGGGCACTCGACGTCGTGGTATCAGCCGAAGCCTTCGTGACGTCAGCGACTGAGCGGCACGCGCCGGATTGGAACGTAAGCCTGCTCTTGTATTAAGGGGGCTAGTTCTGCTTCCGGCCGCCCACGCAACGTGCAGGTGTGCAATGGGCGATGGGCCCAGAACCCTGCGCCATAGGATTTAGACCGGCGTGCTGACCTCTCTGTTGTGCCTAGGTAGGGCTGCGACGTGTTGATCTACCGAGGCCGGGCATGACCCAGGAAAGTGTGTCCGGCCAAATGGGATCGAGCGTGTTGGGTAATGTGGTGCACCCCTGCAGGGAAGTTTATCTATTCGAATAGCCGTGTCCCTCGATAAAAGGACGACCCGGAGTTGTACCTTGACCTTATGACAACTCGAACCGGATACTTAATAAAACACACCCTTCCAAGTGCCAGATATAACCCGGTGATCGCTCTCACACAGGGCGACGAGGAGGGGATCGCCGGGTAGGATTATGCTATACGATGCTACTTGGTGAACTTTCCATCTACTCTCTTCTACATGCTGCAAGATGGAGGTGGCCAAAAGCGTAGTCTTCGACAGGATTAGCTATCCCCCTCTTATTCTGGCATTCTGTAGTTCAGTCCACCGATATGGCCCTTTACACATATACCCATGCATATGTAGTGTAGCTCCTTGCTTGCGAGTACTTTGGATGAGTACTCACGGTTGCTTTTCTCCCTCTTTTCCCCCTTTCCCTTCTACCTGGTTGTCGCAACCAGATGCCGGAGCCCAGGAGCCAGACGCCACCGTCGACGACGACTCCTACTACACTCGAGGTGCCTACTACTACATGCAGGCCACCGCCGACGACCAGGAGTAGTTTAGGAGGATCCCAGGCAGGAGGCCTGCGCCTCTTTCGATATGTATCCCAATTTGTGCTAGCCATCTTATGGCAAACTTGTTTAACTCATGTCTGTACTCAGATATTGTTGCTTCCGCTGACTCGTCTATGATTGAGCACTTGTATTCGAGCCCTCTGGCTTGTATTATGATGCTGGTATGACTTATTTTATTTTTAGAGTTGTGTTGTGATATCTTCCCGTGAGTCCCTAATCTTGATCGTACACGTTTGCGTGTATGATTAGTGTACGATTGAATCGGGGGCATCACAAATTTGCATTTAGTACTTTATTCTGCAACAATTGTTTTTTACCACCTCCTTGTGTTGATCTTAATTCCACATCTTAAAATGCATGGTGTAAAATATTAAAGGAATTTGATATAACCGATGTAATTGTTGGGGAACGCAGTATTTCAAAAAAATTACCTACGATCATGGAAGATCTATCTATGTGATGCATAGCAACGAGCGGGAGAGTGTGTCCACGTACTCTCGTAGACCGAAAGCGGAAGCGTTAAGTAATGCGGTTGATCTAGTCGAACGTCTTCACGATCCAACCGATCAAGTACTGAACGCACGGCACCTCTGCGATCTGCACACATTCAGCTCAGTGACGTCCCTCGTACTCTTGATCCAGCTGAGGCCAAGGGAGAGTTTCATCAGCACGACGGCGTGGTGATGGTGATGATGAAGTTACCGGCGCAGGGCTTCGCCTAAGCACTGCAACGATATGATCGAGGGGGGCACCACACACAGCTAAGACAACTGTCAACTTGTCTGTCCATGGGATGCCCCCCTCCCCCGTATATAAAGGAGTGGAGGAGGGGAGGGCCGGCTCTCTATGGCGCGCCCCAAGGGGGATTCCTACTCCTAGTAGGAGTAGGTTCCCCCTTCCCTAGTTGGAGTAGGAGAAGAAGGAAGAGGGAGAGGGAGAGAAGGAAAGGGGGCCGCCCCCCACCCCAATTCGGATTGGGCTTGGGGGGGGCGCCCTCCACTTGGCCGCCTCCTCCTCTCTTCCACTAAGGCCGAATAAAGCCCATTAACTCCCCGGGGGGTTCCGGTAACCTCCCGGTACTCCGGAAAATGCCCGAACTCATCCCGAACCATTCCGGTGCCAAACATAGCCTTCCAATATATCGATCTTTATGTCTCGACCATTTCAAGACTCCTCGTCATGTACGTGATCACATCCGGGACTCCGAACAACCTTTGGTACATCAAAACACATAAACTCATAATAGCAATCGTCATCGAACGTTAAGCGTGCGGACCCTACGGGTTCGAGAACTATGTAGACATGACCGAGACTCATCTCCAGTTAATAACCAATAGCAGAACCTGGATGTTCATATTGGCTCCCACATATTCTACGAAGATCTTTATCGGTCAAACCGCATAACAACATACGTTGTTCCCTTTGTCATTGGTATGTTACTTGCCCGAGATTTGATCGTCGGTATCTCAATACCTAGTTCAATCTCGTTACCGGCAAGTCTCTTTACTCGTTTCGTAATGCATCATCCCGTAACTAACTCATTAGTCACATTGCTTGCAAGGCTTATAGTGATGTGCATTACCGAGAGGGCCCAGAGATACCTCTCCGACAATCGGAGTGACAAATCCTAATCTCGATCTATGCCAACTCAACAAACACCATCGGAGACACCTGTAGAGCATCTTTATAATCACCCAGTTACGTTGTGGCGTTTGATAGCACACTAAGTGTTCCTACGGTATTCAGGAGTTGCATAATCTCATAGTCATAGGAACATGTAGAAGTCATGAAGAAAGCAATAGCAACAAACTAAACGATCATTGTGCTAAGCTAACAGATGGGTCTTGTCAGTCACATCATTCTCTAATGATGTGATCCCGTTCATCAAATGAAAACTCATGTCTATGGCTAGGAAACTTAACCATCTTTGATTAACGAGCTAGTCAAGTAGAGGCATACTAGCACTACTAGGGAAAAGCCTAGCAGCAGCGCGGGTTCTAGGTATATCAGTAGCGCGGGGACCGGCGCTACTAATAAGGCACTACAAGAAATATGTCCACTAGTGACCTTCTGTCAGTGACCCTGGAAGAATTGGTCATAGATCTATGACCATTTCAGACCAATTGGTCAAAAGCTGTTCGGGGGGCTCCAAACCCTAAACTATAACGACCATTTTGGTCAGAAAGGTCGTAATTTCCTTACACGAAATGGTCATAAAGCAGATGGCACTGGTTCGCTGCCTTTTTTCTAGCTGATCACGACCAATATAGATGGTCATAACCTTGTAAATTGTGGTGGGTTGCTATGACTACGCGCCACCTCATCAGTTTTGTCTATGTGTCATGTCCATGTGGCAATTTTTGCCCCAGGTTGTGAAGCAACCTATATTTCTGTCATTCCCAAAATTCCCAAAAAAATCTCATAAATTCTTTGGGTCATATCTTTGTCAAATATGTAAAAAACCTTCCTTGCCTAGTTCAAAAATAATTCAACAATATTCATTTTCCTATTCTGTTCAGAACAACACTTTGTGAAGGAAGTACCACTTTGGCATGTCCAAATAGTATCCATTTTCCAGTGCTTTCCTACGCCCAAATAACCATCCTCCACCAAATGCCAGCTCAATCCATTCATTATTTTGAGCCCAGCTTCAACATTCGTATTTATGTCCAGTGTGGTACTTTGCAAATCAAGTACCACCTAGGCTCCTCCTTTTGAGATGAAAATTTGTGAAGACGGTCTTCTTAGTAACTGAATATCCTCAGCCAAAACTCACGCCCATTAGCCATGTACATTTCCCGTACCGCTAATCAAACACTTGGCTGCTAATTCATGTTTGAGCATCGATCGGTCTCCTCGTGAGAATCTTATGTTGTAATTTTCTTCCTAGCACCTACCTGGGGAGTGCCCAACCCACTAGACATGCCTAGGCCGCCCAGAACACATGGCAACACCACGGTCACGCGGTGACCACACGGCGGGCATGCGAGTTTACGCGCTCTAGAGTTGGGGCCCTCGGCCACCGCCCAAACCTCGACGTATCGGCACCAAACCATGTATTTATGATTAAATAGGTACTTATGTAACTAGAAATGATTTTTGGAAAAAATAAGTAGCAAACTATGAGGCAAGTGCAGTTCAAATTTGACCCGCTTCCAGCTGAATCGGCGGAAATTTGTCTTTTTCACGAGAGGTGGATCAAAACTTTTTACACGCAACCATTTTGTCAATGTGCATTAAATATGTCCTAGTATTTTAGAAAATTGATTTGGTCCCATTTTGCAACAATTATTTGGTAGGTCCTTCACAAAAAACCCTCCTTTTGGGCACTCGAAAAATGGAGAATGGTTTTTTCGTCCAAATAAATGAAAACTTCCTTAGGCAACATTGTTTGCCATTCCAATATGCACCCTTGTGCACAATATGAGATCATTTGAACAAACTATGCCATGAATGTGGCCATAAGATTGATCATTTGGCTTGAAAGCCATTGATCTCCACACGTGTGATAACTCGTTTCTGAGAACACTTTTTAAAAATAATTGCCGTATTACAAGTTTGTTATTTTTCCTCGGAACTTGGCCGCATATAATGACACAATGCGAAGGTTTCCCAATTTTTTGATTTTTTTGAATTTTTATGCCCGTTTCAAAATGCAGTCAAAACGATGGGAATGACCGTTCCTAGCTAGTGGTTGAATCTTGGAATTTTTTTGGTGTTTCTCTGATTAAATAGATACTTATGTACCTAGAAATGATTTTTGGAAAAAATAAAGAGCAAACTACAAGGCAGCTACTGTTCAAATTTGACCCGCTTCCAGCTGAATCGGCGGAAATTTGTCTTTTTCACGAGAGGTGGATCAAAACTTTTTACACCCAACCATTTGGTCAATTGTGCATTAAATATGGCCTAGTATTTTAGAAAAATGATTTGGTCCAATTTTGCTGGGAGGTCCTTCATAAAAAAACCTCCTTTTGGGCACTCGAAAAATGGAAAATGGTTTTTTCGTCCAAAGAAAATGAAAACTTCCTTAGGCAACATTGTTTGCCATACCAATATGCACCCTTGTGCACAATATGAGATCATTTGAACAAACTATGCCATGAATGTGGCCATAAGATTGATCATTTGGCTTGAAAGCCATTGATCTCCACACGCGATAACTCATTTCTAAGAACACTTTTTTAAAATAATTGCCGTATTACAAGTTTGTTATTTTTCCTGGGAACTTGGCCACATATTATGAGACAATTCGAAGGTTTCCCAATTTTTTGATTTTTTTTGAATTTTTTATGCCCGTTTCAAAATGCGGTTAAAACGGCGGGAATGACCGTTCCTAGCTAGTGGTTGAATCTTGGAATTTTTTCGTGTTTCTCTGATTAAATAGATACTTATGTACCTAGAAATGATTTTTGGAAAAAATAAAGAGCAAACTACAAGGCAGCTACCGTTCAAATTTGACCCGCTTCCAACTGAATCGGCGGAAATTTGTCTTTTTCACGAGAGGTGGATCAAATTTTTTTACACCCAACCATTTGGTCAATTTTGCATTAAATATGGCCTAGTATTTTCAAAAAATGATTTGGTCCAATTTTGCCACAATTATTTGGGAGGTCCTTCACAAAAAAACCTCCTTTTGGGCACTCAAAAAATGGAAAATGGTTTTTTCGTCCAAAGAAAATGAAAACTTCCTTAGGCAACATTGTTTGCCACTCCAATATGCACCCTTGTGCACAATATGAGATCATTTGAACAAACTATGTCATGAATGTGGTCATAAGATTGATCATTTGGCTTGAAAGCCATTGATCTCCACATGTGATAGCTCATTTCTGACAACACTTTTTTAAAATAATTGCCGTATTACAAGTTTGTTATTTTTCTTGGGAATTTAGCCACATATAATGACACAATGCGAAGGTTTCCCAATTTTTTGATTTTTTTTGGATTTTTTATGCCCGTTTCAAAATGCGGTCAAAACGGCGGGCATGACCGTTCCTAGCTAGTGGTTGAATCTTGGAAAACTTTTTGTGTTTCTCTTATTAAATAGATACTTATGTACCTAAAAATGATTTTTGGAAAAAATAAAGAGCAATCTATGAGGCAGCTGCAGTTCAAATTTTACCCGCTTCCTACTGAATCGGTCGAATTTTTTTTTGACCAAAGGTGGATCGAATCTTTTGACACCCAACCATTTGGTCAATTGTGCATTAAATATGTCCTAATATTTTAAAAAATTAATTTGGTCCAAATTTGTAACAAATATATGGTAGGTCCTTCACAAAAGAACTCATTTTGGACACTCGAAAAATGAAAAAATGATTTAAAAGAACTCATTTCTCATAACTCTTTAAAAAAATATTTGTCTTATTTCAATTTGTGATTATTCCTGAAAACTATAGTCAAATTTGCTGACACAATGTGAAGTGTTTTTTTTCAATTTTTCAGGTCATAATAAAATAGCTAACATGATTTAGCACCTTACTTTTAGTCGATTACGACCAATTTAAATGGTCAAAATATCATACGTGTATACTGCGTTCTGATTGGTCCAGGAGCCTCTCACGCGGATCGTGGATAAATTACCGTCCGATGCTCCTGGATCCAACGGCCCGCACCTCACCCTCTCACCCACCCACCGCGAGATACCTCTCTCCCCGTGTAGCGAACCCTAGTGCTCTCACCATCTCAGCCCCGCACTTCCTCCTAGATCTCGATGCGCCACCGCCCCCAACCCCACTCCCTCCCTCTGGATCTCGACGCGCCGCCGCCGCCGCCCCACTCCCTCCCACGCTGTCCACCGGCGTTCCCCTCACACTCTCACCGCTCGGCCCTCTCATCTGCCTCCCGTCCCCTCGGCGGCGGCGCCCTCCCCATCGCTATCCCCCAACCCCGGCATTGACCTCAACAGCCAGATACCGCTCACGCTCCTCATCGTCCTCCTTGACCTGCTCCTCCCGCCCGCGCTCCTCTCCAACTTCCTCCGCGTCGGCGTCCACCACGCCTCCGCACATAGCGTCCTCGCCCAGGCCAGGGGCTTCCACTTCCACTCCTCCCTCGTCGACCTCCCCGCCGTGTCCGCCGCCCGCTCCCTCCTCATCCTCTGTAAGCACCCCGCCCTGCCCCCTCCGTGTTACGCGCCAATTTCCTGATCTCGAATCGCCATCTGATTTCCTTCCTGGTCACTAATCGATCGCTGTTTTTTCGTGTGTGCAGGCGCGTACACGGCGTGCGGGGCGGCGCGGCCTACCTGTGGGTGGCGGCGGCCTGCAGCGTCGGCTCCCTCTTCTATGTCATCGCCAAGGCCGTCGGCAGATCGGCCGTGCGTATGAATCCGTCAAGGTATGAATCCAACCCCTCCCCTCCCCTTCGCCCGCCTCAGCTCCTCCCTCGCGTGCTGCGAATCTCGACCCGATCTTGGCTGGCAGCAGATTGAGATTTGAGTGGATTCCAATCTTGAGAGGGGATGATTCGAAATAAATAGGCTCATCTTTCATTACTTGCTATATATACGGTTCTGTCGTATGCTTGCAAATCTGTTTGATTTGGTTGCTGTTCGTTCTTGTCCAATATGTGTTCGGTGGTTAGCAATATGTTTGTTGGTGCTATATTTTCATTTTGATGGTAGAATGCGTGCGTTGTACATGGTCAAGAGCATTAGTAAAAGGAGGAAAAGGATGATTAGAGCATCTCCACCCGAAATAAAGCATTGTGGGTTTTGTGTGGCAGTAATGAGAACCTTAATCGTCTCTTTTCCGTTAGTCCAGTCGCTAGAGCAGGGGGTCCTCTTTGCACTCAGGATTCAGGACTGGGCGATGACACCGAATGGCCATGTAGTAACAAGGATCAAGCAGCAAGCATCACTCTGCTAGCGTTTTTATTTCGATACAAGGGCTACGTTAGGTTTGAATCCCAATTTTTTTGTGGTAGCACAACAACTGTTGTGTCGCTCCTTATGTTAGCCGTGTTATGCTTCTGAGCTGGCCGTATAGACACCGATGGTGCATAGCTAGCTGGCTATAGCTTCATCCTGCTGGCCTTTTTTGGACATTGTGCCGTTGGTTCTCATTTCACCTCATTTTATTGGTATATACCTGCAGAATTGTTTCCATACCAAGGTCCATGTTATTGTTTGAATTTCAGTTTTGTTCTGGTAATACAGAAAGTGCTCTGTTGGTTCTCATTTTACCTCATTTTATTGGTATATATACCTGCAGGCGGAGCAGCGGGTGGGGGAGCGAAATCAGGCGATGGCCAGCAAGTCCAGGCAGGTTCCGACCGTGGTCGCCCTCGTACATTGGTTGGCGGCGTCCGCGGTGTCGGAGCCAAGTGTTGGGCATGTCGCCGAGACTGACCAAGATGCCGCGACTTCAAGTGCTGGGCATGTCGCCGAGAAGACCAATGATACGTCTCCAACGTATCTATAATTTTTGATTGTTCCATGCTATGATATTATCCATCTTGGATGTTTATGGGCTTTATTTTACACTTTTATATTACTTTTGGGACTAACCTATTGACCTAGAGCCCAGTGCCAGTTCCTGTTTTTTCCCTTGTTTCAGTGTTTCGAAGAAAAGGAATATCAAACGGAGTCGAAACGGAATGAAACCTTCTGGAGAAGTTATTTTTGGAAGGAAAGCAACCCGGGAGACTTGGAGTCCACGTCAAGGAAGCAACGAGGAAGGCACGAGGCAGGGGGGCGCGCCCACCCCCCTGGGCGCGCCCTCCACCCTCGTGGGCCCCTCGTGGCTCCCCTGACGTACTTCTTTCACCTATATATACCCATATACCCTAAAACGATTGGGGAACAGAATAGATCGGGAGTTCCGCCGCCGCAAGCCTCTGTAGCCACCAAAAACCAATCGGGACCCTGTTCCGGCACCCTGCCGGAGGGGGGATCCCTCACCGGTGGCCATCTTCATCATCCCGGCGCTCTCCATGATGAGGAGGGAGTAGTTCACCCTCGGGGCTGAGGGTATGTACCAGTAGCTATGTGTTTGATCTCTCTCTCTCTCTCATGTTCTTGACTCGGCACGATCTTGATGTATCACGAGCTTTGCTATTATAGTTGGATCTTATGTTGCTTCTCCCCCTTTACTCTCTTGTAATGGATTGAGTTTTCCCTTTGAAGTAATCTTATCGGATTGAGTCTTTAATGATTTGAGAACACTTGATGTATGTCTTGCCGTGCGTATCTGTGGTGACAATGGGATATCACGTGATTCACTTGATGTATGTTTTGGTGATCAACTTGTGGTTTCCGCCCATGAACCTATGCATAGGGGTTGGCACATGTTTTCGTCTTGATTCTTCGGTAGAAACTTTGGGGCACTCTTTGAGGTTCTATGTGTTGGTTGAATAGATGAATCTGAGATTGTGTGATGCATATCGTATAATCATACCCACGAATACTTGAGGTGACATTGGAGTATATAGGTGACATTAGGGTTTTGGTTGATTTGTGTCTGAAGGTGTTATTCTAGTATGAACTCTAGGGCTGTTTGTGACACTTATAGGAATAGCCCAACGGATTGATTGGAAAGAATAACTTTGAGGTGGTTTCGTACCCTACCATAATCTCTTCGTTTTGTTCTCCGCAATTAATTACTTTGGAGTGACTCTTTGTTGCATGTTGAGGGACAGTTATATGATCCAATTATGTTATTATTGTTGAGAGAACTTGCACTAGTGAAAGTATGAACCCTAGGCCTTGTTTCCTAGCATTGCAATAATGTTTGTGCTCACTTTTATCACTTGCTACCTTGCTGTTTTTATATTTTTCAGATTACAAATACTCATATCTACCATCCATATTGCACTTGTATCACCATCTCTCCGCCGAACTTGTGCACCTATACAATTTACCATTGTATTGGGTGTGTTGGGGACACAAGAGACTCTTTGTTATTTGGTTGCAGGGTTGCTTGGGAGAGACCATCTTCATCCTACGCCTCCCACAGATTGATAAACCTTAGGTCATCCACTTGAGGGAAATTTGCTACTGTCCTACAAACCTCTGCACTTGGAGGCCCAACAACGTCTACAAGAAGAAGGTTGTGTAGTGACATCAAGCTCTTTTCTGGCGCCGTTGCCGGGGAGGTTAGTGCTTGAAGGTATATCGTTAGATCTTGCAATCGAATCTTTTAGTTTCTTGTTTTATCACTAGTTTAGTCTATACAAGAAAACTACAAAAAAATGGAATTGAGTTTTCCTCTTACGCTTTATCTTTTTAATATCTTTCGTGAGTATGATGGGAAGGAGAATTATGCCAAAGTGTTAGAAAAAGAATGCATTAAAATGTTTGGCACTAAATCTTTGAATGATGAGCATGATTGCAATGTTGTTAGTATGAATTCCTTGAATATCCATGATGCTAATGATATGCAAAGCCACAAGCTTGGGGATGCTATGTTTGATGAAGATGATATGTTTAGTCCCCCAAGTTTTGATGAGCAAATTTACTATGATGAAAGCATGCCTCCTATCTATGATGATTATTGTGATGACACGTATGCTATAAAGAATAATGATTACCATGAAACTTGTCATCTTGATTTCAATTTTCAATCACATGATAGTTATTTTGTTGAGTTTGCTCCCACTACTATTGATGAGAATAGATTTGCTTATGTGGAGAGTAATAAAAATTCTATGCTTATGCATCATGAAAAGAATGCTTTATGTGCTGGTTATATGGTTGAATTCATTCATGATGCTACTGAAAATTATTATGAGGGAGAAATATATGCTTGTAGGAATTGCAATAATATCAAGTTTCCTCTCTATGTGCTTAAAGTTTTAAAGTTATGCTTGTTTTGTCTTCCTATGCTAGTTGGTTATTGTTCCCAGAAGTTGTTTGCTCACAAAATCCCTATGCATAGGAAGTGGGTTAGACTTAAATGTGCTAGTCATATTCTTCATGATGCTCTCTTTATGTTTCAATTCCTATCTTTCATGTGAGCATCATTGAAATCATCATGCCTAGCTAGGGGCATTAAACGATAGCGCTTGTTGGGAGGCAACCCAATTTTATTTTAATTTCTTGCTTTTTGGTTCTGTTTAGGAATAAATAATCCATCTAGCTTCTGTTTAGATGTGTTTTTGTGTTTTAATTAGTGTTTGTGCCAAGTAAGACCTATAGGATCTTCTTGGATGATAGTTATTTGATGTTGCTGAAAATTCCAGAAACTTTCTGTTCACGAAAACAATTGTTTAAAATCACCAGAACGTGATAAAATACTGATTCCAATTGCAGCAGATCAATAAACAAATTGTCTAGGTCGTCCTATTTTGGTAGAATTTTTAGAGTTCCAAAAGTTTGCGTTAGTTACAGATTACTACAGACTGTTCTGTTTTTGACAGACTCTTTTTTCGTATGTTGTTTGCTTATTTTGATGAATCTATGGCTAGTAAAATAGTTTATAAACCATAGAGAAGTTGGAATACATTAGGTTTAACACCAATATAAGTGAAGAATGAGTTCATTACAGTACCTTGAAGTGGTGTTTTGTTTTCTTTTTGCTAACGGAACTTACGAGTTTTCTGTTAAGTTTTGTGTTGTGAAGTTTTCAAGTTTTGGGTAAAGATTCGATGGACTATGGAATAAGGAGTGGCAAGAGCTTAAGCTTGGGGATGCCCAAGGCACCCCAAGGTAATATTCAAGGATAACAAAGAGCCTAAGCTTGGGGATGGTCCGGAAGGCATCCCCTCTTTCGTCTTCATTCATCGGTAACTTTACTTGGAGCTATATTTTTATTCACCACATGATATGTGTTTTGCTTGGAGCGTCATTTTATTGTCTTTAGCTTTGCTTGCTGTTTGAATAAAATACCAAGGTCTGAAATTATTAAATGGGAGAGTCTTCTATTAGTTGCATAATTATCCGACTACTCATTGATCTTCACTTATATCTTTCGAAGTAGTTTGTCGTTTGCTCTAGTGCTTCACTTATATCTTTTAGAGCACGACGGTGGTTTTATTTTGAAGAAATAGATGAACTCTCATGCTTCACTTATATTGTTTTGAGAGTCCTAAACAGCATGGTAATTTGCTTTGGTTATGAAACTAGTCCTAATATGATAGGCATCCAAGAGGGATATAATAAAAACTTTCATATAAAGTGCATTGAATACTATGAGAAGTTTGATTCTTTATGATTGTTTTGAGATATGAAGATGGTAATATTAGAGTCATGCTAGTGGAGTAGTTGTGAATTTGATAAATACTTGTGTTAAAAGTTTGTGATTCCCGTAGCATGCACGTATGGTGAACCGTTATGTGATGAAGTCGGAGCATGATTTATTTATAGATTGTCTTCCTAATGAGTGGCGGTCGGGGACGAGCGATGGTCTTTTCCTACCAATCTATCCCCCTAGGAGCATGCGCGTAATACTTTGCTTCGATAACTAATAGATTTTTGGAACAAGTATATGAGTTCTTTATGACTAATGTTGAGTCTATGGATTATATGCACTCTCATCCTTCCACCATTGCTAGCCTCTCTAATACCGTGCACCTTTCGCCGGTATCATACACCCACCATATACCTTCCTCAAAACAGCCACCATACCTACCTATCATGGCATTTCCATAGCCATTCCGAGATATATTGCCATGCAACTTACCACCGTTCCGTTTATTATGACACGCTTCATCATTGTCATATTGCTTTGCATGATCATGTTGTTGACATCGTATTTGTGGCAAAGCCACCGTTCATAATTCTTTCATACATGTCACTCATGAGTCATTGCACATCCCGGTACACCGCCGGAGGCATTCATATAGAGTCATATCTTGTTCTAAGTATTGAGTTGTAATTCTTGAGTTGTAAGAGCATCTCCACTAGGCCCCCCAAGACGTCCCCCCAGGCCATTTTTAGGCGCCGGCGGGCAAAAAACGCCCCACTCATCCTCCCAAGACCTCAATTTTCGCCGGTACTAGCAAAAATTAGTGCCGGCTGCTCCATGCCACACCCAGCACACCGGGGGGCTCACGGGGGGCCTAATTTCGCCGTTTTGTGGGCCCGCGTCTCCCCTCTCCCCTCATTTTTCCTCACCCACGTGCTCCCTCCCCTCTCTCTCTCCCTCCACGCACACAGAGGCCCCACATTTTCTGGCCAGCTCTCTCCTCTCTCTCTCCCTCCCCGCCGCCTGGAACGGCCGCCTCAGGCGAGCCGCCATGCCCCGGCCGCCCGGTCGCCTCCGCCTCACAGCTCTCTCCTCTCTCCCTCCCTCCCCGCCGCCTTGGCCTTGGCTCCCGGCGACGCGACAGGCCTCAGGCGCGGTGAACAGCCCGCGCTTGGAGCGGCTGCTCCGCCGCTCCCCGTCGTGTTGTCGCCGCTATTGCCCTACCGCAAGACCGCCATGCACCCGCTCGCCCGCCACACCTGCTTCAGCCGAGCCGCCGTGCTCCGTCCCCGCGGATGCTCGCGCTCGCGCCGAAGCTCGTCGAGGAAGCTGGGCGTGCCGGAGAGCTGCGAGGGCGCCGAGGAGGAAGTTGGGCGCGCCGGAGAGCTGCGAGGAGCCGCGCGAAGGAGGCGCCGCAACGCAGTCGGGCGGAGGGCCAGGCGCGGCCAGGCTGGGGACGGCCGGGAGCGCCGCGGCAGCTGGCGGAGCCGTGCGCAGACCAAGGTGGGGTGGAGCGGCGCGCGAGCGGGGACGGTCGGATCGGTGCGGCGTTGGCGCAGCAGAGCGGGGCGGAGCAGCGCGCGAGCGGGGACTGCCGGATCAGTGCGGGGACGGCCTCCATGGCCGAGCAGGGCCATGCCGCACTCCACCTCCATGGCCGAGCAGAGGAGAGACAGACGAGGGGGTGTGGGGTGGGGGGGGACAACGAGTGGAATTTTTTTGACACCCATGCTAAAGTTATCGCCGGCAGCCCCCCAGGCGGCGAAAAAAATGCCTCCTGGGGGGCTCAACGGCTGGAGATGCTCTAAGTAAATAAAAGTGTGATGATCATCATTATTAGAGCATTGTCCCAGTGAGGAAAGGATGATGGAGACTATGATTCCCCCACAAGTCGGGATGAGACTCCGGACTTAAAAAAAAGAAGAGGCCAAAAAAAAGAGAGAAAGGGCCCAAATAAAAAAATAAAAAATGAGAGAAAAAGAGAGAAGGGGAAATGCTACTATCCTTTTACCACACTTGTGCTTCAAAGTATTACCATGATCTTCATGATAGAGAGTCTCTCATTTTGTCACTTTCATATACTAGTGGGAATTTTTCATTATAGAACTTGGCTTGTATATTCCAATGATGGGCTTCCTCAAAATGCCCTAGGTCTTCGTGAGCAAGCGAGTTGGATGCACACCCACTTAGTTTCTTTTGTTGAGCTTTCATACACTTATAGCTCTAGTGCATCCATTGCATGGCAATCCCTACTCACTCACATTGATATCTATTGATGGGCATCTCCATAGCCCGTTGATACGCCTAGTTGATGTGAGACTATCTTCTCCTTTTTTGTCTTCTCCACAACCACCATTCTATTCCACCTATAGTGCTATGTCCATGGCTCACACTCATGTATTGCGTGAAGATTGAAAAGGTTTGAGAACATCAAAAGTATGAAACAATTGCTTGGCTTGTCATCGGGGTTGTGCATGATTTAATATTTTGTGTGATGAAGATAGAGCATAGCCAGACTATATGATTTTGTAGGGATAACTTTCTTTGGCCATGTTATTTTCAGAAGACATGATTGCTTTGTTAGTATGCTTGAAGTATTATTATTTTCATGTCAATATTAAACTTTTCTCTTGAATCTTATGGATCTGAATATTCTTGCCACAATAAAGAAAATTACATTGAGAAATATGTTAGGTAGCATTCCACATCAAAAATTCTGTTTTTATCATTTACCTACTCGAGGACGAGCAGGAATTAAGCTTGGGGATGCTGATACGTCTCCAACGTATCTATAATTTCTGATTGTTCCATGCTATGATATTATCCATCTTGGATGTTTATGGGCTTTATTTTACACTTCTATATTACTTTTGGGACTAACCTATTGACCCAGAGCCCAGTGCCAGTTCCTGCTTTTTCCCTTGTTTCAGTGTTTCGAAGAAAAGGAATATCAAACGGAGTCGAAACGGAATGAAACCTTCTGGAGAAGTTATTTGGAAGGAAAGCAACCCGGGAGACTTGGAGTCCACGTCAAGGAAGCAACGAGGAAGGCACGAGGCAGGGGGCGCGCCCTCCACCCTCGTGGGCCCCTCGTGGCTCCCCTAACGCACTTCTTTCGCCTATATATACCCATATACCCTAAAACGATCGGGGAATAGAATAGATCGGGAGTTCCGCCGCCGCAAGCCTCTGTAGCCACCAAAAACCAATCGGGACCCTGTTCCGGCACCCTGCCGGAGGGGGGATCCCTCATCGGTGGCCATCTTCATCATCCCGACGCTCTTCATGACGAGGAGGGAGTAGTTCACCCTCGGGGCTGAGGGTATGTACCAGTAGCTATGTGTTTGATCTCTCTCTCTCTCTCTCTCGTGTTCTTGACTCGGCACGATCATGATGTATCGCGAGCTTTGCTATTATAGTTGGATCTTATGTTGCTTCTCCCCCTCTACTCTCTTGTAATGGATTAAGTTTTCCCTTCGAAGTAATCTTATTGGATTGAGTCTTTAATGATTTGAGAACACTTGATGTATGTGTTGCCGTGTGTATCTGTGGTGACAATGGGATATCACGTGATTCACTTGATGTATGTTTTGGTGATCAACTTGCGGGTTTCGCCCATGAACCTATGCATAGGGGTTGGCACACGTTTTCGTCTTGATTCTCCGGTAGAAACTTTGGGGCACTCTTTGAGGTTCTATGTGTTGGTTGAATAGATGAATCTGAGATTGTGTGATGCATATCGTATAATCATACCCATGTATACTTGAGGTGGCATTGGAGTATCTAGGTGACATTAGGGTTTTGGTTGATTTGTGTCTTAAGGTGTTATTCTAGTACGAACTCTAGGGCTGTTTGTGACACTTATAGGAATAGCCCAACGGATTGATTGGAAAGAATAACTTTGAGGTGGTTTCGTACCCTACCATAATCTCTTCGTTTTGTTCTCCGCTATTAGTTACTTTGGAGTGACTCTTTGTTGCATGTTGAGGGATAGTTATATGATCCCATTATGTTATTATTGTTGAGAGAACTTGCACTAGTGAAAGTATGAACCCTAGGCCTTGTTTCCTAGCATTGCAATACCGTTTGTGCTCACTTTTATCGCTTGCTACCTTGCTGTTTTTGTATTTTCAGATTACAAATACTCATATCTACCATCCATATTGCACTTGTATCACCATCTCTTCGCCGAACTAGTGCACCTATACAATTTACCATTGTATTGGGTGTTTTGGGGACACAAGAGACTCTTTGTTATTTGGTTGCAGGGTTACTTGAGAGAGACCATCTTCATCCTACTCCTCCCACAGATTGATAAACCTTAGGTCATCCACTTGAGGGAAATTTGCTACTGTCCTACAAACCTCTGCACTTGGAGGCCCAACAACGTCTACAAGAAGAAGGTTGTGTAGTAGACATCACCAACAAGCAGTACTAGCTCTGTAAGTTTGGCTTGATGCAAATCTTGCCAATTACTATGGCTTTTAGTTACTGGTGGTCAAGTTAATGCAAGTCCTAGTGGTGATGTAGAGGGAGATCTAAGTATGGCTGTGTATCCTTAAAATTTCATGTATGAACAATCTGTGGTCGTTAACTGACAGACATGAGACTATGTATGATCTATTGCATAAATAAGGTGTTTTCTTGATGAGTGAGTCCTGGTCTCTAAAGTGGTGATTAAATTTTTTGTCTCTAGGTATTTCCATCCATCAAATGATGGACTTCTAGATTATCAATTTTGTTGAACAGATTTGACATGACAATTACTTTGACTATTGCAAGCAAAGTTTCTGAAAAAACCAAGCATTTCAATACTATAGTTTTTTATGCTGATGACAACAATGAATGTAGTACTATGAAAAGATCAATTTTGTGCATACTATGGATTATAATACTACAGTCCTCACCTTTTCTTAATACAACGAAAATTCGTCTTGTTCTGTATGCTCCATCCTAAGCATGCATAGGTGGTTATAGGTTGCTGTGATGATGAATATAAATATTAATAAGTGCTCATGCATGGCGGTATACCGGATACCATTGTTTTCACTGATTTATCAACATGCTTTTGCTGAATCTTTCGTTCATACGTGTAACCTATACATTGTAGCTATTGAGTACTTTTTATCGAAATATTAGCTAATTGTGTACCTAAATATGACCCTGGTACAATGGATACAACATGATGCTTCTGCTGCCATAACTTGCTTTCTTGTCTACCATCCAGGTACAATGGGAGCAAGCTCATCCTCCTCAATCCCTAGTTACTGCACGACTGTCGGGGTGCATTCTCCCTATAGTTCCTGGAGCATCTGGACCTCTTATTGTAGTAGCTGGTATGCTTGATGCGTGTATCTCCGTATCCTTACTGTTTTGCTAGAACCATAAATCCTGATGCATGCTGATTATGGTCTGGTTTATTAGATCTGTTCTGCTGGTGCTTAAAATTTGACATGCCCGGATTCTGAATGAACTCATTCTTACAGTTCTTTTCATTTCTATGATCAATTTAGTTAGAGTTGCACATGTCAGTATACTATATAACGAAAAAAATCCTAGCTAGTGAGAACATTTGTCACTCCATGAACACATACTGGTTAGTGTTAGTCATACTATCTATCTACATGGCGTTTGCTATTAATTCTTGCATATAAGTTATTGGATCCCTCATTGGCTACTGTTTGATGTTCTGTACACATTCTTATTCTTATATTTTCATTCTTATTCTTTGCACAGGTGAAGTGCGAATCCAAGGCCGAAGCTGTGAAGCATATCAACAAAGAGTAGCATATTATGTGTTGTAATTGTAGGCAAATCTGGGTTGTAGTATACTGTAACAATTGTAATAGACTAATGTAGTTGTTTTGGACGAATTTCATTTGCTCTATGGTCTGTTCAAAATAATGATTGTGTATGTGATTTGAATACCCGTGAAATGGAAACCTGACAAGAGGGTCCAAGTTATAATGGTTGTTTAACAAATTTCGAAATTTCTGACGTGTGGGACAAATTTTGAGATAAGCATGACATGTGGGGCTTTGCTTACTAGTGGTACCCCAATATATAATGGCTGAAACTAGAAAATCAATGGACTAAAAAGGCCATGGCCCAAAAATAAAAGGCTAAAATGTTGGGCTGGCCCATGTAGCTGACCAAAATTAATCAAGAAAAAAATATATATAAAAATGTCCGAATTGTTGGGCTCGGCCCATGTAAAACACCGAACTGGACCGGGCTGATTCTTATCCATGTCAGCTTGCCACGCTGGATCCTACGTGGTCTGGGGAGGCTGCTAGTGACCAAAATTTTGGTCGAAGAACCAACGACCTTTTACAGAAGGTCGTTAATTTCAGTTTACGACCGCCAGCTTTTGACCTTCTATTTTTGGTCAAAAAAAGGTCGCAAATGAAAAACTATGACCTTTCAGCGGCCAATAGTGAGGGTCACAAGTTGACATATTTCTTGTAGTGAGGCGCTAAAGCTAACCCGTAGCAGCAGCACGTGCGCACGCACGCTACTGCTATACAAGTGTAGCATCAGCGTGCTTCGTGGAAGCTCGCTACTACTAATAGCTCTAGCGCGCTTTGCCTGGATGCGCTATTGCTACTGTGACGCTGCTGCTAACTTTTCTCCACTCGCTACTGCTAATTTTAGTAGTTTTTGTTTTTTTTCTGCATATTTGTTTTGTATTTGGACAGGCTTTATACAAGAATCTTTAGCAGATACAAATGTCATCATGATACACATACAAATGGCTGCGAGACCAGAAATGTAATCATAGCATATACATACAAATAGTCTCATCATAATCATCATCCAACACAAAGTGGTATCTCATCATCATCTCGAAAATAGCGATACATGCAAGTCTCGAATACTTGCAACTACAACGTCATCCATCTAAACAATGGTATACGCGAGAAGAGCTATCACTATGAGTGAGAGCGAAACTATGCAGTACATGAGGCGGTGGTTACGAGTCCTCTCTCGCGCTAGCGTGAACCTCAAGTAACTAGCTTCTCCTTCTTGTCTGCTTTTCAAGCCTTTATGGCTGGCGCCCGAGACCCCAGTCACTTGCGCCTGACACTCAGGCCACTCGTTGTACACCCCCGGAACCTTCCCTTTGTACACGACA
The DNA here is from genome assembly GCF_002575655.3 of Aegilops tauschii subsp. strangulata. NCBI lineage: Eukaryota > Viridiplantae > Streptophyta > Magnoliopsida > Poales > Poaceae > Aegilops > Aegilops tauschii. Next base: position 490,063,617 of record NC_053038.3, on the reverse strand, counting down.
TAGCACTGCCATCTCGCCATCAAGAAACTAGGTACCTGTTAGAGATGCATCTTCATGAAGAGGATGTACAATCATATGCAACAAAATATACTAGAGCAACACGAAAAAGAAAGGGTTAGCAACTAGATGCAACATACAGTACGCAAACTAATTAACTAGAGGTACGCATGTCATCGTACACAAACTAACAAAGTAGCGTTACGCAAGTTCGGCAGGGACCATGGACATCACAAAGTTTCATCGCTACAGAATGTATACAAGTTCAACCGACACATATCATCATCATCAGCATCATAAATCACTAGAAGTTCCATCCTTCCATATCATCGAGGATGGACCCTAGCTTCTTGAACGACGTGAGGTCTTGAATTTGCATGCCTATGCGAGTTCGGACGTCAGCTCGCGATATAGGGCCGTGGTGGAACATCCCTTTCTCGTCGACAACTTCTTTCATGATGATTGTCGCAATGTCCCTTTGGATGCGAAAGAAGTCATCTCTAAGTTTATAATCTGCTTCTCCATGAGATTCTAGCCACTTGTGGATATGATCATCATTTCTGCTTGTCATGCGAAGCTTTTGTTGATCCGTGCTGAACTCAATCATGAGATGGAGGATGTAGAATCCATCCTTCTTGCTTGGTTTTGGGACATGGATGCAGCAGAAGTTAGTTTTATGCGCGAAAACCATCTTCTTGTTCCTTTTTTCCTAATCTGCATGTGGCCACCTCTAATGCTTAAGCCTTGGAGATCATCATCTAGAAGATTCATTATGTGGGTGTAGTCCTTTTTCTCGTAGTCTCTGGAAGGGTCGAAATACACGGCGTGGGAGACTCGCGGGTAAAGAACGATAAGGACGGCGCGCCCGCTGCTGCGGGGAAAAGAAACCTCAAATTATTCTCCATATGAGCGAGAAGGAATGATTGAAATGTACGAAAGGGTTGTCCGGAACTGACTTACTTTGGATGATAAGGCAGGAGGACAATTTCCTGGTCCTTATTCTGTACCATGATGTTTTGGAGGTAGTCCCTAGCAGTTTCACGCTCAAAGTCGCCGAGACTCAAGAAAGACTCGTGCATGTAGTACGGATCCGCCACACAGATTTGTGAGACTTCTTCTCTCTTCATGACGAAGCTCATATGTAGCGCAAAAAGGCGGACGATTGTAAAATCAAGCCGCCTTGTCAGAAACATCTCAAAGATATGGCCAAACCGCAGGAAGAACACCTCCGCGGGCCGTGTGTCGACGTAGCACTTCCCCTCAGGCACACTAGCCGCGTATGTCGGATATCCTAGATCCTTCGAGGCTGGTAGGCTTTTCTCAATCGACAACACATGGTCCTGCAGTCTCCTGAGATCCCCTGATAGTGCCTCCAGCGGTTTTGGCGGTAGCATCGGCTCGCCCGTGAGATGGAACATGGCCGCACCTTTCACAGGTACACGCTCTTCAGAATCCATCGTCTGGCTGCTATGTGCTCTGGCTTGTTTGGAGGCAGCTATCTTCCCCGATCTCTTCCTCTCCTTTTTCTTGGGCACACCTTCCAGACCCTTCCTTAACCCCTGCCCCAGTTTTCCTGGGCTAAGCACTGTACGACCCCCGGCTAGTTGAGCCTGTGTTGAGGCGGCATCTTCAGGCGTGTCCTGTGAGGATTTCATGAAGAGAGACTTTTTGCAATCCCTGCTACGACCTTCCTGCCCGGGCAGATCATCCATATCCTCATTAGCATGCTGATAGCCTGATTCGTCATATGGTTGACTCATCATATCTAAGTCACAGTCATACGCGTTTGTATTGAGGAAACCCATTGGGTCGACCTCCGTCTCATCATCCATTCTCTGTTCTACAGGACCGATTACAGCAGCCAGAGTACTATTGCACACCCTTCATCACGTCGTCCGCTGCTCTCACCCGGCACTACAGGAGCTGGTAATTGCATAGGCGGGGTGGTGGTCTCCGCACATGCTTGTTGATGTGTGGTTATTGGTGTGCTAGATTCTTTGGCCATAGCAGCACCCTACCCTTGCAGCTTCCAATCCGCGGCGTGGTCTCGTCGTCCTCTCCCACATGCTGTACTGGAGGAGGCAAATCCTCGTGCCCCGATTTCACACTGGACAAGTTAACCCTGAAGTTCCCAGCGGGGATCGGCTGGTTGTGGAACGTGGGTTGCAAGGGGTTCATTATCATCCCCTTTCCCACGTCCACCTTCTGGCCTTTGATCAAGTAGAGTATGGTGCACGGGGTTTCTTCGGCCTGCAAACACATATGTCTGTGGCGTAAAACATCCGAAAGGCAACGAAAATGGAATATTCTATATATATGTTGGTGCGACATGTAATTACCGTGAGGGCGTCGAGCTCAGCCAAAGACGAAGGCCCACCTAGCGCGCCAGAGAGTGAGGACGGGCTGCTATGAGCGGGAGCGACTGCGAGAGGAGGCCCAGTTGCGTGAGCAAGTGATGGTGCGGTGGTGTTGTTGTTCATGGAGTTGCTCCCGACGAAACTGGGCAACGGGAAATCATGTACCGTCTTGTCTCGATTTTCCTTCGTCCAGTTGATGATAGCTAGAACCAAGTTAGTAGCGAAATCATTTCTGCAGGCAGTTACAGCTGCATTGACTGCCTGTTGTAGCAACTCATTTTTGTCCTCTCCTGTTTTTTCGCGTCCTCAACTGCTTTTTTCTCGACCGCAAGCTTCACCTTCTCGTTGATGTCCGCCTGAGTAAACTTCTTTTTCTGCTTCTTGGCCTCTGGGCCCTCGTTGTAAAACACCTTCCATGTGGCGCCGTCTCTAGCGTCGTGCGCACGACCATATTGCGGCCGCTGGCCCAAAGGGAGTCCCTTAAGTTCGTTCAAGGCCCGGTTGAGAGGGGTGTCCCACTTGGGCCTCATCAGAGAAGTAGGGCTTTCGGCTGCAAGCTGGTGTTGCTTCTCCTGCAGAAGGAGCGTGAACTGTTTAGGAATGTGTAGTCGACTAGATATGGAGCTAAATGTAAGGTGGTAAAAGAATAATTAACGGTAGTCTAATCAATTTCCTCGTGATATGGTCAGTGTAAAAAACCTTCTTTTCCTTGTCCCACTTGTAGCGGGCCCTGATGAAGTCACGCTCCAAGGGGTTGGTGAACTTCGCGAAGGGGTCTGGGATACCCGTGGCTTCACGTTCCGCGTCCTCCTTATCCCATATGGGCCTTTTACCGAGGTAGCCACGGCTTCCGAGGCGATGCTTCCCCGTGTTCCTTTGCTGAAGGCACTTGAATTTCGCTGCCTTAGCCTTGGCTGCCTCGGTAGTGCAAGTGTCCTTGAACTTTCCGAACTCCTCTTCCGTAAGTGTCGGATTTTCCTCCAGAATCTTGGATAGGGGTTCCTCAGCCTCAATAGCTCGTTTCACCCTCCCTTTCCAGGAGGCCAAATCATTGCTGAACATGCCCATGGCGTGATTGTTAATCTTTTTCATCTTCGGATCATCCCACTGTTGTTCTATGTTATCATCCCGGTCGGGGAACTTGAATCTCTTGTGCAACTTCGTCAAGAGCAACTGCGTCAAATGTTCTTTACTCCATAAGTCATCGTCGTTGATGCTCGTGCATTCCCATAGGATGCATCCTACATGGTTCCCATAGCACTTGCGAGGTTCTTCCGGCTCTAATGGCTCAAACTTGCCAGGTGCCATCTTTGTGATCACCAGTCGTCCAATCCCTAGTTTGTTAGGTTTTCGTATCCTCTGCTTCTTCTGCTTCTTCCTTTCGGTAGCGGCATCAGTGCCGGTACCTTCCCCGCCGATATCTTCCCCGCCGGTACCTTCCTCGCCCGTCTCGGCGCCGCCATCGGTGCCGGCGCCATCGGTGTCGATGTCGGCGTCAGTACCATCATCGAGGCCGACCTGCAAACCTTGACTTTGGAATTGCTTAGCAGTCAAATAGTCGAGGTACTCTTGTTCACCCTCATAATCCATCTCGTCTGCATCTTGGTCAGAAGGCCCAGTTTCTTCGTTGTTCGACATGTTTCCTATGATTAAGTCTCCTCGTTTAATTCTAAAACTATGAAAAAAAATGAGAAATGACATAAAAAATAAATCTATGTTTGTCGGAATGTCGTTTCCCAGCAGCTCGCAGCACTCGATATGCCTACTGTCTAGCACAAATCATGCCAAAATTCACGGAAAATTTCGGCATGACCTTTGCTAAAAAATGGACATATCGAGCGCCTGAAATTCACTAGAACGGAAATGAATCAACATTCCGGCGTAACATAGGCCACTCGGATCATTTACCCTGCACATAATAATCATGTCCAAATGACATGTCCAAATTCCAAATATGACATGTCCAAAACATCACATGTCCACATATCACATGTCCACTTCAAATTTGCATATACTAGCAAAAAGGCCCGTGCGTTGCAACAGGAGAAAAAATCCTCTCATATCTCTAGCTGGGTCAGTTGGACAAACTGTGCGTGGCCCTTGGCAGGTTATGAGATTGAACCCTGCCATCGGCTATTTTATTTTTTGCCAGCTCTCCGGACATGGGCCAGAGTGCGCCGTTAGGTGGGTTTTCTCCGTTGGGCCAAAACAGGTGGCAAGTAACGAAACCAAATAGCGTACGTGAAATTAATTGAAACGGGACCAAATAAAACGGGACGAAACCAAGAATATCACCTCCCTTTAATAGTAGGTATAGAAAAGGGAAGAAAAATATATAACTTGAAGAAAAAACCTAGCTAAATTCATAACTAAATATATAACCTAATTAACCATCTTCCCTAACTAAAGCCTAAGTAAATTAACCAAAAACCCTAGCTACCAGAGAGAGGAGGAGCGGTGGGGGGCTTATAGAGGGTGCAGGCCCGACGACGGCCGAGGTTGGGAGGGGTCGGGGTCGGGGCCGGGGCCGTGGGCGAGCGCCGGGGCCGGAGCCAGGGTCGGGGCCGGGGCTGTGGGAGAGCGCCGGGGCCGGTCAGGGTCAGGGTCGCAGCCGGCGCCGGGGTCGGTCGGGGTCGGGGTCGGGGGCGGAGCCGGCGCCGGGGTCGGTTGGGGTCGCGGTCGGGGGCGAGCGCAAAGGCCCGGCAAGGGCAGGGTTCCGGCACGCGGCGCGACGGGGGATTTGGGGGAAAAGAGGCGGGATGAAGAGAGGAGTGGGGATCGATTTTGGGGGTTAAGTGGGCATAGCAGTATCGCGTTTAGGAAAAACACGCTATAGCTACTCCAGGTAGCTATAGTGGTTTCGTGTAGAAACCACTACTGCTATCTTGACTAGCTGTAGCTCTTTTCTAACAAAAGCGCTGCTGCTATAACACCTATATAACAGTTTTCCTGTTTGTTTCCTTCTATTTTCTTTTCCTTTATTTTCTCTCACTTTTTTTCCGAGAGCAGTGAACGAAGGGAAGGCGATATATATTGCATCATTTGATGGTTAAATATGTATACAAACTAGGAACATATATATTACATTATTGGACCCATGCATAATAATGGCTAAGTGTGTATACAAAATAGGAACATATATATTACATCATTTGACCAATAACATACATACGGTTCCTCAGCGTTGACGTTTTCGTTTTTGAGTCAGCTTCTTTCCCTTCTTGTTTGTTGAAGAATAATTGAGCCCCTCATTGTGACTTTGCCTTTTCCATGGAGTACGATTTTTCTTAGGTAATGTAGTATTGATTCTTCTTTTGACGTATACTTCATCATCATCGTCATCTTCCCTCATTGGGTTGCCGTACTGATCGTAGTCTTCCTCGTTCGTGACTCCATCCATTCCAATGATGTTCCTTTTGCCTCTCCTCACGACAACACGGCTGGGATTGCGCGGGTCGGTTATGAAGAAGCATTGTGTCACGTGCTTAGCGTGTACCCATGGCTCATTTTTTGCGATAGCATTCACTGTAGCGCTCTTGGCATCGGGTACAGTCACTAGTAGAAAAAGGGGCTTTTGGCCCGGTTGGTAAGGCCCTTTAGTCCCGGTTTTTGAACCGGGACTAAAGGGTCGTTACTAATGCCTCTCCCCTTTAGTCCCGGTTCTTACACGAAGAAACCATCCTCCCACTCCCCCAGCCTGAGCACGCTTAACTTCCGGGTTCTATTCTCCCTCGTTTCCAAGTCTGCACTTGTTGTTTTCCTGACAATAGTAAGATGTCAATCCTATTAAACCTCAGGAATTTTGCTTGAGCATGAAGTGACACATTTCACTGTTTGAGTTTGAAACTATTGTTTTAAAAAACAATAATTATTTAGTAACACTAATATTTCTTGAATAATTAGTTTGACCATTGTTTGACCAAAGTTTGACCATAGTTTGACCAGATTTGACCAAAATTCAAAATAACTGAAATAATTATTTAGTAACACTAATATTCTAGAATAATTAGTTTGACCATTGTTTGACCACAGTTTGACCAGATTTGACCAAAATTCAAAATAACTGAAATAATTATTTAGTAACAATAATATTCTAGAATAATTAGTTTGACCATTGTTTGACCACAGTTTGACCATAGTTTGACCAGATTTGACCACATTTTTTCCAAAAAAAAATTGAAACTATATTTTTTTTTCTGTTACTAGTAGCGCACCTAGCAAATGGTGCGCCACTAGTAAGTTTGAAATTTTTTCGATTTTTTCCACTCTAGATCTTAAAAGCCCCGTAACTTTTTTCTGTTAGGTTTTTGAGGATTTTGAAATGTTTAACAGGGTTCCCCCTGTTAAATTTGGATGTAACTTTTCGAGTAGATGATTTTTCATATAAAAAACTTTTTCATCCAAGTTCGTATGCAAAATTTATGCCCATTTTACAAATTCCAGAGAGATTTTGCAAATAAAGTCGAAATTCATATTTGTAAATTTTCCCAACAACTAGACCTCATATCACATGGGAAACTTATTTTATTTTATTTTTTTGACATTTCATCATTTTCTTTTGTTTTTTCTAAAACTGAAAAGGCGGTCCACGGGGGGGGGGGGGGGGGGGGAGTAGAGTTTGAAAATGGGACCTTTAGTACCGGTTCGTGCCATGAACCGGTACTAATGCCTCAAAACCCATTAGTACCGGTTGGTGGCACCAACCGGGACTAAATGTCTAACCTTTAGTCCCGGTTGGTGCCACCAACCGGGACTAATGGGCATCGCACCCTTTAGTCCCGGTTCGTGGCACCAACCGGGACTAAAGGGCCCAGGTGAACCGGGACTAATGCCTCAGCCGCACGAACCGGGATGAATGCTCACATTAGTCCCGGTTCGTGACTGAACCGGGACTAATGTGAATACTGCCCTGTGACCAAAGCCCTGTTTTCTACTAGTGAGTCATGGTAGTGAAATTCCGGTTATCTCTTTCGACATTCTTAGCACATCTGACACGGAACATCATCGTGTTGTGCAGTCCAGAGTAGTCAAGCTCCCAGATCTTCTCGACCCTTCCGTAAAATCTTTTAGTTGCGCCGTTGTCGCTGCCGGTCATGCATTCCATCGTCACCCCTGAGTTCTGATCATCACTGTTCATATCTTTGGCCTCCATGTAGAACGTGTATCTGTTGATATTGTATGCCTGATAGGTTACGAGGTTGGGCGAGGGGCCATGTGCTAAGGCGTATATGAGTAATCCGTCCTTCGAGCCCTCCTCCAGGGGATTAGCAATAATATGCTCTTTGAACCAATGAAGGAAAGTGGATTTGTGCTCTCTAGTAACTTCGGCGTCTGTCCTGCATACCCCCCGGTCATGATACTTCTTTGCGATAATTTCTTTGTGCGGTGCCACGAAAGGATCTACCTCGTCTAGGTGTTGTAGCACTACCAAGTTTGCTCTGTCAAAGTCGCTGCATCGATCTGAGTATGCCACGTGCAGTTCCCTGCGACCGTTGGAGTGACCTTCTCCTTCGAGCATCCCATCGTGCTTGTTAACGGGCAAACCAACACTAACACGAGGCGGCTGGTCTGCGCCATATAGAAAATTCTCGCAGAAAGAGATGCACTCTTGTGTCAGATAGCCGTGGACGATGCTTCCATCTGGACGGGACATGTTACGAACGAATCCTTTGATGATCCCATTCATCCTCTCAAACGGCATCATGTTGTGCAGAAATGACGGCCCCAGGTCTATTATGTCGTCCACAATATGGACACACAGATGCACCATCACGTCAAAGAACGCGGGCGGGAAGTACATCTCAAGCTCATTCAGTATCACAATGTTCTCTTCCTGTAGCCTTCGGAGCTGCTTCAGACTGATCGACTTTCGAGAGATGACGTCGAAAAAGTTGCAGTGACCAATAAGCGTGTCACGGACGTGCTTGTCCATTATCCCTCTAAGGGCAACAGGTAGTATCTGTGTCATCATCACATGACAGTCATGGGACTTCATCCCGTTGAAACTTTTCTTGTCCGTGTCTAGAAATCTGCTTATCTTGCCAAAGTAATCGGAACTAACTTTGACTCCGGTAAGGCACTTAAAGTATTGATCGATCTCAGCCTGACTTAAGGTGAAGCAAGAAGGGGGCAATAATCCTCTTTCTTTATTTTCTTGCCCTTCTTCTCCCGCGCCTCTGTCTCCATCTCTCTCTCGTCTGACTTTTTATGGGGCAGCATGTGCAGATCTTCCCTAATTTTCAAATCTTGCAAGTCTTTTCTTGCCTTCGGCCCATCCTTGGTCTTATCCGGCATGTTCATCAGTGTCGCGAGCAAGCTCTCAAGGACATTCTTACAGATATGCATTTGATCAAGGCAATGAGGTGTATCGAGTTTGTGCCAGTACTCCAAATCCCAGAACACAAACCTCGTCTTCCATGCCTTCAGCAGTGGCTCCGGCGCCTTTTTCATCGTCTTTCCCGGTGCGGGGAACTCCTTCCAATTTTTCAACATCTCATCGATTTCGGCACCGCTCCGCTTACGTGGAGGTCCTCGATGCTTAGCGTGACATTGAATAAATCTCCACGGTTTCTCCACGGGTCGTCCTGTTCGAGCCATCTTCCATGCCCCATGTACACGATTTTCCCAGAACCGCCATCTTTCCTTGACGTTAGCTGCTGAGACGTCGTATCATCCATGCACCACGTGCATCCGCAATATCCATGGCACACCTGGCCTGCGACATATCCGTAACCGAGATAGTCGTGCACCGTCGTGATCAGCGTGGCTCTCATGTAGAAATACTCGCCTTTCCTGGCATCCCATGCCTTGGCCGGTGTTTTCCATAACATGTCTAACACCTCTTGAAGTAGCCCAAGATACAAATTAATATTATTTCCTGGTTGTTTCGGCCCTTGAATAAGCATGCTCATGTGAATGTACTTCGACTTCATGCACAACCAGGGGGGAGGTTGTACATCCATACAAACACGGGCCATGTGCTATGGTTGGTGTTCTGGTTGCCAAACGGTTTCATGCCATCGGTACACGCGCCGAGCACGATATTCCTTGCATCACATTCGAAATACCGATAGAAGCTGTTCAATGCTCTCCACTGGCTTCCATCCTTGACGTGTCTCAGCTTCAGATCATCTCCATCGTCGGGCTTCTTCCTCTCCGCGTGCCAGCGCATTAAGCTTTGCTTCCTTGGGATCTACGAAATACCGCTGGAGACGGGGAGTGATCGGTAAGTACCATACAACTTTCTGGGGACATTTCTTCCCGGCCTTCTTGTATCGAGAAGCATTGCACACCGGACAGCTGGTTTTTTCCGCGTGCTCCTTCCGATAAATTATGCAATCGTTGATGTGTGCATGGTATCTAACGTGCGGCAGATCAAGAGGGCACACGATCTTCTTGGCCTCATCAACACTAGTAGGATATAGATTCCCCGCGGGAAGAACATCCTTTAGGTACTTGAGATGCTCATCGAGGCTAGTGTCGGTCCATTTGTTTTTAGCCTTCGTCTTCAGGAGTTAGAGCGTGAAACTCAAGCGGGTCACCTCAGGATTGCAACCATCATTCAATGGAGTGTTCGAGTCTACCACCAGTTGCTCCAGCTTAGCCTCCTCTCTAGAAGCAGCTCTCTCAGTACTCGTCTCCTTGCGAAGCAGTGATTGAACATGAGGGTCCCGCACGATTGAAGTTAGTACCGACGAACTCTGCTGCGTGGAGTCCATGTCGTTCTCTCCGCCGCCATGTCCGCCCCCTTCTCCGCCGCCATGTCCGGCCTCTTCCCCGCCGCCATTATCGATCATCTCTTCGTCTTGCCCCGTGTCGTCATTGCCTGCCCCGTCGGCGTCCTCAACATCGTCATCCTCATCTTCAATTATCCACCGAGTATAGCCATCCATGAAACCAGTCATGAGCAGGTGCGCTTCGACACGACCATCGTCATAGGGGTTGAGCCAAACTATTCCTTTGCATTTTCGACACGGACATAAAACCTCTGTCCGGTTATTTTCTTTCATGTACTACACCGCCGACCACAACCACCTGTCCACCATCGTTCCACTGACCATCATGAACGTCTGCACGGTAATGATAAACAAATTGATTATAAAATTGCGTGCATGCATCAAAGTCATACAAAAATTCGGCATGACCTTCCCTAAAAATAGGACATATATAGATCTAGAGTTTGCCCAGAATTCGCCGAAACGGAAATAAATCGACATTTCGGCAAAACATAGGCAACTCAAAAGCACAATTTGGCGTCAACTCATGCCACACACACAATTTCCATCATATTGCCCAATTATCATATCACACACACATACACATATTTCCATTTTGCAAAAGCATGACATTTTTAATCACCTCTATCTCGAGATCGAGCACACGGTGGAGATGATGATGTAGGGAGATCAAAAGTGCACAAAGCTCTTCTTGACAAAGATAGATATAGTTAGGGGAAATTAGGTCACTTGGCTAAATGCTACATCTACCTAGCTAGCTAATTTGGGAGGAGACAACTTCAACTAGTAGAGGGGGAAGAAAAAAGAGAAAGGAGATGCATTAATGGAGGTGGTGTTAGTTAGCTAGGAGTAATGAAGAGAGAGAAAGGTAGGTAGAAGAGGGAGAGTAATGGGGGGAGAAGTATTGAGGAAGAAGAAGAGTGAGAGAGGGAGGATGTGGGAGGTAGGGGAAAGGGAGGAGAGGAGATGGGGGAGGGGAGGACGTACGGGTGGGAAAAGGTGGTGGGGCGCTGCGTCTTAGCAGTAGCACGGGAGGAAAAACGTGCTACTGCTAAGAGCGTGGCAGCAACGCCCTTTCGTCACACACGCTATTGCTAAACGGTCCAACCGTGTGGACAATTTCAAAATTAGCAGCAGCGATGTGACCAAAAAGTGCGCTACTACTACTGCATTAGCAGTAGCGCGCATCATGACACCGCGTTGCTGGTAAACTTAGGTTGTTGGGTACTGTCGGTAGATTTTTGTAGCAGCGCAGTTTAGACATCACGCGCTACTGCTAAATTTACATGAGTAGCGTGCTTTTCTTAACCTCGCTACTGTTAATTAGCAGTAGCGCCTCTTTTTGTGCTGCGCTGCTGCTAAGATTCTGTGTATAAGGTTTTCCCTAGTAGTGTAGTGACACTCTGTTTGTCTATGTATTCACATGTACTAAGTTTCCGGTTAATACAATTCTAGCATGAATAATAAACATTTATCATGATATAAGGAAATATAAATAACAACTTTATTATTGACTCTAGGACATATTTCCTTCAGTAATTTGTTGTGTGATTCTAGTTAAAAGACTTGGCATGATGGTTGCTAAATACAATAGACTAGAATTTGGGTTGTAGTTTCCTCCTTTTCTGCTCTATTAATTTTTATTATATGATGTATGTGTGTGAAAGCAAATATACCTGTCAAAGCAAAGCATATATATAGATGGCGATGGTTATGCAAGTGCTTTGCATGTATAATGCGTGTGCATGCAAATAAGTAACTACTCCCTCCGTCTCATAATATAAGACATTTTTTTGACACCATTAATATAAGAAAAAGTCTCAGATTATGAGACAGGGTGAGTAGTTTTTAGCCACTACATTATATATCTAGTACTATTGCCTAGTATTACTAGCATGTCTCTCTCTCGAAAAAGAAAAATGAAAACCAAAACTACTAGCACCGTTTCTTTAGAACTAAAAGCTACTTTTTTTGGAGGGAAAACTAAACCTAAATGCTAGAAAGTGCAGCTGCACTTTTCTGTTGATCCGAGCGCACGCTCAAAGATGGAACGACGCGACAAACTGATCCCTGATTTGGAAAACTGCCCACCCACTCATTCTATATACGGAAAGATTCCTCCACTATAGTATGTTGATTTTCTTCACCTCGTCCGACCGTCCGTGTGAACCCAGTAATGATGTAACGTGCATTAATTCTGGTACAATAAAATTCAAAAAGCTATAACTTTCAAACCACGTGCCGAAATTATGATCTGTTTTCACCGTTGGGTTCCTTGTGACAAGTTCTTTAAAACTAGATCCCATATGAACATGTTTTGATGATTTTTTTTTCAAAAGCAACTTTGATGCTAGATGAGGCAAGTTTAGTTCTAAACATGAGCAACTTTGATGCTAGAAGAATTTCACCAATGTATAAGTGAATTGCGCCTAGTAGCCTCCTACTTAGTTGTGTGCAATAGTGTAATTGGTGGTTACCATGGTTGCTTAGTTTCATACATCATAAACTAAGTTCTACATAGTTCAGTTGCCTACCATACTGTGAAAGTTGCTCACCGTGAAGTGGGAAGTTTTCTCACATGGTTTCCAAATTCTCTAACTCATAAACCAACAATTTGCCTCCGTCGATACGAAGTTGCCTACGAGTGATCCCTAATTGCTTAAAATACTATAAAAGTTGTCCATCAGAGGACCTAAGATGCCAACACTACCGAGTGCGTGGCTGTTGGCTAGCCAGGTCGCGGGTGTTAGATAAGAAGTTGCATAGGGGGTAACCAGAAGTTTTATAGGAGGCAGATCAGACAATTGCCCAATAGCCTACGTAAATTCTTAATTTTCAGTCGAGTTGCCTGTAAAAATCATTGGAATCTTCAGATATAATGATGAAAACACACATGAGTTGCCTAGCCAGGTCACGACAAGCTCTTCAAAACTAAACCCCACATGGATATGTTTCTTTAAAAAAATTCAAAGCAACTTTTATGCTAGATGAGGCAACTTTAGTGCCAAATAGAAGCAACTTCACTCCATTAAAAATAAATAATTAGCAACAATAAGAAACTAACTAATAATACATAACAACTTCGAAACAGAGCTAGATAACATCACATCATCATCATAAGCAACTTTCCTTCTACAAGAAGCAACTTTAGTGCTAAAAGCAGACAACTTCACTACATTTCGTGTCCTAGTTAAATTTGTCTATAATTTGGCTATGTGCATCAAGAGATGCAGAGGCCAGGGGTATTCCTCTTTTTCGAAAAAAAATCAGTACGCTGGTGCTGCAATTCAACATGGCTACTAGAGAGATTAGGTGCTGGTGATGTTCGTGGTTGAGGAAATGAGAAGAGAGAGATAGGGTGAGGATAGGATATATATGTGTATGGTAGGAAAGAAATTGTCCATTTTATTGATAAAATGTATTTCTTTCTCTGGCACATCTTAGTGCGTGTATTTTTTCTCGAAATGTCATTAGTGTGTCTTCTGTACAAAGCATAAACTATGCTTTTCTTGCTTTTTTCGTTCCGTTGTTTCTGTATTTGGTTTATGAAAAAAATAAAATTTCGAGAAGTCCAAATTGTAAAAAAAAATTCAAATTGTAAAAGGGAAACGTATTTTCCTGTTTCTAAAAAATGAAACAAAGAGGTTCAAATTAAAAAAAATAGAACAGTTTGACATTTATAAAAAATAGGGTTTTCCCATTTCTAACAACAAAACCAAGTACTTCAATTAAAAGAAAGTTAGAAATTCAATGTTTTTTATAAATTGAATTTTTCCCGTTCTAAAAAAACTAGAGGTTCAAATTTAAATAACGGGGAAGTTCAATGTTTATTACAATATCAAGAAGGTCAAATTGAAAAATCCAGGCAGTTCAAAAAGTTTATAAAACGGATTTCCCCTTTTAAAAATAAGATGTAGAAGTTCAACTTTAAATAATTGAGAAGTTCTATATTTATTACATAATTAGGACTTTTCCCGTTACTAATGAATACCACCAAGAAGTCCAAAATAAAAAATATGAAGCTATTTGATGTTTATAGAAACTCAGATTTTACCCCAATGCTAAAGATTAAAACTAAGAAGTTCAATTTCAAAAAATGAGTAGTTCAATGTATATAAAAAACCCGAGTTTTCACGTTACTAGATAATAAAACCAAGAAGCTCAATTGGAAAAAGCGGAGCAGTTTGATATTTATTTCAAATGTCGGATTTTTCTAGTCACTAAAGAATAAGGGATAATTAGATTTATGCCCCTAGTTGTGTCCCACTCATCTATTTTACCCCTAATTCCCAAAAGTCACTGGTTCTGTCCAAGTCACTTTGCTCCTATTATGCTTTTGCCCTTTGACCGTTTGACCATCAGTTTGAAAACTTCGTAACTAATTCATACTAAGTCAGAAAAATGCAAACAAGATACCAAAATGTTCACAAAAACATCACCTATACGTCAGTGTCATTTGCATTCATGAAAAAAGTGTTGGAAAGTGCCCATCCGAGTTTTAGCTCTTATGCTACCACCATGAATAGTAAAATAAAAAAAGTTCAAAAAAATTAAAAAAAAATTGGTGGCAAAGAATGACAAATGTTTTAAGTGCCCGCCAAGTTTCATCAGGGAATAACATTCGTGGGTGCCGCGGCAAAAAAAACAATCAACACTCCAAAATAGATTATTTTTTTGCCACGACTTCCATGAATGCTGTTCCCTAATGAAACTTGGCAAGCACTTAGAACATTTGTTGTTCTTCGCCACCATTTTTTTTTGAATTTTTTTTGAATTTTTTTAGAGTTCACTATTCATGGTGGTATCAAAAGAGCTAAAACTCGGATGTGCACTTTCCAACACTGTTTTCATGAATGCAAGTGACACTAACATATAGGTGATGTTTTTCTGAACATTTTGGTATCTTATTTGCATTTTTTCTGATTCAGTATGAATTAGTTATGAAGTTTTCAAACTGATGGTCAAACGGTCAAAGGGCAAAAGCATAAGAGGAGCAAAGTGACTTGGACAGAACTGGTGACTTTTGGGAATTAGGGGTAAAACAGACGAGTGGGACACAACTAGGGGCATAAATCTAATTATCCCAAAGAATAAAACGAATAAGTTCAATTTCAAACAACGAAGAAGTTCGATGTTTCTAAAAAACCCTCCAATTTTCACATTTCTAAAAATACACAAATGAAGTTCAAATAAGAAAAGTAGAGCGGTTCAATGTCTATAAAAAACTCAGATATTTTCACGTAACCAAGAGAAGTTCAGTTTGATAACTGCGAGAAGTTCATGTACTACGCGGTGTGCATTTGTACGAAAAAAAGAACAAAAAAGCAAAGGCCGAAAGTTTTGTTCCTGGAAGTTCAAGTGCTCGGCCCGAGAGAGTTTAAAAATTCTTGTGAGAGAGGTTGAACAAAAATACGTGACAAAAGTTCAAGGGGAAAACAACGGGAAGTTCAACTACTACACGGAACGCGTTTCAGGTGAGAATAAAAGAATGTAAAACTAAAAGCCTAAAACATTTGTTGCAAGAAGTTCACGTGCTCCTCCCGGTGAAGTTCAAGAACTGTATTGCGAGACGTCAGACCTTCAATTACATGTTAAAAACAGGCAAAAATGATGTTGTTTTTGCCATTTTTAAAACTGCACTCAAACGACAACGAATTTCTAACATCTGTCTACATGAAAAAGATGCTCCTATTCATAAGCTTTCCAACGGTATATTATATGCTATATTCCGATGAATGGTTTAAAAGTTTTATGTATACAGTTTAAAACATGTTTTTGTGTATTCAAAAAATGTTTTGAACCATCACGAGTATGAAAAACTGATCAACACAGGAAAGTTGCGAGCTTTCAACAGCTTTCTATCGGTATATTATTTGCTCAATTTCGGTAAGTGGTTTGGGAGTTACGGGCAAAAAACAACACGTAAAAATAGAGTGAAGTTCAAACAGAACTGCCAGAGAAGTTCAACTACTTCACGCAGTGCATTTCCGTTTGCGATGAACGCAGAAATCATGTTCTCGCCATTTTCTGTTTTACTTCAAAACGGCAGGAATATCATTTGTGTAAGTTCAAGTCCTCGGTTGGAGAAAGTTAAAAAAATTGTTGTGAGAGAGGTTTGTACAAAGGGAATATCATTTGTGTAACACTCACGAATGGATGAGAAAATGACAAACAAAAATACGTCACAAAAGTTCAACGTGAAAACAACAGGAAGTTCAACTACTATGTTGAATGAATTTCATATGAAAAACTTTTAAAATCGCCGCGAGTATAAAAAAAAGATCAAGACAGGAAAGTTGCGTGTTTATAGCAGCTTTCCATCGGTATATCACTTGCTCAATTTTGGTGAGTGGGTGGAGAGCTTCGAGCAGTGGATGGAGATCTACGAGCAAAAAAAGTACGTGAAAAACAGAGCAAAAAAAGTTCACGCGGTGCATTTTCAAATAAACTGTTTCACGATAAAGGCAGAATGAATGATCTCGCCGTTTTTGAAATTACTTAAAAACGTCTAGGAATCAGAGAAAACCATCAACATGAAAAAGTTTCACATTTTTCATAGATTTTCAACAGTATATTATTTGCCCCATTCCAATAAAGTTTGTAGAAATTACGGCAAAAATACCCTTTTTAGCCATTTTCAAAATTGACTTAAAACGGTAAAGAATTGGGCGAAACAATATATACCAAAATGTCTCGCATTTGTTAAAGTTTTCCAACGCCGTATCATTTGCTGCACTCAGACTTACGGTTAAACAATTAGCTCGAAAATACAAACTCGGTGGAACTTGTACCGTTTTATAAATTACTTTCAAACCATTCAAAATTAGAAAAAACTGTCAACATGAAAAAGTAGCGCATTTTCACAAGCTTTCGAAAGCCATATCATTTGCCTCAATTGGATTAGCGATTTAGAAATGACATCGAAAATACGAACTCGCCTGTTCGGTTTACAAAATTTTACGATTTTCCAAATTACTCTTTATCCATAGGGAATTAGAGAAAAATTTCAACATGTGGAAGGAGTGGTTTTGCAGCAGCTTTCCAACGCCATATTATTTGCCTCATACCGATAAACAGTTTAGAAATGCGATCGAAAACACGATTCAGGTTTTTTGTATGAACAAAAACAGTTTTCAAAACTGCTCTTAAACCGCTTACATTTTGCCAAAAATTTAACTTGGGTCATGATACTCGTGTCCATAGCTTTCCAACGGTATATCACAAGCCTCATTTGGGCAATGTTGGCGGAAGTTCAACCTATCATCGGGGGAAGTTCAGGTCGAACAACTCAGGCAGTGGAATTACAAAAAACGCAAGTTCATCACGACCCAAGAGCAAAATCCGCCAACGAGCAAGATTCCTATTTAAAACGGGCATTTAGTTGCTAAAACCTGTGTCTAGATTACACTTACATCATATAGAACATGACTAACCAGAATAATTCACGTGGGGAGACATGGTTGCGAAGATAGCCCGAAGGTCAGGTTCCTACAGGGGGAAGTTCATGCGTGTAACTCAGGAAGTTCATGTTGTGATTAGAATAATATCCTGATCCCGTGATCAGAATAGTGTTTATGTATGTATATATATGGTCTATATGATGTAAACACTATTCTCCGGAGAATGCCGAAGACCCCGAAGCCCCTGTCGAGCCAACATCCGAACAGGATGATTGGGAGGATGGGCAAGTTAACCCTGAAGATCCTGTCGGGAACGAGGGCTCGGAGGACAGTAACTACCTACCGATCTCCGAAGAGGATGTGAGCCTTGGCGACGAAGATTTCATCGAGCCGGAGGAACCCCTCGAACAAGAGCGCTTTAAGCGCTGGCTAATCGCCACTGCAAGAAACCTGAAAAAGAAGAAACAACAGCTTCAAGCTAATCAGGATTTACTCAATGACAGATGGACTAATGTCCTGGCAGCCGAGGAGTACGGCCTCGAACGCCCAACTAAGAGTTACCCGAAGCGCAAGCTACTACCACAATTTGACGATGAGGCCCTTGAGCCAATACCGCCAAAGCACAAAACTGCTGACGAGCCCGACTGACCACCACGTGGACGGGACAGACCGGCTACTCATGCCGAACACCAGCCCGCGCCACCCCACCGTCGAGGCAAGGAGGCAACGGCCCCGGGTTATACCTATGACCTACGCAAGGACCTGGGCAATAGAGCCAGTCAGACCAGATCAATCTATGGATCAAGGGGGCGTGCCCCAGCGTGAGAAGACGGCCATCAGGCCTGGCGCGACAAAGCACAACCTTACCCGGGCCGAAAATCGCATACAAACTTCATCCGAACTGCGTCATGACGTTGCCCGATATAGAGGCGCCGCACACCCCCTATGCTTCATCGATGAGGTAATGGAGAACCAGTTCCCAGAAGGGTTAACCGTGAACATCGAATCATACGATGGTAGGACGGATCCCGCAGTCTGGATTGAAGATTTTCTTCTCCACATTCACATGGCTCACAGCGACGATCTACATGCCATCAAATATCTCCCCCTAAAACTTAAGGGACCAGCACGACACTGGTTAAACAGCCTCCAGAAAACTCTGTTGGCGGCTGGGAAGATTTGGAAGATGCCTTTAGAGACAACTTCCAAGGTACCTATGTACGGCCCCCAGACGCCGATGACCTCAATCACATAGTCCAGCAACCCGGAGAGTCAGCCCGGAAACTCTGGACCAGGTTCTTAATTAAAAAGAACCAAATTGTCGATTGTCCGGAAGCCAAAGCCCTCACGGCCTTTAAACACAGCGTCCGCGACGAATGGCTCGCCAGACACCTCGGCCAAGAAAAGCCGAAGTCCATGGCAGCCCTTACTGCACTCATGACCCGCTTTTGCGCGGGAGAAGACAGCTGGCTAGCCCGTAGAAGCAATAGCACCAGCGACCCCGGCACCTCCGAAGCCAGGGACGGCAATGTCAAGCCACGACGCAACAAGCACAAGCGTCGAAACAATAATGAAAGTACCGAAGACACGGTGGTCAACGCTGGATTCAGTGGCTCTAAATCCGGTCAGCGGAAGAAGCCATTCAAAGGAAACAGAGATGGTCCATCCAGTTTGGACAGAATACTCGATCGGCCTTGCCAAATTCACGGCACCCCCGATAAGCCTGCCAATCATATCAACAGAAACTGTTGGGTCTTTAAACAGGTCGGCAAGCTCAACGCCGAACACATAGGGAAAGGGCTGCCTAGCGAGGACGACAACGAAGAGCCTCGCCCACCGAACACAGGGGGATAGAAGAAATTTCCCCCCGAGGTAAAAATGGTGAATATGATATATGTCACACATATCCCTAAGTGGGAGCCCAAGCGCGCATTAAGGGACGTCTATGCCATAGAGCCGATCGCCCCAAAATTCAACCCATGGTCGGCTTGTCCGATCACGTTCAATTGAAAGGACCACCCAACCAGTATCCGTCATGGAGGTTCGGCAGCTCTGGTCCTCGATCCAATCATTGACGGATTCCACCTTACGCGGGTCCTCATGGACGACGGCAGCAGTCTCAACCTGCTTTATCAGGACACTGTCCACAAAATGGGCATTGATCCGTCAAGAATCAAGCCCATTAAAACTACCTTTAAAGGAGTAATACCTGGTGTAGAGGCCCGCTGCACATGCTCAATAACATTGTAAGTCGTCTTCAGTTCGCCAGACAACTTCCGAAGCGAAGACTTGATCTTCGATATCGTCCCCTTCCGCAGTGGCTATCACGCACTGCTTGGACGGACCGCTTTTGCCCGTTTTAATGCGGTCCTACACTACACTTATCTAAAGCTCAAGATGCCTGGTCCACGTGGCGTAATAACAGTCAATGGAAACACGGAACGCTCCCTCCGTACTGAGGAGCATACCGTGGCCCTCGCGGCCGAAGTACAGAGCAGCCCTATCAAGCCGCACACCACATGGGCCATCAAGCTGCCGGACTTTGTTAAACAAGTCCGGTCAGTTCCGCATGCTGATAGCACGGTAATTCCAGAGCTAGACTAGCAGTTTCTTCTCCGCCGATCGCTTCACACATCCGCGAAATTCGTACCGCGCGTGCATAATTATGCACTCAAAATACCTTGGGCATCAGGGGAGGCACAACACGGACAGGTCTATAGTACGGTTCGACCTTATATGGCCCTCCCCTTTTTCGTCGATTATTTTTCTCTTTTACCACAGGTGCATTAAAACCTATCTATCCTGTGGAATTACAAGGACTCTCTTCGAGCCCGGTTTCGTACAGATAGCCGAAGACCATTCCTCTCAAGGAATCTCCCTCTCCAAGCCGAAATCGGCGCAGACGTGTGGCAGGATGTCCAAAGGATTTTGTAGATCAAACTTTATTCAAGGACATGTATAGAGCTTTTCACCTTATCTTCGACCCCCGGCATGTAAAATGGCCCTGATGATTATGGTACCCTCTGTAAGATCATGTTTTGACGTATCAATCAGATTCTAATGAAGACAATTTTTATTCGGTATCGACTTCATTTATAAATGTTATTCCGTCTTCTCAGTTGTTTCACTCACACACCCCGGCACAAATTGCCAGGGGCTCTATGTGGCCACATATGTGTTGCCAAACAAAAGCCCGAATAGCTTTATAGCACACTTTGGCGTCCCGAACTCAGCATTATATGCATCGGTTCCGAATCATGTCTTTAGTCAGTAGTTGGGTTGCCCGGCTCCTGTGTTTGCTACCTTACGTTCCGTTGTTCGGCTAGTGTAGTAAAGGGAGAACTACTGCGATTGTGTTTCTGGTTTGCCCAGTCAAGCACCTCAGTAGAGAAAGCTGAAAACTGACTGTCATGATGTGGCGAGAGCTGGTCAGCCATTCGGCGACTTACTAAACCTTTAGCGATTTTTTTCCGTATTACATGAAGGACTGGTTTTTTCTGGTCGCGTGCATAACGTATCCGCATCCGGATAGCCGCATACATACCAGGGGCTATCTTATAGCCCCATCGTCAAACTCCTACGGCTAAGTGAGAGTGGTAAAGCCACATAATCTGATTGCCTGGTTCGCCGCACTGCCACCTCCTTTACGGAGCAATACGTTGGGTCAAGTGTGATCATGTGCTATTCCGAACACCCCCGTAGTATCCACGTGGGGGCTGAAGCCGACGACTGGAAACCTCTCAGGAATGCAAAAATGGCCGCACAGGAGGAAAGAACTTTCAGACAAAGAAGGCACAAATATATCACAAAGCCTTAATACATAATAAAACACCTGGGCAGTTCGGGTACATTCACTCGAACATAATGTCCTTTGAGCATTGACCCTCTATCAAGCAGGCACCCTCTAGGACGTCTTCTAAGTAGTGCTTCGGCGTGCGGTGGTCCTAGCCTCCGGGAGGGTCCTCGACTGCCACATTGGCGGCCTTCATCTTTGCCAGTGCATCTTAACGTGGGCGAAGGCCATTCGTGCACCTACTATGCACACTGACCGCTTGACTGCGTCGATACGGGGTAGTGCATCGACGAGTCACCGCACCAGGCCGAAATAGCTGCTCGGAATGGGTTCGGTTGGCCATAGCCGAACTATGACGTCCTTCATGGCCGTGCCAGACATCTTATGTAGCTCGGCCCAATGCGCCATCTGGTCGTTTAGCAGCGCCGGGAGCTCCTGCGCCGCGAACTGTGACCAGAACAGCTTCTCCGTCGCATGTCCCTCCTGGGCCCGGAAGAATTGTGAGGCATCGGCGACACTCTTCGGAAGATCCGCAAAAGCGTCTGGAGAACTCCATAGTCGATTAAGCAAGGCATATCTCTGACCGCCAAACTTAGTCTGTAAAAGAAAGGGCTTACCAGCCGCTATCTGTCCGGCCTGACGGATCTCTTTGCGAGCCGCTCTGGATTCGGACCACGCCTCTTTGGCCTCCTCAAAGGCCTTGGTGAGTTCGGTTGCCTTGGTTTTATTCTCCTCCTATTGGGACTCGCACTTGCGGGCGGAGTCCTTGAGCTCTTGCTCTACTGCAGATATCCGCTCCTCGAACTGGCGCCGGGTGGCCTGTTGGGCCTTCAAATCTGTAGCCGCTTTATCAGCGGCCGCATTGCTCACCCTTGCCTGCTCCTTGGCCCGGGCAAGATCACCCCTGAGGGTCTCGACCTCAGCAGCGCCATCTGCAATTATGCACATAACAACGTATCAGCTTCAACTTAGTGTTCGCACATTAATATAGGCACAAACGGGATGTTCGAGACATACGTTGCGCCTCATCGAGCCGCTTGTTGATAAGTACAATATCATCATCGGCCAGCTTTAGTTCCCGCTTCAGTTCGGAAACCTCAGCGGCCTGGGCGGTTGCCGCTAACAGTGAAGCCTGTTTTTCCTATCAAATAAGTATGTTACTTCCTGCGGATATCTATATATCCTCTGTTCGCCCTTCTTCATGGGCCGACCAGAGTCTCAGGGGCTACTATCTATATACATGCATATTTTTCATATGGAAAGCGGCTAAAGACATTACATTGCATACCTCGAAGCTTGTTAGTAGGCTCGTGAAGGCTTCATTCAGCCCGCTTTTAGCGGACTTAATCTTCTCAACCACCGTACCCATCAAGGTACGGTGCTCCTACAAGACGGATGCACTCTGCAGTGCGTCCATCAGAGTGTTCGGCGTCTCCGGATTCATGGAGGTTGCCGTAGGAATAGGCGCTCCCCCTCCTTTGAAGGGGCCGCTCACTCGACTCCGGATCCATCTCCGAAGCAATATTTGGCTGGGGGCCGAACAATCCAGGGCCCCCATTGCCGGTGTCCACGGTGGTTGTGCCCCCCGTGCCCTTGACAGCCGAGATGTTACCCTCTCGAGCCGTCTTGATGGTCCCCTGCACCTCTTGGCGATCCGGAGAAATCCTCTGGGATGACACCTCAAGGTCATCCGCCCTAGGGGGTGAGGAAGCTCGCGGAGGCATCTCGCTCTCCATCATCTCCGGCGGCAAATCCCCCGACGAGGAGGATTATTGAGGGAGATCGCGGGCCGGACTGAAACACATGGTTTAATATTATTCTCACAATTCGTAAAGGATTGGATGTATGTAACGCATCCTTAGGTACTTACGATTCGGCAAGGGCCTTGGCCCGGGAGCGGGGCTTGGGGATAGCTTCGTCGTCCGAATCCGAGTCATCCGAGAGGGATAACTTTCCCCTCTTGGACGCCCCCGCCTCCAGATCCGTGGAGGCCACCCTCTTTTTCCCTTTGAGAGGAGGGTTATCTTCTTCCTCCTCCTCCTCGTCGTCCGCGTCTTCGTCTCCCTCGTGAGAAGAGGGAGCCTCGGTCCATTCGGACATAGTGTCCAAAGTACCTTCATGGTGGAGGTCACTTTCGGCCTCCTTGTTCTTCTTCTTCTTGTCCTTCTTTACCGACGCCTGGTATGGCGCCGGTACCAGCATCCTGTAACACTCCAAAAATTTAATCAAATTTTTATTAGTTAAAATTTGGCCAGAAATAAATTTTGAATTATACTAGGTCATTTATTAATCTCAGAGCCTTTTCTGTTTTCCAAAATTCTTCCCTCCATAAAAGACTATTTTGTAGAATGTTGTGCTCCTTAGTTGTTTTGTAAATCATTTTATTTATATCATAAACAACAGTAGGAAACATTTTCATAATAAAAAAATTCCACAAAGTAATACTTTTAAAAGCATTTTCAATACTTAAAATGCTTCTGTTGCACTACAATTATTTTAAATAATTGTTTTAAAATCCCACAAAAATTATGAGAGGTCAGGTAATGCTTATAAAACACTTTTGTGCAAAAACATAACTATGTCTTTTGAAAATTTTGAGTGAAACATCCTTTTCAAATTCTGTCCAATTCTTGAGTTATAACTGCAACCCTAATTTTCCTAGCTCCATTAATTCTAAAACTTTGCCATCTTGTAGTCCTTTCAACCAAAACCTTAACTCCAGTTGATCAGCTCTATTTGCATCTTTTAAGTCCACCAAACACTCCCCTGAAGTTTTTGTCCAGAATTGAATTCTGGTAAAACTTGCACTAGAAAGTTTCTCATCTTGCCAAAATAACTCCACCAACATCTCTATCATCTAAAGAGACCCCATCCTGCTAAATTTCAGATCCAGAAGAGTCTTCTAGCCAGCCCTAGCATTCTGTCGAACACCTCATGTGCATGACAGAATTCTGCAAGTTCATAAACTTGCATTGGGCACCTGATCATCTGATTGAACCACCTTGTCTACTAGCTCTATCATACCCTAATTCAACTATCTGGAAAGTTTCATTAGCATCAGAGGCTCCTAGACCACCAAGGCATTTCGTCGAGCACTTTGTGCACGTGCTCTGGGCACGGCCAGAGCATGCGTTTTGCACGCGTCGGCACCGAGCTCCTGCCGTGTCTCTGCTGCCTCCCCCTCTTAATCCGATCCACCTCTGGATTAGCCCGACCACCAGGACCCTCTCCGACACCCTCGCTTGGCCCCTAGCGCCGTCCACCGCTGTCCACGACGACCAGGACCGTCGCCTGACGAGTCCCGCACGGCCACGTCTCTCTCCAACCCGCGTGGCGCGTCCCGAGCAGTCCAGCTCCTCCCAGGAGTAACTGCGGGTGGCCATCGCCCTCGCCGTAATGGACGACGCCGCCGTGCTTATCCTTTGGACACCACGGGAACCAGCCTCGACGGGCTATAAAAGCCACCCCCAGGCCCTCGATCAGCAACACAACACCTCCCTCTCCCTCAGTGATCTCCCATGAGCAGCCACACGACCGGAAAAGGTGGTCTCCCCCAACTCCGGCAACCATGGCCGCCGCCACTGCCGCGTTGATTCTGAAGCCACCACAGCCTCCCCCTCTCCACTGTCCTCACCACAGACCCCCTCCTCGCCCCATGAATCCATCCCCACCTTCAATTTGCCCCGGGAGCCGCCGTAGGCGGAGCACCTCTTTCCCCCGACGCCGCTGTTCACCGGAGAGCTTGCCGTCGGCGACTCCATCCACTTCGGCGACCATGGAGGGTACCCACAGGTCCGCCTCGACCCCTTGAACACATCCAGGTGCTCCGATCCTCGTCGTTCGCCGCCGTTCGCCGGCGAGGGCCGCTGGAATGGCGCCTCTATTTTGTCGGGCCCACTGTCAGTGACCCAGCGCAGCGCCAGCTCGTCTTAAGTGGAGACATGTTCCGTTGAAGTTTCTTTCCCGCGAGGAAAGTGTATTCTAGCGAGTACGCCTTCGACGTCGCTGCCCTCCCGCGCGGTCGAGCGAGTGAGCTTAGCCTAGTAACGCCAGGCGGCTATACCGCGCATAGAGCGCGTTTCTTCTCAGCTCATCACAGTAATATTTGTTCCCTTTTTTTCCGGCGGATTCCAAATAAATCCAGAGCATCCATTTCATATCCAAATTCGATGATTCAAATTTCTACCTACTCTTAAAATCATGCTCTATTTATCCAGATAGGGTGAACATTTTTCCTAGGCCTGGTGTTTGCTGGATCTACTAAATAGTCCACTTCCTTTAATATTCCAGCTTAGTAAATCCATAGGAAAATCATATGAACTCCAAATGTCTTGATTATTTGTCTTTTATTCCTCAAATTTCATATATTTTATTTTAGTATTGATTTCAAAAGTTTCCAAACAACTTTTTTGCAATGTTTTGGATTTATGTGGTAATTGAATTATTTTGAAAATAGGAAAATGGAGGGGAGATATAATTTTCAAAGTTTTGGAGTGCACCCAATCTTTCTGCATGCTCAAGGCAAGCATCTTGAACACGTGATATGGTGAATGCATATTTGTTTGCTTGCATGTAGAATTGAATTATGAATATGTTGATGTCATATAAAATTTTCAGGGTACTAATCATACATGCATGATCCCCCTTGATGGTGTTTTATTTTCACTTAAACATGAAGTATAAGTGAGTACGGTTACTTTCATGTGCCTTATGTGCCTGTGTTGGTCCAGGATAATTTGCAGGAAGAATCAGCCACGAGAAAAGTGACCGTGAGACCGAAATCTCGTTGTGACGAGAATGATCAGTGAGGGTATGTGGGGACATACCAGGTGGTGACCCTGTTGGGTACTGCAAAGGAATTATATTGTGCTAACCACTGCAGGAAAACTTAAACCTCCTGAGTTGACCATATATCGAGCCTTGTTCCGGTAACCCCCATACTGCTTTCGTGCTACCACTTGTCCCTGCCATAGGCAGGGTACGGTTCAGTAAGTTGTTAACGCCATTCCCTACACACACCATACAGAGAGACCACGATGAGGGTTTCTAGGTACCGGCTGCAATGCCGGTCATCGGGCCAGGGGGCATGGGTGTATCCGGCTGGGCCGAGAGTGTGGCACCCCTTGTAATCCGCGCGTGTTAATAGTGATCCCATGCTACTCGAGACGATGGTCTCCCTGCCTTAGAATTTCTCTTGAACGATGCTTTGGGTGATTCCTGGCGTCTGGAAAGTTAATCTGGTGTGTGCTGGTCAGGTGTGTTTTCAATCGACAGGCCGTAACGGGAATTAGTCAGCGTCTCGGTGCTGGCTAAAGAAATCCTATACACGTGGCTAAAGAGTACACCCTCTGCAGAGTTATATCTATTCGAATAGCCGTGTCCATGGTTAAGGGCTACAGTCTGGGTTGGTCAAGTGTCGGTCTTAGTGTCAGTCTCTGGAGGAAATAATTAAAGTGATCATGGTTCCTTTTGCAGGATAATTACTATCACTACTGGTGCCATTATGAATATTATTGTTAACATGGATATTGTTGTGGACTAACCTTTTTCTCTTATGTGCAATCTTGAGTATCACTTGGGATGGCTAGACTACCCGGGATACTCAAGATTATTTTCATTTGTCAGCATCACTTGGGATGGCCAGTCCACCTGGATACTCATGTGATTATTTTCTTATAAGCCCTTTATGAGGCGTCGCTCAGACACCCGACTGTGGCATGTATTTTCAAGACCTCTCGAGGTGTCGCTTTTAGACACCCATTTGACATTTCATTTCAAGACCTCTCGTGGCGTCGCTTGAGTTCTCGGGCGGTCCTGACTCGCCCGATTCTCTTTTAGACACCCGTTTGGCATTTCTCTTGGAATTCTTCGGGCGGTCCAACGCTCGGCGTTCCATTACATTTCTTTGATTTACTAATAACATGACTGATTTGCCCTTCCGCACTGTATGAATATTTGTCATGCCATGCTTTAATACTCAGTCAGCACATGCATATAATTTAAGTCATCATGAGCATATGCATCCGGTCACTACTAGGAAAAGGCCTACTAGTGGCGCACCAGTACCAGTTTTGCCTACTAATGGCGCACTACTGGTGCGCCACTAGTACCACGCCACTAGTATTAAATACTAATGGCGCACCACTGGTGCGCCATTAGTATACCAGATACTAATGGCGCATCACGCCGTGCGCCATTAGTATATCATTCAGTGCTCCACTGGTATTCCCTCCAGGTGCGCCACTAATAACCTTATAGGCGCGCCACTAGTAATAAAGGAAGGTGCGCCACTAATAAGGGCTTAAATACGCCACTAGTAATGTATTTGGAAAACAAAAAAATCTAAATTTACAGAAAACAACCTATAAGGAAAAATAATTTAAAAACAAAAAATGAAATAGAATCATAATTTTTATTATAGTAAGAATATTACAATGTCTTTACAAGTTTCCAATAAAAGGAAAATTGCAAGGAAATAAAAGAAAATCCTAAAACTAATCTTCTAGTAATCTTTTCTTCTTTTCTTCACTTTATCCCTGCAAAATGTAACAAAATAAACAGAAAGACAAATAAACTATTTATAACATGTCAATACTGTCATTTTTTATGTAGAACTAGATATGAGCATATATTTCCAGAATTACATGGTAAGTAGTGCAGCATCTGTTGTTAAGTAATGATGAGAACCTCAGGACACCATCATTGGCATGGCAAGATTAAGGAGCACCTGTTCTTATCAGTGAGAGTAGGAGAGAAAGAAAGAAAGTGAAGAGACCAGTGTAGCATCTGTCCAAATCAGATTTAAGAGAGAGGGAATTGGCAAGGAAAGATATAGTCCATAACCTGCAAGAAGAAATAGGCCATTGATAGCACATTTACTAAACATCTGCTGTAAGCAGAACACATACACCCACTTACACATGGGTACTATTCTGTATATAGGTACACAAGCACAACACATGCACCTGGTATAGATAGGAGTATAAGCATGCATCTAAATCACGTGAAACATATGAAATAGCTAATGCAAAGAAAGAATTATCACTACATGCAACCATCAGGACTATGTCCTGTACAATATACAACTAAACCACCAGTAGATGGTGTACTAAACCATACAAGAAATACCAATACATGGTATTTAGATAAAGACTAGTATATATCAAACACAATACCAGCTTGAAAGAGAAACTATAATTTTATACCACTACGGGAGCAAGTCATCAACTACAGAGTAATTGCAGTAAAGAGATGAATCAATATATGTTGATCAATAAGAGAGTTACAACTATATACAAATGAAGGACTATATCCTTTATAAGATAACAAAGAAACATTAGCACTTATACATATGAACAAATAGAACCAGCAGCCAACTAATAAAGAAAGTAGCATGTGCTATATGACAGGAACAATAACATCTATAAGACCAAGATAATTGCAATGATAACAGTAGGGTCATGCCATCATTCGATCCAATCATTGCAGAACTAGTTGAGCGACAAATCAAATATAACAGTAGTTTCATTGGTTCAGCCAACAAGTTAACAAAAGTTTACTTCCTACTAATTTTGCAACTCGTGATAATAAAGAAAGCAGAGCTCGACATCACAGCAACAAAAGTGGTAGACTGGGAGCCTGGAACCATGCACGTCAAATTGCAGAGCAGAAAAATAGCAGTACTACCTGGAGCAATAAGAAACTCAACAGACTGGGGCAACATTTGGAAGGAGACAAGCAAGTACTACAACAGCTAGCTAGGCTAAATTGAAGATTAAAAAAAAATCATATGTTGAGCATGATTATACACGTCAAGGGGAAGGGGTTCACGGCAGGGACCTTCAGGTCATGGCATGGCTTGCATCTCTCCTCCGCATGTGCATTGGTTTGCATCCAATCCTTGCAGTCCAATCCATGGACGTCCCTCCCTCCCTACATCTCTAGAACAACACGACACTTAAATTTCATCAACTTCCGTTGCTACTGAATAAAAGAGGAGCAAGATGAATATGCTGCATAAGACATACATGGAGAAGCAAGCTGCTTGAAAACAGAGGAGATCCATGATGGTTGTTTTCATTCGCAACAGAACAACTCAAAAAAATGCGCAAGTGTATGCTATCTATGGATACACCACCTCCACCAGTACCTAGCTCCCAAACTAAGAAAAGAAATCCATTCATATGTAGCAACCCAAACTTGACTTTGAGAGAGCGGACTGATTAACATTTTTTTGTTGCGTCGAATTTTTCACAAATAGAAGCACTCCAGCAACTATGAGAATAAACCACAGAGGCTGGCCGAACTAATTGGCGCACTCAAACGATACCTGAGAGTGGCCTGATGAACACATTGTTAGGGACGCACATCTAGCTAGTTTCCTGTATATCAATTAAGCTACTAGCTTGGTTGCTTCTTTTAGCTAGCATACACGTACGGGATTTGTTATAGCATACATAAACAAACACATGTTTCTTTTAGCTAGCTAGGCGGAAGTGAAGATTGACCAAAATCACATTCATATCAAGCAATGTGAAGCATCATTATACAAGGAAAAGGGGGGAACAGAGGAGTGCAGGGGGGATCACCATGGGGGTGCTTTAGCCGATGCAGTGCACCGCCGTCTCGCTAGAGTTTACCCGCCGCGTGCGTCCGCCCCGCAGCCACCGGGTGCAGGAGCACTGACCACGAGGCGGAACCGCCCGTGGGACTTGCGGTGGGCGTCGGAGAGGGCGGAGCAGAGTCGCCAGCGACACGCCAGAGTTGGAGGGGACGCCACCCTCGAAACCCTAGCCATGGGGAGGGGTCGTGGGTGAGCTCTCGGGGCCGTGAGAGGCGGATCTAGCCGGAGGGAAGGGAAGAGCGGCGGCAGGGGAGCACGGATCTGTGCTGCGCGCCGGCGAGGGCCGCCGGAACACGCCGGAATCGAGCGGCGTAGGCAGCGGCGGCGAGGGTTTCGTGGGTGGGGGTAGGGAGCAGGGAGAGACGAGCGAGAGAGGGAGAGGGAGAGGGAGAGGCCGTGCTGCAGGGTGCCTTTTCTCTAGATGGATGGATGGATGGGTGGATGGATGTGGGGTGGAGAGCTAGTGGCGCACGGGGTGACTGGTGCGCCATTACTAGTTAACACTAGTAATGGCGCATTGTGCCACGGTGCGCCATTAGTATTTTTGGAGAAAAAAAATAAAAAACAAATTTTGTTAGTAGTGGCGCACCATGTTTGTGGTGCGCCATTAGTGTCTATCACACTAATGGCGCACCAGCACACGGTGCACCATTAGTATTTTTTGGAAAAAAGAAAAAAAATTGTTAGTAGTGGCGCACCAGAGTTGTGGTGCGCTATTAGTATCTATCACACTAATGGCGCACCAGCACACGGTGCGCCACTGCTATATAGTACTGGCACACCACATGTCTGGTGCGCCATTAGTGTGCATATTGTCTATAGCCCTTTTCCTAGTAGTGGGTATATCTTTTGTTCATCATGTTTGTGAGTACATTCAAACGTACTCACTGGCTTGTCCCTGGCTATTGTCTTGGCCAGGTCATGATTCAGAGAGGAGTACTGCAATGACACCCTGCAGCCTAGGATTCGAAGATAGCAGCCGTGCGAGATAGGAGTTATCCAAGTCAGCTGTTCCCGTGGGAATGGAGTCCCATCAATACTGGAGATCCACGAGTCGCTTTCGTCATACACCACTAAAGATCCTTGTTATATTCATTGGACCTTTGTGATCTTGTACCCAATTTCTTGTAATTGCTTGGAATTCTGCAAGGAAATGTCCACCAGCAACAGTAATCCTGGGGCTGGTGATGACACAAGGGTCGTTTACTGGGATTTATGTCCCGGAAATCTGACCCCGACACATCCTCATTAAGAGAGGATCAGCTGGGTGTTCGGGAAGGGGGGCTGGACACCTGATACGCTCTGCCGTCTTTGTCCAGACCCGTTTAAAGGATGGAATTATCAGTATATCCCCTTGGATTAATGAACCAAGCTATAGGCGGAAACATAACCGTTACCGGGGTGGCCAGATGGTTACAGTCAAGGCCGACGTCCTCGGACGTCCCCGGCCACGACTTTTGAGATTTGAAGAGCTGTTTCCAGATCTCTTTGTGCGTCGTGCCAAAGAATTGTTGTAGAGTTCGCGGCCCTTCCGTATTAAACTCCCACAAACGGAGAGGCCATCGCTGGCAGGGAAGGGTTCGGCGGACGAGCATCACCTGGATCATGTTAGTGAGGCGGATGTTCTTCTCTATGATACTTTTGATGCGCTTTTGCAGCATCAACACCTCATCAGACGATCCCTAGTCCAGACCCTTGTTGGTCCACGACGCGAGCCGCAGCGGGGTTCCGTATCTGAATGCAGGAGTGGCCGCCCACTTGGTGCCGCGGGGTTCGGTGATGTAGAACCACTCCCGCTGCCATGTCTTGACGGTATCCACAAAGGCCCCTTGAGGCCAGGTAGCGTGGGGAAGCTTGCTCACCATGGCACCGCCGCAATCCGCGCGCTCCCCGTCGACCACCTTCGGCTTCATGTTGAAGACCTTGAGCCGTAGGCTGAAGTGTGGGGGGATGCGGAGAAATGCCTCGCACATACGATGAATGCTGAGATGTGGAGGAAGGAGTTTGGGGCTAGATCGTGAAAATCTAGCCCGCAGTAGAACATGAGGCCGCGAACAAAGGGGTGAAGGGGAAACCCTAACCCGCGGAGGAAGTGAGGGATGAACATGACCCTCTCACCGGGCTCTGGAGTAGGGATGACTTGCCCCTTGGCCGGGAGCCTGTGTGCGATTTCCATGGTCAAGTACCTCACCTCCCGGAGTCCCTGGATATCCTTCTTGGTCATGGAAGAGGCCACCCACTTGCCTTGAGAGCCGGATCCAGACATGGCCGGAGTACGTGGTGGCAAGGGAGAAAGATTGAGACTTGGGCACTGGAGCTCAAGGATGGGAGAGCTGAGAAAGGAGAAGGCGTGGGGTAAAAAGATGGGTCCTTATCCCTTTATAAAGGGCACGAATATCAAGTGACCCCACACAAGCCTTAAAATTTGCCTATTCCCAAGGGGTTGTGCAGATGGCACGGTTGGATTACCCAAGCCCCCATTGATGAGAATCCCGCAATAAGGGGACATGGTCTCTGCTTTGACAAGACGTGTCACCGGAGGTTGCGTCTCAAAACGCAAAACGGGAAGTCGAAAAACGATTCGAAATAATGAAGTGGCCAGACGTAACGTCTCACCAGTAAAACCGTCAGTAAAGACATGCCATGTTTTTCGATTGAGTATTATGCCCTTGCGGTTGTGGGTTGTAACTGTTCAACAGAGCCGGATACAGTTCTCGTGTTCAGAAGATTACTTTGGAGTATTGGGAGGAGGAACCCGGCTTGCAACGCCGAAGACAAACTGCATGCCGGACACATCGTCATTGAAGCCTGGTTCAGGGGCTACTAAGGGTGTCCTGGATCATGGGGTCCTCGGGCGTCCGGGTTATGTGACCTGGGCCGGACTAATGGGCCGTGAAGATACATGACAGAAGTCCTTCCCCCGTGTCCGGATGGGACTCTCCTTTGCGTGGATAGCAAGCTAGGCGTTCGGATATGTATTTTCCTTTCTCTGTAAACCGACCTTGTACAACCCTAGCCCCCTCCGGTGTCTATATAAACCGGAGGGTTTAGTCCGTAGTAGCAATCATAATCATACAGGCTAGACATCTAGGGTTTAGCCATTACGATCTCGAGGTAGATCAACTCTTGTAACCCTTATACTCATCAAAGTCAATCATGCAGGAAGTAGGGTATTACCTCCATTGAGAGGGCCCGAACCTGGGTAAACATCATATCCCCTGCCTCCTGTTACCTTCAATCCTTAGACGCACAGTTCGGGACCCCCTACCCGAGATCTGCCGGTTTTGACACCGACAGTCTTCAATACCATGTTCTCGTGAGCTTCCTCACATGATCTTGACCGGGATCAATTCGATATAATCGGTGGTGTGTTTGTTGGGATATGATGAACTATCATTTTATGATCAGATTGTTCATTGAATTCAATTGAATACTTTAAACTTTATTTGCTATGTAATTGAATAGCTTTGTTTGCTCTCTGATCTATCTATCTTCCTTGGCCAAGTTCGATCGATATTTCTTGAGAGGGTGTGGTGCATTTTAGTGGGTATGATATTGAAGTGATCTATATCCCAGTGATAGAAAGGGACAAGACACGTATTGTATTGTTGCCACTAAGGATAAACCGATGGTTTCATGTCACATTCCTTGATATTTTACTGTCGATGTTATGTCATCTTTCTGATTGGAATGCTCCATTTATCATGAACTTAATACTTTAAGATGCTTGCTGGATAATGGTATTGGGGTGGAGTATTAGTTGTAGATGCAGTTGGATAAAGGTCTACATATCACAAACTAATGCCTATATGAGATTATACCATGAATGATCATAGTCATAAATATAAATATTGCAATTTAATCGTTGTCCAAATGTAATTTGTTTACCACACTACTTTGCTATGCTTATGAGAGATGCCACTAGTAAACCTATGACCCCCTGGGTAGGACTATTTTCTATTCCTTAGATCTCTGTTACAATTACTATTCTTTGTTGTACCATTTTACCTTTCTACCAACTGCCATTATCCTGTGCAATTTAACCTTGTAACTAGTAGGACAAGAAGCTTGACAACCTTCTTCATGTGTTCGGGACAAGTCCATGTTGTCTTTTGTGTGCAGGGTACCAGTGAATTTGTTTGCTGGGAGAACTCCTTCTGATTCGATAAACCTTGATTCTGTATAGAAGAAAATACTTATTGCTTGGTTACATCACTCTTAGACTTGGGGCATACCCAACCACTCTTACAAGAGAGCAATCATTGTCTTATATGGTTTGGATGACCCATTAGAGAGATGGCGCCTCATTGATGGGTTATTTTGTAGTAGTGTGATTTCACCCTTACTGTCCCTTTACAGAACCGTACATGAGATTTTCACCTCATACGGCTCCTCGGTCAATTCTTTTGAAGGGATCCTTTTCCTTGTTCGAGAGTCTCCGCCCTTCTTCGACTCCGCCCCGAAGACTAAGTAAGACCAATTGAGTCACATTTTCATGTTCTAATTGAACACTTCACTCCACACATGTATGGAAAATATACAAAGATTTGTGAGGAGAGGGGCACAATGGTGTTTCGTTCAGTAGATATACTGTTGACCAAATCAAATTGATTTTATGAGTTGGTTTAGCACTAGATATCATAACTTCAATTTATCCTGAGGATGAACCCTACGTAGTATGGCTTGGGTAACACGGGAGGCAAACCTTAGCCACCACAAAACCCAACCATTTCCTCAATCTCCTCTCCTTGCTATCGTCGGTGCTCACCGGCGGGCAAAGTCCACGTGGTCCTTGCATTGTGGGCATCCTCCTCGCATTCTTCTCAAGCTGGCAGGCGGTAGAGCTTCCCTCTTGTGGTGCCATGTCCGCGGATCTAGCAGATGACCGGTGTGTAGGGGGTGGGATAGGTGTGGCATGTTGTGGTGGTCAAGACGCGACACCGCACAGGTGGACTTTTGTTGCGGACGCTGGGGCAGCGGTCTTAGATGGGTGGCTTGTGGCGTGGCACGTGCTCGGTGCTGGGCTAGGAGGTGGCCGGTGGTGATTCGGCCAGAGCGCATGGCTGTGGCGGGTTGTGGCAGAGGCCTTGCGCGTCATTGCTAAGGCATTTCGCGGCAGCGCGATAGCAGTTGCTGATCTCGATGGGATCTTGGCGCTCCTCCCACGTTGCTAGAGTGCTCCCCATCCATACGACGTCTCCTGGTGCCATGGTCATGGAGCAGGTGGCTTGCCCCTACCTCTGGTTTGCTCGCCCATGATCGGGCCAGTGGGTGCGTGGCGCTCTATCTTGGTCCACGACGGGGTTTGTGAACAACGATGTTGCGTAGGCCAGTGCTATCGATTTTGCTATGGGTGGTTGGTGTATGCCAGGCAGCGACCCCGACCGGTGATTCTTCTCTCGGATCTCCAGAGGTGGAAGCCGAGGCGGTGGCCCCAATATACATCCTGACGTTTGGCTCTATGTGGTGGAGCCATGCCTCACTACTAGGGAAAAGCCTATACACATAATCTTACCAGCAGCGCACTTTAAAATAAAGCGTTGCTGCTATCTAGCAATAGCGCGTGTCAACGAAACGCGCTGCTGAAATAAAGTTAGCAGTAGCGTGATAACCCACAAGTATAGGGGATCGCAACAGTTTTCGAGGGTAGAGTATGCAACCCAAATTTATGGATTCGAGACAAGGGGAGCCAAAGAATATTTGAAGGTATTAGCAGCTGAGTTGTCAATTCAACCACACCTGGAGATAAATTATCTGCAGCTACGTGATCAGTAGCAAAGTAATATGATAGTTTTGATAATAGTGACAGCAAGAATGGTAACAATAACAGTGATAGCAGTAATTTTGTAGCAAGTGCAACAGTAACGATAGCAGTAGTAACTTAGCAAGAACAATATAAGATAAATTTGTAGGCATTAGATCGGTGACTTGTTAGATGATATTCATCATGTGACAGTCATAACCTAGGCATGTATTCCGTAAATAGTCATACGTGCTTATGGAAAGAACTTGCATGACATCTTTTGACCTACCCTCCCGTGGTAGCGGGGTCCATATTGGAAACTAAGGGATATAAAGGCCTTCTTTTAATAGAGAACCGGAACAAAGCATTAACACATGGTGAATACATGAACTCCTCAAACTACGGTCATTACCGGGAGTGGTCCCGACTATTGTCACTCCGGGGTTGCCGGATCATAACACATAGTAGGTGACTATAACTTGCAAGATCGGATCTAGAACATGGATATAATGGTGATAACATAAACGGTTCAGATCGGAAATCATGGCACCCGAGCCCAAAATGACAAGCATTAAGCATGGCAAAGTCATAGTAACATCAATCTTAGAACAAAGTGGATACTAGGGATCAAGCCCTAACAAAACTAACTCGATTATATGATGAATCTCATCCAACTCCTCACCGACCAGCGATCCTATGAAGGAATTACTCACTCCCAGTGGGGAGCATCATGGAATTGGCGATGGAGAAGGGTTGGTGATGACGAAGAACGAAGATCCCCCTCTCCGGAGCCCCAAACGGACTCCAAATCTGGCCTCCCGATGAAGAACATGAGGTGATGGCGGCTCCGTCTCGTGGAACATGATAATTCTTTCTCCCTAATTTTTTCTGGAAAATAGGATTTTACAGCGTCGGTTTCAGGGTCTGCGGGGCCACTAGGTGGGGACAACCCACCTGGGTGCGCCAGGATGGGGGGCGCCCTGGTGGCTTGTGCCCACCCGGGTGCCCCCCTCCGTTGGATCTTGGCTCCAGAAATTCTTATTTGTTGTATAAAAAATCCTCGCAAATTTTTCTTCCATTCTGAGAACTTTAGTTGTGCACAAAAAACAACACCATCGTAGTTCTGCTGAAAATAGCATCAGTCCGGGGTTAGTTTCATTCAAATCATGCAAATTAGAGTCCAAAACAAGAGGAAAAGCGTTAGGAAAAGTAGATACGTTGAGACGTATCATAGCGCACCTGTACTAAGCTGCGTTACTGCTATAATTGCCACAACCTTGCCGCCAAGCTAGTTATAGTAGTAGCGCCTTATTACAAACAGCACTACTGCTATTGATCTTAGCAGTAGCGCCTTTTGACAATGCTCACTACTGCTAAGTTTACTCCACTCCTTGCACCTAAATTTAGTACCATCTCGCTCCGCAAAGAAGGTTTTTACCACCTTAAATATGTTACTTCTCAAACTATCACAACCACTTGGTCTTCATTGAACTCTGTGTGTAGAGTTTGTGGCCGCAATATGAGTCTTCTCCGGTTGCTAAACAGGTGAGGACTCATATTGACAATTCAGATTGTACACAAAAAGATCATTGATGATCAATGTATTCTTGATGTTTAATTTTACATGCTTAGACATAGCAGTAGCGCGTTTTAGCAGAAGGCGCTACTGCTACGGGCTTAGCAGTAGCGCTTCTTGGGTGAAAGGCGCTACTGCTAAAGTGTTTAGCAGTAGCGTGTTTCCCTAAAGTGCGCTTCTGCTAAGCCATCCTATCTTCCCCAACTGGCCGCCCCTCACTCTCCTCTCTCCACTCACACTCACACTCACTCACTCTCCTCCCTCAATCCCCCCGCGCCGGTCCTCCCTCGCCGACCGCCCTCGCCCCTGCCGGCCGCCGTCGCCTACCCCTCCTCCCTCTGCGCCGCCATCACCTCCACCTCCTCCCTGTACTCGGTAATCCTCCCCCTCCCCCTCCTGCCCGCCCCTCCTCCTCCTCTGTCCTCCATCCTCCTCGCCCCTCCTCCTTCGTCCTTCGTCCACTCCTTCATTCGCCGCCGGCCGGCCCCTCCTCGCTCCGCCTTCCTCCTCCGTCCTCCTCCCTCCTCCAGTCGCCCCTCCTTCTCCCTCCACCCTCCTCCATCCACAACCCCTCCTGCCTGCTACATTTTGATTTAGTAGGCTAGTTGATATTTTCTTGTTGACATGCAACATTTTGATTTACTTATAGTTTGTAGTTGATATATAACAATTTTGATTTAGTATGATTAACTGATTAGTAAAAATTTAGACATAGTTGATATTTTTTTAGTTGATATAAGCCTCTGGTCATATATAACACTTTGATTTAGGATAGTTTCTAGGGTTTAGTTGATAGTTTCTACTTAACTGAATTATTACTAGGGTTTTAGTATATTATTTTTAGACATAGTTGATAGTTTCTACTTAACTGAATTATTACTAGGGTTTTAGTATATTATTTTTAGACATAGTTGATAGTTTCTAGTGATACTGAAACTATTTACTCATTTGGTAGAATGAACATGTCATATTTGTTAATACTATCAGATACATATTGTCAGGACCGATTTTCGGGATATTAATTTCCCAGAAAATGGCCCTTGTGCTCACCAGCCCCAGGATTACTGTTAACTGATGAGGCACCAACTTGATACAGAAATTCCAAGCAAAGTACAAAATATGTAGTACAAGACCATTGTGGCCTATGAGTACAACAAATGGTTTCTAGTGGTTGATGGCGGAAGCGGTTTGTGGTTCATCAGCATCTATGGGACTCCATTTCCCACAGGAACAGCTGACCTGGATAACTCCTATCTTCGCGAGGCTGCTATCACCGTTGCTTAGGTTCCGGGGCTGTCATCGTAATGCTCCTCTCCAAGCAAGAAATCTGGCCAAGACAATAGCCAGGGACAAGCCAGTGAATACTTTTGAATGTACTCGCAAACATTATGAACACGGGTATAATACAACGAATGATAATCATGCTCTGAAATATTCTATGATCACAATGTCATTCACGAAATAAACAAAATTCCATGATGCACGCAAGCAGGTTGTTCATATGAATATGCAATAAGGGAGCAGAAATAGAATGCACCGATCGGGTGTCCGAAGCGACGCCTCGAAAGGATAATAATATAAAGCATGCCTCAGTCGGGCGTCTGAGCGACACCACATAAAGGGCTTATAAATAATTTAAAATAACAAGCGTGCCACAGTCGGGCGTCTGAGTGACACCGCATAAAGGGCTTATAAAGTAAACAAATAACAAGCATGCCACAGTCGGGCGTCTGAGCGACACCACATAAAGGGCTTATAAAGTAAACAAATAACAAGCATGCCACAGTCAGGCGTCTGAGCGACACCACATAAAGGGCTTATAAAGTAAACAAATAACAAGCATGCCACAGTCGGGCGTCTGAGCGACACCACATAAAGGGCTTATAAAGTAAACAAATAACAAGCATGCCACAGTCGGGCGTCTGAGCGACACCACAAAAAGGGCTTATAAAAAAGTAATCACAATGAATATCCAGGAGGTAGAACCGTCCCAGGGATACTCAATAATTCAAGTAATAAAAAGGGTTAGTCCAATATAACAATAATCATAATCATCATAAGTCACAAGTCATGATCCATGTTCCGGTTTAGTAGTTTCTCCTCCGAAGACCGTCACTAAGACCGATACTTGACCCATCTCAGACTGTTGTCCTTACCCATGGACACGGCTATTCGAATAGATTTAACCTCTGCAGAGGGTGTACTCTTTACCCACGAGTAACGGATTCCTTTAGTCCATCGGGACTAATTCCATTTACGGTCTTTTAATTGAAAACACACCTGACCTGCACACACCAGCTTAACTTACCGGTGTCTGGAATCACCCACGGCACCTGTCAAGCAAAACTCTAAGTGGGGAGGCTACAACCTCGACTTAGCATGGGATCACAAAATTTATCACGCGCGCTACTAAGGGGTGCCCCCCTCTCCGTCCCAACCGGAAACACCCATGCCCCCGGACCAGGTGGCATGCCTACCGGAGGCCTCCGGTATCTTCCACCATGGCCTCTCTGTACGGTGTGTGCTAGGAAGGGGTTGACAACTTACTGAACCGTACCCTACCTGCGGCAGGGACAAGTGGTAGTACGAAACAAGTATGGGGTTTACTGGAACAAGACTCGATCTACGGCCGACTCAGGAGGTCCAAGTATTCCCTGTATGATTAGCATAACAAATATATTTCAATTAACAGATAGAGTCACTACTCATCATACCTCATCATGCCATACCGGACACACTCATCTTGACGAGGAACTAGGGACAAGCTCGTGTCTACCCAAGACAGAGACTTCCCGGCTTCCTTCCGGTATGCATGAAAAGCATACGAGGATGATTACTATCACAAGCATATCCATTTCTAACAGCAAAGAATCTTCATTATGCACTCATGCGTATGACTGTATCGTCACATAAAATAACGAGTGCTCCATGTCAAGGTGGTGTTGTAACCGTATCAAACAACACACAAAAATATTATGCCAGGGTTCAGAATGCTTGCCTTCAAGTTGTGGAGAGGCAGGGTGCATTCCAGAACTTTTGAAAGTTTTCTCCTCTCTCCAAAAATCCTATTTTTGAAAATATTCAAATTAACACATGGTTTCAAAACAGTACAAAAAACTTGTTTGGAAAATTTTCAAATAAATACTAAAATAAACTAGACAGAATTTGAGACAGGTAGGAAAAAGAATCAATGCATTTGGAGTTTTATTTGAAAAGATAAGCCCAGTCAAAGTTTAGTCAATGTTCTGTTTGGATAAAACCAGAAAAAGGAAAACGCATCGGCTAAGAATACGTTTCCAGAGAAGGGGAGACGTACTCACCGGAAATACGCTTCCACCAGAGGGCAAACGTATCAGCCGGGTTGCGCCACTAGCGGCTTGGGCTGGCTCACCGACAGGTGGTCCCCACCTGTCGGGTTCGTCTTCTCCCCTCCGCGCGCGGCTGTGCCAGAGACAGAGGCAAGCTCCGGCGAGGATTGCCGGCGACAAAGGGCACCAAACGATGCGCTCTAGATATGCACGTGCTTGGGGGAAGATGGCGCATCCATTGGAGGAGGTTAGGGGAGCGGCGGAGCTCGAGGGCGGGTAGCCCTTCCTTCATGGCGGAGGGGAAGCTTCGGGAGGGGATGAAGCTTTGCACACCTCGACTCCCGGGCAAAATTGAATGCTGGAAAGGATCCTAGGGGTCATGGTGGAGCTAATGGTGGAGATAGGGCGAAGGGAGGGGCTTTGGTGGTGTCGGAATAGACAGAAGGGCGGCGGCAAGCGTCTCGGCCGGAGGTGAAGGAGATGGCATCTTCCGGTCAATCTGTGGCTTGGGGTAGCTCTAAGGGAGGATTGGAGCACTGCTCGATGTCGAGGGGAGTCGGAGAAGGGCCTATATATAGGCGGCGACGTCGGTCCCGTGGCTGCGGATAAGCTCGCCGGCGAACCGTCGTTCTGTTGCTGGCAGGGCGACGTGGTGGAGGCTAGTGGGTTGGGCAGGGCGAGCGGATGAGGATGGACTGTTCTAAGGGGCAGCTGGCGCGCTGGAGTGGCTCGGGCGGCCGTCCATGGCAGAAGCTGTCGGAGCGGCGGTGGCGGCTTGCGGTGGTGGCGCTGTGGAGCTCCAGGAGCGGCTCTGCGGCGAGGGAGGAGTCGGGGCGCGTCGGCTGCGAGTGGGGAGGGGCCAGAACGAGCGCGGGGCAACGACAGTGGGACGCGGCGACTCGGTGCGCGCGCGTGCAAAACGTGCGCTCTGGGCGCGCCCAGCGCACGCACGCGAGCTGTTCGGCGAAATGCCGTGGCATGCCAGAGGGCTCCAATCCACATGGGGTTTAACAGTGTGGAGCTATAGACTAGTGTAGAGCCCTGAGACATGCTGGTTAGGCAAAGCAAGCAGGTCCAGTGCGCAAACTAAAAATTATGTCAACTCTGACCATGCACACAAGGTGCTTGACAGAATGCTAAGGGCATCTAGGCAACTCTTGGGGTGGCCAAAATCTCCGGATCATAGTCTCTTTAGATGATAAAGAGGGTGGCTAGGTTAGTTTGTCAAAAACAAAAACTTGTTAGTGCAAGTTTTTGAGAAAACCAAATCTGGGTAGAAACTAAAGGCTACTATTGCATGGACTAAAAATACTCCAATGGGTCCACTCTCCTGGACTTAAGGGTTTGGTAGAGTGGTCGATAAGCAGGAAAAAGAATCATGGGTACAAGGGCAAGTTAAAATATGGTTGCAGTAGAAAATACCAAACTGGGCCATAGAGCAAAAGAGGGTGTTTTGCTCAAATTTTTCAAAGAACACCAGTGGGTTTTTGCATAAAGTTGAATAATATACTCCTACTAACATCCCCTAATTTTGGTGGAAGTTTTAAAGAAATATTTAAATAGGTTGTAGTGCAAAAGTGCAATTGGACCAGATTTGAAAACTAGGGGTAAAGCTCAAAATCTCCAAATGACTAAAGGATATTTTTGCATAAAAGTGATTTAGGGACATCATATGTCATCCCCAAATTTTGGTGGGATTTTTAAAAGAATTTATCAAAGGGTTGCAGTGCAAATGGGACCCTAAAACTTATGAACACCCATTTTAGAGAATTAAAGCTCAGGGAAAAATAATTATAAAAAATCCCACTGATAAAAGAATTGTTTTATTTGAGAGGGTAAACAAGTCCAGTAAATATAGGAAAGTTTTCACTTGGGGTGAAAACTCCACAACTTAGAAGAAAAGAGAGGTTCTGAGATCAAAAATAAATCCAGAAAAAAAAATTCTTAGCAACATTTTAATAAACAAAACATGGTTAAATTTTTGGGGCGTTACACATATTGATAGAATATATTTTGTTTATGCAGAAATCAAGTGTTTGCCCCTGCCTCATCCCCGCAGTCATCCCCATCGCCGACCCCCTAAGACCTCTAGGTGAGAATAGCCAAATCCTCATGCTGTTGATATAGACGATAATGTGTTGTAAATGTCGATGATGAAAATGCTAGTGCTAGTCGCCATGTCATTGATGTCGATGATGATGCATTCTGAATATAGAGGATGTCTTGGTGTTCTTGTTTGCACTGTACCTCCGAGTGGCCTATGTTTTGCCGGAATGTTGATTCGTTTCCGTTCCGGCATATTTCAGGCGCTCGATATGTCCTGTTTTTGGCAAAGGTCATGCCGATTTTTTTTCATGAATTTTAGCACGACTTGTGCTACAATGTAGGACATATCGAGTGCTTGTGATTTGCCAGAACGGGAATTCAATGATATTTTGGCAAAACATAGGGCATTTTTTCTATGTCATTTCTCGATATATCGCAAAGTGTTTATGAATTTTGTTTTCATAATTAAGCATTTGTTCTCGACGTCGATGATGCCTATCTCGCATCCTCGTCGTCGACTTGGCAGAGGAGGCCTGCTTGATCAGAGGGGCCATGTCCAGGACTGGGCTCCGTCAGGCTGGTACTGGGAGGTGTTACCTTTCGAGGAGCGCAGCTTGGTGAGGAGGTAGCCCTTCGTCGACCCAGACCTTCTTTGGTGGCGGTCGCGTGGGCCAGTGATAGTGGAGAGGCTTTCGTCCACCGCGGAGGTGGTAAATTACCGTGTCAGCGAGGAGGACGAGCACGTCCGTCGCTACATGGTTGCGTTGGAGGGCAGGTTCTCCAATACCTGGCAGGTTCTTCAGGGATCTCACTGGAGCTATGATCCTGTGATGGTTCCTTCTCTTTGGGTGTCCACCGCCCGCGCCGATACCCGTTATTCGCTAGGGTTCTAGTTGTATTAGTGATGTTATATGTATGATACTATTCGAGATGTGTTAGTGATAATATTCGACGATGTACAGACACAAGAGATGATTTAGCTTTGCTTATTGAATGCATGCTAATTTGAATACTAAAACTTGAGATAATTGAATGCTCAAATTGGAGATAATTGAACGACATTTCAGGTTGACTTTAAGTCTATCGGGACTCCACCAAACATGAGAGAAGAAGAATGTCGACTGTTGTCGTGGGGGTCGTTCCTCCTCTTCTTTCTCGTGATAGACCTTTTGGTAATGCACGGGAAGGAAGGGATGAATGACCATCACCGACGGTTGCAAATGTCAGAGAGGAATCAGTGAGGGAGAGTCTCCACCATATATGATAGGACGAAGAATCCCGACTGTTGTCGTGGGGGTCGTTCCTCCTCTTCTTTCTCGTGATAGACCTTTTGGTAATGCACGGGAAGGAAGGGAGGGATGACCATCACCGACGGTCGCAAATGTCAGAGAGGAATCATTGAGGGAGTCATCACCATATATGAGAGGACGAAGAATCCCGACTATTTTCGTGGGGGTCGCTTCTCCTTCGTTCCCCTATGCTAGACACTTTAGTGTAATGCACTTGGGGACGAATGGAGGAGCGACCATCACCCATGGTCGAATGTATACACCACGTGAGCTGAGAGTTTTCAAGAAAAGACTCGACAGACCGATAGTCAACCTATGATGAATAATAATGATCTAATTTAGTTTTTATAGTACATATATTTAATTGTACAAGTTTAATCTTTGAATTATGAACATAGGAAATGTCGTCATCGGACGACGAAAGTCTCCCGAGGGAGTGCGACTGGTGCAACGACGACCGGGGTCTGTGCGACAGGCCTCACCTGGACGAAGGTCGACGCTTCAGCATTAAGCTCCAGGAGACCTTCGGTGTTGAAACAGTACGCAATGACAAGTGTTTTTTTCATAATTAAGCACGACTTCTACTACTTAAACGTGTAATTTTTGTCTTTTACAATTAGACTAGCTTATCCCATGCCATGCAAGACGCTATGTCTTGGAGAGGATGGATTTTGAAGATCATGAAAGTATGGAAACAAATAAAATTCACCTAAGGACCCATTATGGTATGGATTTTGATGTAAATCTACACAATTCTGAGAGCGTATCCCATTTTGGTTTCCCGAATTGGGAAGCACTTTGCAAGATGTATGATTTTCATGAGGGTATGCTTGTCACCATGGATCTTGGTGATCCTGACATTGCCCAAGACAATATGGACATTTGGGTCCTTGTTGATACGCTTCCAATTCTACCGTTATGTGAGTTTCTCAAACATAGTTATTAAGTAATTTATATTGTTTATTTC
The DNA here is from genome assembly GCF_002575655.3 of Aegilops tauschii subsp. strangulata. Lineage (NCBI taxonomy): Eukaryota > Viridiplantae > Streptophyta > Magnoliopsida > Poales > Poaceae > Aegilops > Aegilops tauschii. The sequence continues at coordinate 490,018,782 of NC_053038.3, read as the reverse complement.
AAAATAGTTGACAGCTTATTTCCATTGATAGCTTATTTTCATTCTTCAAAGAATGTGTGGAAGATGGTAGTCAGAACCTACGACACCGATGGCTCAGAATTAACTTATCAGGAGAAATATCATCTGATCTCATTTATTACTAATCTTGAAAATTACAATATCTATTATCAAACTCCTCCACATTGTGGTCAATACGTGCCACTAGTGCACATGTTGAACTACGGTAACATCCATGGAGATGTCATGGTAAGATTTTTTACTATTACGACATCCATGCATCTTTTGCATAAATTCTTGTAAAACTGAACCACATTGCTAACTACGAAGTTATTTCTATGTTTTTCAACAGAAAATCCCTAAGGATTGTGTGCCTCATCTGATGTTTCTGAAAGGTCGCCTTGATGTTTTGAACTTACGGCCAGGTCATCCTACGAATCACTCCTGTTCATACCGGATTTCTAAAACTGATTAAGACATGACAATCAAAGATTGGAAAATGTATGGTCAATCGTAGGGAGCTACGTGGAAGCAACATTGTGCGAAGCGCAAGAATTTGAGATAGGATAATCTCCATTCTTCATAATGGAGAGTCAGGGCCTATCTTGCTTTATGTTATTTTACCTAAGAGAGGGTAGTAGGTCCTATCAGAGAGAAGTAGGTCCTAGGTACAATGTCTTATTATGTGCTACAATGTGTTAGAGTTGATGATGATGGTCAGGAGTTGTGATTATGACTAGTGAACAACTTACTATATGACGTCTCATTGATGAAATTGGTGATCATGAGGTGGTGTTATATGACAATGATGTATTATGATGATAAGTTGTTAATGATATGATGATGATGATATTTATTATATCATTGGGTGAAAGAAACCGCTGATTAGTTTCAAGTGGATGTCCATCCACTTGAAACTAGTCCACGGTTCTTTCACCCAGTGATGTAATAACTCATTATGATGTAAAAACAATCTCTAAATTGCTACTGTATGAAAACTTGTATAAAGGTGTATGAATAGGAAATGAAATAAAAAAGAAATAGAATACGGGATAATAGTAGTAGCGCGGGCAATGAGACGCGCTACTAGTAATTACCAGTAGCACATTCTGTAGGAAGCGCTACTACTAAGTGGATATAGCAGTAGCGCGGGTGAACCAGCGCTACTGCGAACCTTTAGCTGTAGCGCCATATCAGTAGTGCGGTCTCCCGCGCTACTGATAGGCCAAAAACCTGCGCTAATGCTAGGCTTTTCCCTAGTAGTGCCTTGATGTCATTGGGGTGCCTGTCCAGGACCCTAGGGCGCTTGGTGGCCAACTATTGGGAAACATGGTAGGAAACAAAAAATTCCGTGCCTATGCACACCCAAGATCAATACAAAGATGCATAACGGGCTGGGATCACGATCGTTACCGTCACCGAGTTGCAGCGGAAGAAGAACGTGTTGGTGTAGATTGTACTTGGAGTCCCTCGAACTGTCATGAACGATCCCGCGAACCGTCCACGAACAGTCCTTCGAACAGAAGATCAAAAGCATGGTCTCTCTACTTGGTTGCAAGCGTGCAACCTTCACGATCCGGTAGCGCTTCGCCGTCCAGAGCTAATCATCGCCGGAGAACTAGGGGGAGAAGATTAAAACCTCATGGGGCTTGTAATTATGAGGACAAGAGGATTATCCTATCTTTAATTAGTAAACTAAGACTAACTAGAACTAGAACTAGAAGAACTAGAGGAGGCTCCAAAACATGTATGTCCAAAGGGAGGAACTCCTCTAGTATATATAGATTAGAGGGGAGGGGGAGGGTAGCCACCAAGGAGGGAAGGACCCTTCTTGGTGCGCCAACAAAGGGGGAAGATTCCAACTCCTCCCCAAGTAGGATTCGCCCCCCCCCCCTACATGGAAAGGGGGCGCCACTTCCTTTTGGGCTTTGGTGGCCCAATTCTCTTTCTCTTATTTTACCTCTTAAGGCCCGTTGATATTAAATTAAATATAGAAGACTTCTTATAAATACAATACTCTTTTATATATAATTTAACAGCCCCATATACATTTTCCACCTATATATTATTTATCGGTAATACTTCGTATTACCCGATACTGTCCGAAACCCTTCCGGTGACCCCGAAACGCTTCCGGATCCTCTTGAAACTATTTTGAATATTTATGAAATAGTTCCACAAATATATTCTCATCACTCTCATCCTACTAACACTCATCAGATCGTGATTTCTTTAAGATTGTGACCCCTTAGGTTCGGTAGCTCATAGACATGAACGAAACCCCTTCGTTGAATGACCGATAGCGGAACCGTGGACGTCCATATCGATCCCTATGAGCACACGAATGATATTCTAGTGAACCTTTGGTTATCATGTGATGTTACCTTTGCTTCGCGATACTTACCAAAACCCCGGATGCATCGTATCCTCCTGAGTCATCACATTCTCACTATGTCGAAATCCTCGTTACCGATTTTCTTCTTCTTTCTCATTGTCGTGTTCTGGCATCCCCGTGACGTGGTCACCTGTGTCTGGCCAGACGATGATGGATGCTATCACACCGAGAGGGCCCTAAGAATATCTCTCCATCGTCAGAGGAGCAATTCACACTCTCGAGCTATCTAGTCCCTTGTGAAACTTTCCGATGAACCCATAAGTTGTCCTTATGATCACCGTCTTACAGGTGACGTTTGAGCAAACCCAAAGTCGATTGTACAGTAAAAAGTGACTACGATACTCTCATGGTCTAAGGAGAAAAACCATATGTTAACATCTCGTGTTATTACAATTGATTACAGATGATATTATCTCAATTCATAACAAACAAGTTTGGGTCGATTCAATATGCTCGTTCTTCCAAGGAAGTTCAGCTCGTTGCTTTTATTTTACCAAAATTGGAGCCAGGCTCTATCCATTTATTCATTAGACCCAGAAAATCGTAATTTTGGATTCGCTCAGAGATTCTTTCCTTCTTTTTCCCTTGGTCGATACAAGGCCAACAATTCGTGGATCCATGGTTTGGATGAAGCTATGTACCCGGGTAGAGATGATTTGTCTCAATGATGTTCCACTCATCCAAGAATCTGAAACTTCGAACTCGAGGATGCTGGGAACGATCTCTTTTCGGGGAATCACTCCCGTCGAGAGGCCCTTGCAAGGAGCAATCCATTCAGCACTTTCCGATGGGGACCAAAAGCCACTGGGCAAAGGCAAGACGGAAAGCAAGCATTAAGTGAAGAAGCAAGGTCCAAAGAAAGTAGTGTGTCATAATTTGAATGTTGTTTTAGGGCTATCGTTACACTTAGCGATATTCTGAGATCCAGAAACGTGATCACCAACAACACTTGAGCTAGTCTTAGAGGCGAGACTAGGAACCTTTTATTTTTACCATTTATCATTCCACACATGCGTATGAGTTTTCCACTCAATCGCATATTCCAGGATCATAGCAGTTATAGCATAGAATATAGACTCTGTAATTATGAACATGAAAATATAATAATGCAAATATTATTGCCTCTAGGGCATATTTCCAACACCAACACCGCTAGCGCGGCTCTTGGAGTCAACAACATGGATGTCGCGGCAGCGGCCCCGGATCATGGTGCAACGGTTCGTGGGTCTTGTAGGTTCGTGCAACTTGTCTAGGGTTGAGGGGCGGGCGTTCGAGAGGCGTTGCGACTCTCTTGAGGGTAGTGGATGTCGGGGTGGCGACCCTGGAAGGTGGTGAAGGAGGACCATGCAGGACATGGTGGTTGTCAGATGCCGGGGTGCGGGCATGGGATGTTGCAACCAATAAATGCCTCATATTCCTCTTGCCTAGTGTGCTTCACTGCAGGAACCCTCGCTGACTTGGAGAAGCCTGTATGTCTGACAGGTGTCTATGCTTGCTTTGTTACATGTGTAGAATGCATTCTTTGCACTCTCAATAACTTGACGATTTGATCTGATCAAGTGACCATGATTGTAGTGCTCAACCCATGATTCTATCTTGTAGGTATCATTACCACACAACTTCATGTCCATAAAACTTATAGAACTTCTCAACAGCCTCTAATCCTTCAAATGTCATGCCTAAATTAGGCTTCAAATTCTCTTCACATTCCGGTGTAAAAGACGAACACTTAAACATAAAGAATGAATTAGTAAGCACCATTGTGTATAAATTACTGAAGTGAATACAACCAGGAAGCAATTGACTCACGGGGAGAGGAACACTTGCTTTCTTTACAGGTGTGGTAAATCTTTCCTCCTCCAACTGCATTTGCAAGCTATTGGTAGATTGCATTGCTGCACAAGCCACAAACAGATACAGAATTAGACTCTGAAACGAGAATCACTCATGTACAGTATATGAAATCCATATTTTGGCCACATCTCATACGCCACCAGCCAATCAAAATCTGGCTGCTCACCTTTTAATAAATTAATAATTTTCTATACTAGTTAGGCAAAGCTATAAGAGAATACGGTCTATTGATCTGGTCAACTCTGCACATGGCCATCCACACCAATTCTATTTCTGCATGTGTGTGTTTGCGTGTTGTGAGTTGTGGCGAGCTAGCTACCTGGTAGTCCCTAGGTGAGGCACCTTAGCTCCAGATCGCTCGGGCATCGGGAGAAAATCAAGTCACCCTGACATGCGTACCTCGCACCAAGAAGTACACGGCGGCCGCGTCAGGAGATCGAGATGAACCCAACTGCAATCGATCAGTATCCTGCGTCGTCGGTGTTTAGGGCGCACGGTGAGGTCTCCGTCTTTGTCCGCGGGTCGCCGCCGTAGTGATCGGATCTGCGACGTGGGGTGGGACAGGGGTGCCCGTGCAAATTCGCAGGCCTGACTTACAGAGGTTGCGGGCATATTTTTGAAAAAATACACCGGAATCAGCTCTAACGCGACGATTTAGATCGGACGACTAAAACGATCCAGATGCAGGGATACATGAAACTTGAGGATTCATAGGATACGACGCCTCTATCTATCTATCTATACCTCTATCTATCTATCTATCTATACCTATACTAATTAGCGACTCCCAAGAAATTACCACGTTAATCAGTAATTAGGAGCCGTTAATCTGGTGGGACCGAATTATAACGGTGTAGATTAACCAGTCTATTTTAAGCCCTTTAGTAAAATACGCAATGCAATCTACGTTAATCTTTGTCCCAATTCTGTGTAGGTCATGTCAAAAAAAAATCTGTGTAGGTCACGACCTCCCCATCTCCTTCAAAAAAAAAATCTTTCTAAAGCCCACAATCTTTGTTGGTTGTAAACGTAGAATACATGGAAGACTCGATCCTAATCTAGATCGTATTGTGTAGGTCACAAACTCCCCATCTCCTTCCCCTAAAAAAACTGCCCATCTCCTTCCCCTAAAAACGAACTCCCCATCGCCTCATCTCAGAAAATAAAAAACGCTCTCACACACGCCGCCGCCGCAGCAGAAGCAGCCGCCGTGTTCGCCTCGCTGCATACAGCCGGTCGATCATAGCAATCTTTCCATATGCTTAATACGTACCCTCATGCCTTCAAACTTTCCAAGCGCTTAATCCCCTCATGCGCTCAAACTTTATCCGTGCGATTTCCCGGATCTTCGTTTCTCTTTGTGTTGTGGCAGCCGTTGTGCGAGTCAGCGTGCTTGAGCGCGTCAGGTTCGGTTTCAAGGTGCAGTGATGGAGTATGATGCTATTGGCTTGCTGCCTACTTCTAGGTATCATGTCAGCCTGCTGAAGGAGAGTTTGTGGTTGCCTGCAAATTTTATCCGAATTTTTATTTTTCATTGATGTTCGTCTTCAGGCTTGGTTTGGGGCTCCTTCAAGTCTTGATCCATGGCTAGGTCTGCATGCTGGATTGAATTTCCATGCCCTTAATCCCCAATCTGTTTGCACATCTCATTTGTTCATTTGTTCAAGCTTTAACCATGTAATTTCCCAGATCTTCGTTCTCTGCGTTGTGGTAGCTGCTGTGAGTTCGGGCCGGAGTAACCCCATCGCCGGCAATGCACGGGATGCATGGCAGCCTAGAAGCAGGTTCGGTTGTAGATGACAGGCTCAAATACATTCTCGGCCATAGCATAAGAACCAAGCATGTCATGGATGCATGCATAGATATGTACAGGGGTGAAACGTGATCAGCGAGCCAGGATGCCAGACGGTTTAATTAGAATTGATAGGCGCAATCATATCTTTCAACTAATCTATATATCTTCCACTTCCACATTTATCTTTTATTCTGCACCAGATGGAACTGGAATCGATGTAAAAAATATTGGGGATGCTGGTGCTGAATTAAGTAAGATGTTTAGGAGATATCTGGGTTAGTGGATATGCATCATAAATAATGAATGCTGACATGATGAGTTCTCCTTCACAATTTGCTCGGATTTTCAGGTATTAAGTAAGATGTTTAGGAGATATTTGTGTTAGCGCATACGCATCATAAAAAATGTATGTATACATGTTGAGTTTTCCGTCACAATTTGATCAGATTTTCTGGTTTTCGATGAAGCTCCGGCTATTTCTTCTTCTGATATTCGTTCTTCATGTAGTTTTCCTCTATAGTTACTAACCTTCTGTAGTTTTCCTCGATAGTTACTAACCTATACAATAGATTTTGTACCATGTTCATTACCTAATCAGATTTGACCTTGACGTACATGAAGATTGGAGACAAAGTTGTACAGCAAGACGCATAAGGAGTTGCTTCTAGCATGTTGATCTGTACCTCTGGCGTAGTACAGGTGCATTGAGTCATGGTTCAGAGTCTGGTGAGCGCTGATCCAATTGCCTACACCAGGTTTGATCTGGGGACCTTTACATTTCGACAGATATTTCTCCTAGAGTTTCAAAAACCAGAGGGATACAATATACAATACACATTACTTATATATACAAATTAAATTGAAGGTCGTCATTTAAGTTGCGTGTTCTTTTGTTTCCATTGAAGTCCCATTTTTTGTATTTTTTGCATTATATTGAAGAAGAAATAGATTTTGTACGATGATCATTACCTAATCAGATTTGACCTTGGCGTACATGGAGATTGGAGACAAAGTTTTACGGCAAGACACCCGAGCAGTTGTTTCTAGCATCTTGATCTGCACCTCTAGAGAGGTCCAAGTGCATCGACTCATGGTTTAGAGTCTGGTGGGCGCCTGTCCAATTGCCTACGCCAAATTTGATCTGGGGACCTTTACATTTTGACAGATTTTTATCCAAGAGGTTCAAAAACTAGAGCGATACAATATGCAGTAGACATTACTTATATAAAAATTAAATTGTAGGTCACCATTTAAGTTGTGTGTTCTTCTTTTTGTATCGAAGTCCCATTTTTTTGTATTTTTCCCCACAATATTGAAGAAGAAACTAACGTCCCTAGATGTATTTAATACAATTAACCGTGGGGCCCATGCTTATTCTATACTAATTAGCGACTCCCAAGAAATTACCACGTTAATCAGTAATTAGGAGCTGTTAATCTGGTGGGACCGAATTATAACGGTGTAGATTAACCAGTCTATTTTAAGCCCTTTAGTAAAATACGCAATGCAATCTACGGTAATCTTTGTCCCAATTCTGTGTAGGTCATGTCAAAAAAAAATTCTGTGTAGGTCACGACCTCCCCATCTCCTTCAAAAAAAAAAATCTTTCTAAAGCCCACAATCTTTGATGGTTGTAAACGTAGAATACATGGAAGACTCGATCCTAATCTAGATCGTATTGTGTAGGTCACAAACTCCCCATCTCCTTCCCCTAAAAAAACTGCCCATCTCCTTCCCCTAAAAACGAACTCCCCATCGCCTCATCTCAGAAAATAAAAAACCCTCTCACACACGCCGCCGCCGCCGCAGAAGCAGCCACCGTGTTCGCCTCGCTGCATACAGCTGGTCGATCATAGCAATCTTTCCATATGCTTAATACGTACCCTCATGCCTTCAAACTTTCCAAGCGCTTAATCCCCTCATGCGCTCAAACTTTATCCGTGCGATTTCCCGGATCTTCGTTTCTCTTTGTGTTGTGGCGGCCGTTGTGCGAGTCAGCGTGCTTCAGCGCGTCAGGTTCGGTTTCAAGGTGCAGTGATGGAGTATGATGCTATTGGCTTGCTGCCTACTTCTAGGTATCATGTCAGCCTGCTGAAGGAGAGTTTGTGGTTGCCTGCAAATTTTATTCGAATTTTTATTTTTCATTGATGTTCGTCTTCAGGCTTGGTTTGGGGCTCCTTCAAGTCTTGATCCATGGCTAGGTCTGCATGCTGGATTGAATTTCCATGCCCTTAATCCCCAATCTGTTTGCACATCTCATTTGTTCATTTGTTCAAGCTCTAACCATGTAATTTCCCAGATCTTTGTTCTCTGCGTTGTGGTAGCTGCTGTGAGTTCGGGCCGGAGTAACCCCATCGCCGGCAATGCACGGGATGCATGGCAGCCTAGAAGCAGGTTCGGTTGTAGATGACAGGCTCAAATACATTCTCGGCCATAGCATAAGAACCAAGCATGTCATGGATGCATGCATAGATATGTACAGGGGTGAAACGTGATCAGCGAGCCAGGATGCCAGACGGTTTAATTAGAATTGATAGGCGCAATCATATCTTTCAACTAATCTATATATCTTCCACTTCCACATTTATCTTTTATTCTGCACCAGATGGAACTGGAATCGATGTAAAAAATATTGGGGATGCTGGTGCTGAATTAAGTAAGATGTTTAGCAGATATCTGGGTTAGTGGATATGCATCATAAATAATGAATGCTGACATGATGAGTTCTCCTTCACAATTTGCTCGGATTTTCAGGTATTAAGTAAGATGTTTAGGAGATATTTGTGTTAGCGCATATGCATCATAAAAAATGTATGTATACATGTTGAGTTCTCCGTCACAATTTGATCAGATTTTCTGGTCTTCGATGAAGCTCCGGCTATTTCTTCTTCTGATATTCGTTCTTCATGTAGTTTTCCTCTATAGTTACTAACCTTCTGTAGTTTTCCTCGATAGTTACTAACCTATACAATAGATTTTGTACCATGTTCATTACCTAATCAGATTTGACCTTGACGTACATGAAGATTGGAGACAAAGTTGTACAGCAAGACGCATAAGGAGTTGCTTCTAGCATGTTGATCTGTACCTCTGGCGTAGTACAGGTGCATTGAGTCATGGTTCAGAGTCTGGTGAGCGCTGATCCAATTGCCTACACCAGGTTTGATCTGGGGACCTTTACATTTTGACAGATATTTCTCCTAGAGTTTCAAAAACCAGAGGGATACAATATACAATACACATTACTTATCTATACAAATTAAATTGAAGGTCGTCATTTAAGTTGCGTGTTCTTTTGTTTGCATTGAAGTCCCATTTTTTGTATTTTTTGCATTATATTGAAGAAGAAATAGATTTTGTACGATGATCATTACCTAATCAGATTTGACCTTGGCGTACATGGAGATTGGAGACAAAGTTTTACGGCAAGACACCCGAGCAGTTGTTTCTAGCATCTTGATCTGCACCTCTAGAGAGGTCCAAGTGCATCGACTCATGGTTTAGAGTCTGGTGGGCGCCTGTCCAATTGCCTATGCCAAATTTGATCTGGGGACCTTTACATTTTGACAGATTTTTATCCAAGAGGTTCAAAAACTAGAGCGATACAATATGCAGTAGACATTACTTATATAAAAATTAAATTGTAGGTCACCATTTAAGTTGTGTGTTCTTCTTTTTGTATCGAAGTCCCATTTTTTTGTATTTTTCCCCACAATATTGAAGAAGAAACTAACGTCCCTAGATGTATTTAATACAATTAACCGTGGGGCCCATGCTTATTCTATACTAATTAGTGACTCCCAAGAAATTACCACGTTAATGAGTAATTAGGAGCCGTTAATCTGGTGGGACCGAATTATAACTATGTAGATTAACCAGTCTATTTTAAGCCCTTTAGTAAAATACGCAATGCAATCTACGTTAATCCTTGTCCCAATTCTGTGTAGGTCATGTCAAAAAAAAATTCTGTGTAGGTCACGACCTCCCCATCTCCTTCAAAAAAAAATCTTTCTAAAGCCCACAATCTTTGATGGTTGTAAACGTAGAATACATGGAAGACTCGATCCTAATCTACATCGTATTGTGTAGGTCACAAACTCCCCATCTCCTTCCCCTAAAAAAACTGGCCATCTCCTTCCCCTAAAAACGAACTCCCCATCGCCTCATCTCAGAAAATAAAAAACCCTCTCACACACGCCGCCGCCACAGCAGAAGCAGCCGCCATGTTCGCCTCGCTGCATACAGCCGGTCGATCATAGCAATCTTTCCATATGCTTAATACGTACCCTCATGCCTTCAAACTTTCCAAGCGCTTAATCCCCTCATGCGCTCAAACTTTATCCGTGCGATTTCCCGGATCTTCGTTTCTCTTTGTGTTGTGGCGGCCGTTGTGCGAGTCAGCGTGCTTGAGCGCGTCAGGTTCGGTTTCAAGGTGCAGTGATGGAGTATGATGCTATTGGCTTGTTGCCTACTTCTAGGTATCATGTCAGCCTACTGAAGGGGAGTTTGTGGTTGCCTGCAAATTTTATCCGAATTTTTATTTTTCATTGATGTTCGTCTTCAGGCTTGGTTTGGGGCTCCTTCAAGTCTTGATCCATGGCTAGGTCTGCATGCTGGATTGAATTTCCATGCCCTTAATCCCCAATCTGTTTGCACATCTCATTTGTTCATTTGTTCAAGCTTTAACCATGTAATTTCCCAGATCTTCGTTCTCTGCGTTGTGGTAGCTGCTGTGAGTTCGGGCCGGAGTAACCCCATCGCCGGCAATGCACGGGATGCATGGCAGCCTAGAAGCAGGTTCGGTTGTAGATGACAGGCTCAAATACATTCTCGGCCATAGCATAAGAACCAAGCATGTCATGGATGCATGCATAGATATGTACAGGGTGAAACGTGATCAGCGAGCCAGGATGCCAGACGGTTTAATTAGAATTGATAGGCGCAATCATATCTTTCAACTAATCTATATATCTTCCACTTCCACATTTATCTTTTATTCTGCACCAGATGGAACTGGAATCGATGTAAAAAATATTGGGGATGCTGGTGCTGAATTAAGTAAGATGTTTAGGAGATATCTGGGTTAGTGGATATGCATCATAAATAATGAATGCTGACATGATGAGTTCTCCTTCACAATTTGCTCGGATTTTCAGGTATTAAGTAAGATGTTTAGGAGATATTTGTGTTAGCGCATACGCATCATAAAAAATGTATGTATACATGTTGAGTTTTCCGTCACAATTTGATCAGATTTTCTGGTTTTCGATGAAGCTCCGGCTATTTCTTCTTCTGATATTCGTTCTTCATGTAGTTTTCCTCTATAGTTACTAACCTTCTGTAGTTTTCCTCGATAGTTACTAACCTATACAATAGATTTTGTACCATGTTCATTACCTAATCAGATTTGACCTTGACGTACATGAAGATTGGAGACAAAGTTGTACAGCAAGACGCATAAGGAGTTGCTTCTAGCATGTTGATCTGTACCTCTGGCGTAGTACAGGTGCATTGAGTCATGGTTCAGAGTCTGGTGAGCGCTGATCCAATTGCCTACACCAGGTTTGATCTGGGGACCTTTACAATTCGACAGATATTTCTCCTAGAGTTTCAAAAACCAGAGGGATACAATATACAATACACATTACTTATATATACAAATTAAATTGAAGGTCGTCATTTAAGTTGCGTGTTCTTTTGTTTGCATGGAAGTCCCATTTTTTGTATTTTTTGCATTATATTGAAGAAGAAAGATAATAGATTTTGTACGATGATCATTACCTAATCAGATTTGACCTTGGCGTACATGGAGATTGGAGACAAAGTTTTACGGCAAGACACCCGAGCAGTTGTTTCTAGCATCTTGATCTGCACCTCTAGAGAGGTCCAAGTGCATCGACTCATGGTTTAGAGTCTGGTGGGCGCCTGTCCAATTGCCTACGCCAAATTTGTTCTGGGGACCTTTACATTTTGACAGATTTTTATCCAAGAGTTTCAAAAACTAGAGCGATACAATATGCAGTAGACATTACTTATATAAAAATTAAATTGTAGGTCACCATTTAAGTTGTGTGTTCTTCTTTTTGTATCGAAGTCCCATTTTTTTGTATTTTTCCCCACAATATTGAAGAAGAAACTAACGTCCCTAGATGTATTTAATACAATTAACCGTGGGGCCCATTCTTATTCTATACTAATTAGCGACTCCCAAGAAATTACCACGTTAATCAGTAATTAGGAGCCGTTAATCTGGTGGGACCGAATTATAACGGTGTAGATTAACCAGTCTATTTTAAGCCCTTTAGTAAAATACGCAATGCAATCTACGTTAATCTTTGTCCCAATTCTGTGTAGGTCATGTCAAAAAAAAATCTGTGTAGGTCACGACCTCCCCTTCTCCTTCAAAAAAAATAAATCTTTCTAAAGCCCACAATCTTTGATTGTTGTAAACGTAGAATACATGGAAGACTCGATCCTAATCTACATCGTATTGTGTAGGTCACAAACTCCCCATCTCCTTCCCCTAAAAAAACTGCCCATCTCCTTCCCCTAAAAACGAACTCCCCATCGCCTCATCTCAGAAAATAAAAAACCCTCTCACACACGCCGCCGCCGCAGCAGAAGCAGCCGCCGTGTTCGCCTCGCTGCATACAGCTGGTCGATCATAGCAATCTTTCCATATGCTTAATACGTACCCTCATGCCTTCAAACTTTCCAAGCGCTTAATCCCCTCATGCGCTCAAACTTTATCCGTGCGATTTCCCAGATCTTCGTTTCTCTTTGTGTTGTGGCAGCCGTTGTGCGAGTCAGCGTGCTTGAGCGCGTCAGGTTCGGTTTCAAGGTGCAGTGATGGAGTATGATGCTATTGGCTTGCTGCCTACTTCTAGGTATCATGTCAGCCTGCTGAAGGAGAGTTTGTGGTTGCCTGCAAATTTTATCCGAATTTTTATTTTTCATTGATGTTCGTCTTCAGGCTTGGTTTGGGGCTCCTTCAAGTCTTGATCCATGGCTAGGTCTGCATGCTGGATTGAATTTCCATGCCCTTAATCCCCAATCTATTTGCACATCTCATTTGTTCATTTGTTCAAGCTTTAACCATGTAATTTCCCAGATCTTCGTTCTCTGCGTTGTGGTAGCTGCTGTGAGTTCGGGCCGGAGTAACCCCATCGCCGGCAATGCACGGGATGCATGGCAGCCTAGAAGCAGGTTCGGTTGTAGATGACAGGCTCAAATACATTCTCAGCCATAGCATAAGAACCAAGCATGTCATGGATGCATGCATAGATACGTACAGGGGTGAAACGTGATTAGCGAGCCAGGATGCCAGACGGTTTAATTAGAATTGATAGGCGCAATCATATCTTTCAACTAATCTATATATCTTTCACTTCCACATTTATCTTTTATTCTGCACCAGATGGAACTGGAATCGATGTAAAAAATATTGGGGATGCTGGTGCTGAATTAAGTAAGATGTTTAGGAGATATCTGGGTTAGTGGATATGCATCATAAATAATGAATGCTGACATGATGAGTTCTCCTTCACAATTTGCTCGGATTTTCAGGTATTAAGTAAGATGTTTAGGAGATATTTGGGTTAGCGCATATGCATCATAAAAAATGTATGTATACATGTTGAGTTCTCCGTCACAATTTGATCAGATTTTCTGGTCTTCGATGAAGCTCCGGCTATTTCTTCTTCTGATATTCGTTCTTCATGTAGTTTTCCTCTATAGTTACTAACCTTCTGTAGTTTTCCTCGATAGTTACTAACCTATACAATAGATTTTGTACCATTTTCATTACCTAATCAGATTTGACCTTGATGTACATGAAGATTGGAGACAAAGTTGTACAGCAAGACGCATAAGGAGTTGCTTCTAGCATGTTGATCTGTACCTCTGGCGTAGTACAGGTGCATTGAGTCATGGTTCAGAGTCTGGTGAGCGCTGATCCAATTTCCTACACCAGGTTTGATCTGGGGACCTTTACATTTCGACAGATATTTCTCCCAGAGTTTCAAAAACTAGAGGGATACAATATACAATACACATTACTTATATATACAAATTAAATTGAAGGTCGTCATTTAAGTTGCGTGTTCTTTTGTTTGCATTGAAGTCCCATTTTTTGTATTTTTTGCATTATATTGAAGAAGAAAGATAATAGATTTTGTACGATGATCATTACCTAATCAGATTTGACCTTGGCGTACATGGAGATTGGAGACAAAGTTTTACGGCAAGACACCCGAGCAGTTGTTTCTAGCATCTTGATCTGCACCTCTAGAGAGGTCCAAGTGCATCGACTCATGGTTTAGAGTCTGGTGGGCGCCTGTCCAATTGCCTACGCCAAATTTGTTCTGGGGACCTTTACATTTTGACAGATTTTTATCCAAGAGTTTCAAAAACTAGAGCGATACAATATGCAGTAGACATTACTTATATAAAAATTAAATTGTAGGTCACCATTTAAGTTGTGTGTTCTTCTTTTTGTATCGAAGTCCCATTTTTTTGTATTTTTCCCCACAATATTGAAGAAGAAACTAACGTCCCTAGATGTATTTAATACAATTAACCGTGGGGCCCATGCTTATTCTATACTAATTAGCGACTCCCAAGAAATTACCACGTTAATCAGTAATTAGGAGCCGTTAATCTGGTGGGACCGAATTATAACGGTGTAGATTAACCAGTCTATTTTAAGCCCTTTAGTAAAATACGCAATGCAATCTATGTTAATCTTTGTCCCAATTCTGTGTAGGTCATGTCAAGAAAAAAAAAATCTGTGTAGGTCACGACCTCCCCTTCTCCTTCAAAAAAAATAAATCTTTCTAAAGCCCACAATCTTTGATTGTTGTAAACGTAGAATACATGGAAGACTCGATCCTAATCTACATCGTATTGTGTAGGTCACAAACTCCCCATCTCCTTCCCCTAAAAAAACTGCCCATCTCCTTCCCCTAAAAACGAACTCCCCATCGCCTCATCTCAGAAAATAAAAAACCCTCTCACACACGCCGCCGCCGCAGCAGAAGCAGCCGCCATGTTCGCCTCGCTGCATACAGCTGGTCGATCATAGCAATCTTTCCATATGCTTAATACGTACCCTCATGCCTTCAAACTTTCCAAGCGCTTAATCCCCTCATGCGCTCAAACTTTATCCGTGCGATTTCCCGGATCTTCGTTTCTCTTTGTGTTGTGGCGGCCGTTGTGCGAGTCAGCGTGCTTCAGCGCGTCAGGTTCGGTTTCAAGGTGCAGTGATGGAGTATGATGCTATTGGCTTGCTGCCTACTTCTAGGTATCATGTCAGCCTGCTGAAGGAGAGTTTGTGGTTGCCTGCAAATTTTATCCGAATTTTTATTTTTCATTGATGTTCGTCTTCAGGCTTGGTTTGGGGCTCCTTCAAGTCTTGATCCATGGCTAGGTCTGCATGCTGGATTGAATTTCCATGCCCTTAATCCCCAATCTATTTGCACATCTCATTTGTTCATTTGTTCAAGCTTTAACCATGTAATTTCCCAGATCTTCGTTCTCTGCGTTGTGGTAGCTGCTGTGAGTTCGGGCCGGAGTAACCCCATCGCCGGCAATGCACGGGATGCATGGCAGCCTAGAAGCAGGTTCGGTTGTAGATGACAGGCTCAAATACATTCTCAGCCATAGCATAAGAACCAAGCATGTCATGGATGCATGTATAGATATGTACAGGGGTGAAACGTGATCAGCGAGCCAGGATGCCAGACGGTTTAATTAGAATTGATAGGCGCAATCATATCTTTCAACTAATCTATATATCTTTCACTTCCACATTTATCTTTTATTCTGCACCAGATGGAACTGGAATCGATGTAAAAAATATTGGGGATGCTGGTGCTGAATTAAGTAAGATGTTTAGGAGATATCTGGGTTAGTGGATATGCATCATAAATAATGAATGCTGACATGATGAGTTCTCCTTCACAATTTGCTCGGATTTTCAGGTATTAAGTAAGATGTTTAGGAGATATTTGTGTTAGCGCATATGCATCATAAAAAATGTATGTATACATGTTGAGTTCTCCGTCACAATTTGATCAGATTTTCTGGTCTTCGATGAAGCTCCGGCTATTTCTTCTTCTGATATTCGTTCTTCATGTAGTTTTCCTCTATAGTTACTAACCTTCTGTAGTTTTCCTCGATAGTTACTAACCTATACAATAGATTTTGTACCATGTTCATTACCTAATCAGATTTGACCTTGACGTACATGAAGATTGGAGACAAAGTTGTACAGCAAGACGCATAAGGAGTTGCTTCTAGCATGTTGATCTGTACCTCTGGCGTAGTACAGGTGCATTGAGTCATGGTTCAGAGTCTGGTGAGCGCTGATCCAATTTCCTACACCAGGTTTGATCTGGGGACCTTTACATTTCGACAGATATTTCTCCTAGAGTTTCAGAAACCAGAGGGATACAATATACAATACACATTACTTATATATACAAATTAAATTGAAGGTCGTCATTTAAGTTGCGTGTTCTTTTGTTTGCATTGAAGTCCCATTTTTTGTATTTTTTGCATTATATTGAAGATGAAAGATAATAGATTTTGTACGATGATCATTACCTAATCAGATTTGACCTTGGCGTACATGGAGATTGGAGACAAAGTTTTACGGCAAGACACCCGAGCAGTTGTTTCTAGCATCTTGATCTGCACCTCTAGAGAGGTCCAAGTGCATCGACTCATGGTTTAGAGTCTGGTGGGCGCCTGTCCAATTGCCTACGCCAAATTTGTTCTGGGGACCTTTACATTTTGACAGATTTTTATCCAAGAGTTTCAAAAACTAGAGCGATACAATATGCAGTAGACATTACTTATATAAAAATTAAATTGTAGGTCACCATTTAAGTTGTGTGTTCTTCTTTTTGTATCGAAGTCCCATTTTTTTGTATTTTTCCCCACAATATTGAAGAAGAAACTAACGTCCCTAGATGTATTTAATACAATTAACCGTGGGGCCCATGCTTATTCTATACTAATTAGCGACTCCCAAGAAATTACCACGTTAATTAGTAATTAGGAGCCGTTAATCTGGTGGGACCGAATTATAACGGTGTAGATTAACCAGTCTATTTTAAGCCCTTTAGTAAAATACGCAATGCAATCTACGTTAATCTTTGTCCCAATTCTGTGTAGGTCATGTCAAGAAAAAAAAAATCTGTGTAGGTCACGACCTCCCCTTCTCTTTCAAAAAAAATAAATCTTTCTAAAGCCCACAATCTTTGATTGTTGTAAACGTAGAATACATGGAAGACTCGATCCTAATCTACATCGTATTGTGTAGGTCACAAACTCCCCATCTCCTTCCCCTAAAAAAACTACCCATCTCCTTCCCCTAAAATCGAACTCCCCATCGCCTCATCTCAGAAAATAAAAAACCCTCTCACACACGCCGCCGCCGCAGCAGAAGCAGCCGCCGTGTTCGCCTCGCTGCATACAGCTGGTCGATCATAGCAATCTTTCCATATGCTTAATACGTACCCTCATGCCTTCAAACTTTCCAAGCGCTTAATCCCCTCATGCGCTCAAACTTTATCCGTGCGATTTCCCAGATCTTCGTTTCTCTTTGTGTTGTGGCAGCCGTTGTGCGAGTCAGCGTGCTTGAGCGCGTCAGGTTCGGTTTCAAGGTGCAGTGATGGAGTATGATGCTATTGGCTTGCTACCTACTTCTAGGTATCATGTCAGCCTGCTGAAGGAGAGTTTGTGGTTGCCTGCAAATTTTATCCGAATTTTTATTTTTCATTGATGTTCGTCTTCAGGCTTGGTTTGGGGCTCCTTCAAGTCTTGATCCATGGCTAGGTCTGCATGCTGGATTGAATTTCCATGCCCTTAATCCCCAATCTATTTGCACATCTCATTTGTTCATTTGTTCAAGCTTTAACCATGTAATTTCCCAGATCTTCGTTCTCTGCGTTGTGGTAGCTGCTGTGAGTTCGGGCCGGAGTAACCCCATCGCCGGCAATGCACGGGATGCATGGCAGCCTAGAAGCAGGTTCGGTTGTAGATGACAGGCTCAAATACATTCTCGGCCATAGCATAAGAACCAAGCATGTCATGGATGCATGCATAGATATGTACAGGGGTGAAACGTGATCAGCGAGCCAGGATGCCAGACGGTTTAATTAGAATTGATAGGCGCAATCATATCTTTCAACTAATCTATATATCTTCCACTTCCACATTTATCTTTTATTCTGCACCAGATGGAACTGGAATCGATGTAAAAAATATTGGGGATGCTGGTGCTGAATTAAGTAAGATGTTTAGGAGATATCTGGGTTAGTGGATATGCATCATAAATAATGAATGCTGACATGATGAGTTCTCCTTCACAATTTGCTCGGATTTTCAGGTATTAAGTAAGATGTTTAGGAGATATTTGTGTTAGCGCATATGCATCATAAAAAATGTATGTATACATGTTGAGTTCTCCGTCACAATTTGATCAGATTTTCTGGTCTTCGATGAAGCTCCGGCTATTTCTTCTTCTGATATTCGTTCTTCATGTAGTTTTCCTCTATAGTTACTAACCTTCTGTAGTTTTCCTCGATAGTTACTAACCTATACAATAGATTTTGTACCATGTTCATTACCTAATCAGATTTGACCTTGACGTACATGAAGATTGGAGACAAAGTTGTACAGCAAGACGCATAAGGAGTTGCTTCTAGCATGTTGATCTGTACCTCTGGCGTAGTACAGGTGCATTGAGTCATGGTTCAGAGTCTGGTGAGCGCTGATCCAATTGCCTACACCAGGTTTGATCTGGGGACCTTTACATTTCGACAGATATTTCTCCTAGAGTTTCAAAAACCAGAGGGATACAATATACAATACACATTACTTATATATACAAATTAAATTGAAGGTCGTCATTTAAGTTGCGTGTTCTTTTGTTTGCATTGAAGTCCCATTTTTTGTATTTTTTGCATTATATTGAAGAAGAAATAGATTTTGTACGATGATCATTACCTAATCAGATTTGACCTTGGCGTACATGGAGATTGGAGACAAAGTTTTACGGCAAGACACCCGAGCAGTTGTTTCTAGCATCTTGATCTGCACCTCTAGAGAGGTCCAAGTGCATCGACTCATGGTTTAGAGTCTGGTGGGCGCCTGTCCAATTGCCTACGCCAAATTTGATCTGGGGACCTTTACATTTTGACAGATTTTTATCCAAGAGGTTCAAAAACTAGAGCGATACAATATGCAGTAGACATTACTTATATAAAAATTAAATTGTAGGTCACCATTTAAGTTGTGTGTTCTTCTTTTTGTATCGAAGTCCCATTTTTTTGTATTTTTCCCCACAATATTGAAGAAGAAACTAACGTCCCTAGATGTATTTAATACAATTAACCGTGGGGCCCATGCTTATTCTATACTAATTAGCGACTCCCAAGAAATTACCACGTTAATCAGTAATTAGGAGCCGTTAATCTGGTGGGACCGAATTATAACGATGTAGATTAACCACTCTATTTTAAGCCCTTTAGTAAAATACGCAATGCAATCTACGTTAATCCTTGTCCCAATTCTGTGTAGGTCATGTCAAAAAAAAATTCTGTGTAGGTCACGACCTCCCCATCTCCTTCAAAAAAAAATCTTTCTAAAGCCCACAATCTTTGATGGTTGTAAACGTAGAATACATGGAAGACTCGATCCTAATCTACATCGTATTGTGTAGGTCACAAACTCCCCATCTCCTTCCCCTAAAAAAACTGCCCATCTCCTTCCCCTAAAAACGAACTCCCCATCGCCTCATCTCAGAAAATAAAAAACCCTCTCACACACGCCGCCGCCGCAGCAGAAGCACCCGCCGTGTTCGCCTCGCTGCATACAGCCGGTCGATCATAGCAATCTTTCCATATGCTTAATACGTACCCTCATGCCTTCAAACTTTCCAAGCGCTTAATCCCCTCATGCGCTCAAACTTTATCCGTGCGATTTCCCGGATCTTCGTTTCTCTTTGTGTTGTGGCGGCCGTTGTGCGAGTCAGCGTGCTTCAGCGCGTCAGGTTCGGTTTCAAGGTGCAGTGATGGAGTATGATGCTATTGGCTTGCTGCCTACTTCTAGGTATCATGTCAGCCTGCTGAAGGAGAGTTTGTGGTTGCCTGCAAATTTTATCCGAATTTTTATTTTTCATTGATGTTCGTCTTCAGGCTTGGTTTGGGGCTCCTTCAAGTCTTGATCCATGGCTAGGTCTGCATGCTGGATTGAATTTCCATGCCCTTAATCCCCAATCTATTTGCACATCTCATTTGTTCATTTGTTCAAGCTTTAACCATGTAATTTCCCAGATCTTCGTTCTCTGCGTTGTGGTAGCTGCTGTGAGTTCGGGCCGGAGTAACCCCATCGCCGGCAATGCACGGGATGCATGGCAGCCTAGAAGCAGGTTCGGTTGTAGATGACAGGCTCAAATACATTCTCGGCCATAGCATAAGAACCAAGCATGTCATGGATGCATGCATAGATATGTACAGGGGTGAAACGTGATCAGCGAGCCAGGATGCCAGACGGTTTAATTAGAATTGATAGGCGCAATCATATCTTTCAACTAATCTATATATCTTCCACTTCCACATTTATCTTTTATTCTGCACCAGATGGAACTGGAATCGATGTAAAAAATATTGGGGATGCTGGTGCTGAATTAAGTAAGATGTTTAGGAGATATCTGGGTTAGTGGATATGCATCATAAATAATGAATGCTGACATGATGAGTTCTCCTTCACAATTTGCTCGGATTGTCAGGTATTAAGTAAGATGTTTAGGAGATATTTGTGTTAGCGCATATGCATCATAAAAAATGTATGTATACATGTTGAGTTCTCCGTCACAATTTGATCAGATTTTCTGGTCTTCGATGAAGCTCCGGCTATTTCTTCTTCTGATATTCGTTCTTCATGTAGTTTTCCTCTATAGTTACTAACCTTCTGTAGTCTTCCTCGATAGTTACTAACCTATACAATAGATTTTGTACCATGTTCATTACCTAATCAGATTTGACCTTGACGTACATGAAGATTGGAGACAAAGTTGTACAGCAAGACGCATAAGGAGTTGCTTCTAGCATGTTGATCTGTACCTCTGGCGTAGTACAGGTGCATTGAGTCATGGTTCAGAGTCTGGTGAGCGCTGATCCAATTTCCTACACCAGGTTTGATCTGGGGACCTTTACATTTCGACAGATATTTCTCCTAGAGTTTCAAAAACCAGAGGGATACAATATACAATACACATTACTTATATATACAAATTAAATTGAAGGTCGTCATTTAAGTTGCGTGTTCTTTTGTTTCCATTGAAGTCCCATTTTTTGTATTTTTTGCATTATATTGAAGAAGAAATAGATTTTGTACGATGATCATTACCTAATCAGATTTGACCTTGGCGTACATGGAGATTGGAGACAAAGTTTTACGGCAAGACACCCGAGCAGTTGTTTCTAGCATCTTGATCTGCACCTCTAGAGAGGTCCAAGTGCATCGACTCATGGTTTAGAGTCTGGTGGGCGCCTGTCCAATTGCCTACGCCAAATTTGATCTGGGGACCTTTACATTTTGACAGATTTTTATCCAAGAGGTTCAAAAACTAGAGCGATACAATATGCAGTAGACATTACTTATATAAAAATTAAATTGTAGGTCACCATTTAAGTTGTGTGTTCTTCTTTTTGTATCGAAGTCCCATTTTTTTGTATTTTTCCCCACAATATTGAAGAAGAAACTAACGTCCCTAGATGTATTTAATACAATTAACCGTGGGGCCCATGCTTATTCTATACTAATTAGCGACTCCCAAGAAATTACCACGTTAATCAGTAATTAGGAGCTGTTAATCTGGTGGGACCGAATTATAACGGTGTAGATTAACCAGTCTATTTTAAGCCCTTTAGTAAAATACGCAATGCAATCTACGGTAATCTTTGTCCCAATTCTGTGTAGGTCATGTCAAAAAAAAATTCTGTGTAGGTCACGACCTCCCCATCTCCTTCAAAAAAAAAAATCTTTCTAAAGCCCACAATCTTTGATGGTTGTAAACGTAGAATACATGGAAGACTCGATCCTAATCTAGATCGTATTGTGTAGGTCACAAACTCCCCATCTCCTTCCCCTAAAAAAACTGCCCATCTCCTTCCCCTAAAAACGAACTCCCCATCGCCTCATCTCAGAAAATAAAAAACCCTCTCACACACGCCGCCGCCGCCGCAGAAGCAGCCACCGTGTTCGCCTCGCTGCATACAGCTGGTCGATCATAGCAATCTTTCCATATGCTTAATACGTACCCTCATGCCTTCAAACTTTCCAAGCGCTTAATCCCCTCATGCGCTCAAACTTTATCCGTGCGATTTCCCGGATCTTCGTTTCTCTTTGTGTTGTGGCGGCCGTTATGCGAGTCAGCGTGCTTCAGCGCGTCAGGTTCGGTTTCAAGGTGCAGTGATGGAGTATGATGCTATTGGCTTGCTGCCTACTTCTAGGTATCATGTCAGCCTGCTGAAGGAGAGTTTGTGGTTGCCTGCAAATTTTATTCGAATTTTTATTTTTCATTGATGTTCGTCTTCAGGCTTGGTTTGGGGCTCCTTCAAGTCTTGATCCATGGCTAGGTCTGCATGCTGGATTGAATTTCCATGCCCTTAATCCCCAATCTGTTTGCACATCTCATTTGTTCATTTGTTCAAGCTTTAACCATGTAATTTCCCAGATGTTCGTTCTCTGCGTTGTGGTAGCTGCTGTGAGTTCGGGCCGGAGTAACCCCATCGCCGGCAATGCACGGGATGCATGGCAGCCTAGAAGCAGGTTCGGTTGTAGATGACAGGCTCAAATACATTCTCGGCCATAGCATAAGAACCAAGCATGTCATGGATGCATGCATAGATATGTACAGGGGTGAAACGTGATCAGCGAGCCAGGATGCCAGACGGTTTAATTAGAATTGATAGGCGCAATCATATCTTTCAACTAATCTATATATCTTCCACTTCCACATTTATCTTTTATTCTGCACCAGATGGAACTGGAATCGATGTAAAAAATATTGGGGATGCTGGTGCTGAATTAAGTAAGATGTTTAGGAGATATCTGGGTTAGTGGATATGCATCATAAATAATGAATGCTGACATGATGAGTTCTCCTTCACAATTTGCTCGGATTTTCAGGTATTAAGTAAGATGTTTAGGAGATATTTGTGTTAGCGCATATGCATCATAAAAAATGTATGTATACATGTTGAGTTCTCCGTCACAATTTGATCAGATTTTCTGGTCTTCGATGAAGCTCCGGCTATTTCTTCTTCTGATATTCGTTCTTCATGTAGTTTTCCTCTATAGTTACTAACCTTCTGTAGTTTTCCTCAATAGTTACTAACCTATACAATAGATTTTGTACCATGTTCATTACCTAATCAGATTTGACCTTGACGTACATGAAGATTTTAGACAAAGTTGTACAGCAAGACGCATAAGGAGTTGCTTCTAGCATGTTGATCTGTACCTCTGGCGTAGTACAGGTGCATTGAGTCATGGTTCAGAGTCTGGTGAGCGCTGATCCAATTGCCTACACCAGGTTTGATCTGGGGACCTTTACATTTTGACAGATATTTCTCCTAGAGTTTAAAAAACCAGAGGGATACAATATACAATACACATTACTTATATATACAAATTAAATTGAAGGTCGTCATTTAAGTTGCGTGTTCTTTTGTTTCCATTGAAGTCCCATTTTTTGTATTTTTTGCATTATATTGAAGAAGAAATAGATTTTGTACGATGATCATTACCTAATCAGATTTGACCTTGGCGTACATGGAGATTGGAGACAAAGTTTTACGGCAAGACACCCGAGCAGTTGTTTCTAGCATCTTGATCTGCACCTCTAGAGAGGTCCAAGTGCATCGACTCATGGTTTAGAGTCTGGTGGGCGCCTGTCCAATTGCCTATGCCAAATTTGATCTGGGGACCTTTACATTTTGACAGATTTTTATCCAAGAGGTTCAAAAACTAGAGCGATACAATATGCAGTAGACATTACTTATATAAAAATTAAATTGTAGGTCACCATTTAAGTTGGGTGTTCTTCTTTTTGTATCGAAGTCCCATTTTTTTGTATTTTTCCCCACAATATTGAAGAAGAAACTAAGGTCCCTAGATGTATTTAATACAATTAACCATGGGGCCATGCTTATTCTATACTAATTAGTGACTCCCAAGAAATTACCACATTAATGAGTAATTAGGAGCCGTTAATCTGGTGGGACCGAATTATAACGATGTAGATTAACCAGTCTATTTTAAGCCCTTTAGTAAAATACGCAATGCAATCTACGTTAATCCTTGTCCCAATTCTGTGTAGGTCATGTCAAAAAAAAATTCTGTGTAGGTCACGACCTCCCCATCTCCTTCAAAAAAAAAATCTTTCTAAAGCCCACAATCTTTGATGGTTGTAAACGTAGAATACATGGAAGACTCGATCCTAATCTACATCGTATTGTGTAGGTCACAAACTCCCCATCTCCTTCCCCTAAAAAAACTGCCCATCTCCTTCCCCTAAAAACGAACTCCCCATCGCCTCATCTCAGAAAATAAAAAACCCTCTCACACACGCCGCCGCCGCAGCAGAAGCAGCCGCCGTGTTCGCCTCGCTGCATACAGCCGGTCGATCATAGCAATCTTTCCATATGCTTAATACGTACCCTCATGCCTTCAAACTTTCCAAGCGCTTAATCCCCTCATGCGCTCAAACTTTATCCGTGCGATTTCCCGGATCTTCATTTCTCTTTGTGTTGTGGCGGCCGTTGTGCGAGTCAGCGTGCTTGAGCGCGTCAGGTTCGGTTTCAAGGTGCAGTGATGGAGTATGATGCTATTGGCTTGCTGCCTACTTCTAGGTATCATGTCAGCCTGCTGAAGGAGAGTTTGTGGTTGCCTGCAAATTTTATCCGAATTTTTATTTTTCATTGATGTTCGTCTTCAGGCTTGGTTTGGGGCTCCTTCAAGTCTTGATCCATGGCTAGGTCTGCATGCTGGATTGAATTTCCATGCCCTTAATCCCCAATCTGTTTGCACATCTCATTTGTTCATTTGTTCAAGCTTTAACCATGTAATTTCCCAGATCTTCGTTCTCTGCGTTGTGGTAGCTGCTGTGAGTTCGGGCCGGAGTAACCCCATCGCCGGCAATGCACGGGATGCATGGCAGCCTAGAAGCAGGTTCGGTTGTAGATGACAGGCTCAAATACATTCTCGGCCATAGCATAAGAACCAAGCATGTCATGGATGCATGCATAGATATGTACAGGGGTGAAACGTGATCAGCGAGCCAGGATGCCAGACGGTTTAATTAAAATTGATAGGCGCAATCATATCTTTCAACTAATCTATATATCTTCCACTTCCACATTTATCTTTTATTCTGCACCAGATGGAACTGGAATCGATGTAAAAAATATTGGGGATGCTGGTGCTGAATTAAGTAAGATGTTTAGGAGATATCTGGGTTAGTGGATATGCATCATAAATAATGAATGCTGACATGATGAGTTCTCCTTCACAATTTGCTCGGATTTTCAGGTATTAAGTAAGATGTTTAGGAGATATTTGTGTTAGCGCATATGCATCATAAAAAATGTATGTATACATGTTGAGTTTTCCGTCACAATTTGATCAGATTTTCTGGTCTTCGATGAAGCTCCGGCTATTTCTTCTTCTGATATTCGTTCTTCATGTAGTTTTCCTCTATAGTTACTAACCTTCTGTAGTTTTCCTCGATAGTTACTAACCTATACAATAGATTTTGTACCATGTTCATTACCTAATCAGATTTGACCTTGACGTACATGAAGATTGGAGACAAAGTTGTACAGCAAGACGCATAAGGAGTTGCTTCTAGCATGTTGATCTGTACCTCTGGCGTAGTACAGGTGCATTGAGTCATGGTTCAGAGTCTGGTGAGCGCTGATCCAATTGCCTACACCAGGTTTGATCTGGGGAC
The DNA here is from genome assembly GCF_002575655.3 of Aegilops tauschii subsp. strangulata. NCBI lineage: Eukaryota > Viridiplantae > Streptophyta > Magnoliopsida > Poales > Poaceae > Aegilops > Aegilops tauschii. The sequence goes on along the minus strand of NC_053038.3, from coordinate 489,992,715 downwards.
CTTTACATTTCGACAGATATTTCTCCTAGAGTTTCAAAAACCAGAGGGATACAATATACAATACACATTACTTATATATACAAATTAAATTGAAGGTCGTCATTTAAGTTGCGTGTTCTTTTGTTTGCATGGAAGTCCCATTTTTTGTATTTTTTGCATTATATTGAAGAAGAAAGATAATAGATTTTGTACGATGATCATTACCTAATCAGATTTGACCTTGGCGTACATGGAGATTGGAGACAAAGTTTTACGGCAAGACACCCGAGCAGTTGTTTCTAGCATCTTGATCTGCACCTCTAGAGAGGTCCAAGTGCATCGACTCATGGTTTAGAGTCTGGTGGGCGCCTGTCCAATTGCCTACGCCAAATTTGTTCTGGGGACCTTTACATTTTGACAGATTTTTATCCAAGAGTTTCAAAAACTAGAGCGATACAATATGCAGTAGACATTACTTATATAAAAATTAAATTGTAGGTCACCATTTAAGTTGTGTGTTCTTCTTTTTGTATCGAAGTCCCATTTTTTTGTATTTTTCCCCACAATATTGAAGAAGAAACTAACGTCCCTAGATGTATTTAATACAATTAACCGTGGGGCCCATGCTTATTCTATACTAATTAGCGACTCCCAAGAAATTACCACGTTAATCAGTAATTAGGAGCCGTTAATCTGGTGGGACCGAATTATAACGGTGTAGATTAACCAGTCTATTTTAAGCCCTTTAGTAAAATACGCAATGCAATCTATGTTAATCTTTGTCCCAATTCTGTGTAGGTCATGTCAAGAAAAAAAAATTCTGTGTAGGTCACGACCTCCCCTTCTCCTTCAAAAAAAATAAATCTTTCTAAAGCCCACAATCTTTGATTGTTGTAAACGTAGAATACATGGAAGACTCGATCCTAATCTACATCGTATTGTGTAGGTCACAAACTCCCCATCTCCTTCCCCTAAAAAAACTGCCCATCTCCTTCCCCTAAAAACGAACTCCCCATCGCCTCATCTCAGAAAATAAAAAACCCTCTCACACACGCCGCCGCCGCAGCAGAAGCAGCCGCCGTGTTCGCCTCGCTGCATACAGCTGGTCGATCATAGCAATCTTTCCATATGCTTAATACGTACCCTCATGCCTTCAAACTTTCCAAGCGCTTAATCCCCTCATGCGCTCAAACTTTATCCGTGCGATTTCCCGGATCTTCGTTTCTCTTTGTGTTGTGGCGGCCGTTGTGCGAGTCAGCGTGCTTCAGCGCGTCAGGTTCGGTTTCAAGGTGCAGTGATGGAGTATGATGCTATTGGCTTGCTGCCTACTTCTAGGTATCATGTCAGCCTGCTGAAGGAGAGTTTGTGGTTGCCTGCAAATTTTATCCGAATTTTTATTTTTCATTGATGTTCGTCTTCAGGCTTGGTTTGGGGCTCCTTCAAGTCTTGATCCATGGCTAGGTCTGCATGCTGGATTGAATTTCCATGCCCTTAATCCCCAATCTGTTTGCACATCTCATTTGTTCATTTGTTCAAGCTTTAACCATGTAATTTCCCAGATGTTCGTTCTCTGCGTTGTGGTAGCTGCTGTGAGTTCGGGCCGGAGTAACCCCATCGCCGGCAATGCACGGGATGCATGGCAGCCTAGAAGCAGGTTCGGTTGTAGATGACAGGCTCAAATACATTCTCGGCCATAGCATAAGAACCAAGCATGTCATGGATGCATGCATAGATATGTACAGGGGTGAAACGTGATCAGCGAGCCAGGATGCCAGACGGTTTAATTAGAATTGATAGGCGCAATCATATCTTTCAACTAATCTATATATCTTCCACTTCCACATTTATCTTTTATTCTGCACCAGATGGAACTGGAATCGATGTAAAAAATATTGGGGATGCTGGTGCTGAATTAAGTAAGATGTTTAGGAGATATCTGGGTTAGTGGATATGCATCATAAATAATGAATGCTGACATGATGAGTTCTCCTTCACAATTTGCTCGGATTTTCAGGTATTAAGTAAGATGTTTAGGAGATATTTGTGTTAGCGCATATGCATCATAAAAAATGTATGTATACATGTTGAGTTCTCCGTCACAATTTGATCAGATTTTCTGGTCTTCGATGAAGCTCCGGCTATTTCTTCTTCTGATATTCGTTCTTCATGTAGTTTTCCTCTATAGTTACTAACCTTCTGTAGTCTTCCTCGATAGTTACTAACCTATACAATAGATTTTGTACCATGTTCATTACCTAATCAGATTTGACCTTGACGTACATGAAGATTGGAGACAAAGTTGTACAGCAAGACGCATAAGGAGTTGCTTCTAGCATGTTGATCTGTACCTCTGGCGTAGTACAGGTGCATTGAGTCATGGTTCAGAGTCTGGTGAGCGCTGATCCAATTTCCTACACCAGGTTTGATTTGGGGACCTTTACATTTCGACAGATATTTCTCCTAGAGTTTCAAAAACCAGAGGGATACAATATACAATACACATTACTTATATATACAAATTAAATTGAAGGTCGTCATTTAAGTTGCGTGTTCTTTTGTTTGCATTGAAGTCCCATTTTTTGTATTTTTTGCATTATATTGAAGAAGAAAGATAATAGATTTTGTACGATGATCATTACCTAATCAGATTTGACCTTGGCGTACATGGAGATTGGAGACAAAGTTTTACGGCAAGACACCCGAGCAGTTGTTTCTAGCATCTTGATCTGCACCTCTAGAGAGGTCCAAGTGCATCGACTCATGGTTTAGAGTCTGGTGGGCGCCTGTCCAATTGCCTACGCCAAATTTGTTCTGGGGACCTTTACATTTTGACAGATTTTTATCCAAGAGTTTCAAAAACTAGAGCGATACAATATGCAGTAGACATTACTTATATAAAAATTAAATTGTAGGTCACCATTTAAGTTGTGTGTTCTTCTTTTTGTATCGAAGTCCCATTTTTTTGTATTTTTC